>NC_092827.1:45966208-46275652 GCF_039878825.1 Excalfactoria chinensis
GAGAAAACATTTTGTTTTAGGAGTCTGTGCATTATCTGTTGTACTACGCCTAATAGACTTGGCCAGATCTCCAGATGATATCAGGAACACCTTCCCTCTGGTAGTGCACCATTAGAGTTGGCAGGAGTTTTTCTGGCGATGAAATGTAGGCTTGGAGGTGGCAGTAAGGACTGAGTGCTCTGCTGATCTGCTGGATATCCCTTCCGGGGGACATCCAGCAAAGTTTGATCCATGTTCCCCCTCCAAAAACTGTGCAGTAAGATCCTCCTCTTGCTAAACAAGACAGATTTGTCCATACACATACTGCCTGGACCCAGTGGTACACGCTATTTTGAAGACTTTTTTGTCTTTAACAAGTTGCTACAGTGCGATTAGGTCCCAGAAGAATCAAGAATTACAGTGTTTGATTCTGTCTGGTAACATGAAGGTGGCCTATAGTCTGTATTACAAAAAGTTCCTGAATCAAATATGCTAAACTTTTAGTTTCCTTCCAATAATCTGATGATCCATATGCCCTTTTCGTATTGTGATTTTTTGCTGACACACTCCTAACCTTCTTTCAATATCCCCTTTGGCCTCACAAATGAGTGGAGCGCAAGAAGGTAATAAATACGAAAGGCTCTTTGTAATTGGAAAGATGTGAAAATCTTTTTGTATTCTCATGGGATATCATACCCTATAATCCACAAAATTTTCCTGTGGGTAGTTCAGTTAGTTAGGAGTTTACATTGTTCCCATTAAAAGCCAAAGGCATGTCTTTGCTCCTCCAATGATTTTAATGAAGGTAGCTTCATAACTTACTAAAATACTGTATCATTTAAAAATTTCAGAGTATCTGGTTATGATTCTGAAAGGTTAATAACATTTTAAATTGGAACTAGAAAATACTAATCGTCCTTCCTTCTTAAGTCAAATGCACTTTATGTCTGTTACTATGGTGATGATAATTAATATACATAGAATTGTAACAAGCTGAAATGGACTGGATTATGCAGTGTGCGGAGCAGTTCCTGGAAGAATTGGCTGTCCTCAGCTCCCAGTGCTGATGGAGAAATGCATCTCAGAGGAAAACCACCACATTTTGCAGAGTCAGGTCCTGTATCAATTAGGAGAGGAATATTTCTAACTGTACTGCATAATCCTATTGAAGGCAGCCAAATGTGATTCCATAGCAAGAGACAGCACCAAACTGAAACATCAGTCCTGTGAGGTTCAACAGAATCTCAGTTCCTACTGAAGTTTGCACAGGCAGTTCAAGACAGCTTAAATGCTTAACTGTAAGGCACTCAAAGTGTTATTCAGTGCTAAATGATTAAAGCACTGCTAAGCAACTCCTGCAAAATAATTCTGGCCTGTGGCAGAGAAGTGAAAATGAACAGGGCAGAAAATATAGTTAATGTGCTATTTAGGAAGTCAGGGAAGAGACTTTGATTTTACTTCTATTTTCAAACAATTTCTGTGTGAAGACACTTTGTGAATCTAGCCCCATTCTCTTCTTTTTTCTCCCCATATTTTCAACTATCACTAGAATTTGTTTTCAATCATGTATAAACAATCCAGTTTTGAAAGATCAGTTCCTGTATTTCCTGTGTTTCCTCTTAAGTCAAGGAAATACTGTGCAGGAGGTACGTGAGGGCATGCGTGTAAATTCACTCCAAGTGTTTTTACATGTGTCTTATGCATATACATCCTAGGAACACATTTCTCCTTCCTCAGAAAATGGGAAAACTATATGACCTTCAAGGGTCCCTTCCAAGTCAAATGATTCTATGCTTCTATGAAACTACAGGCTGGTTAACAGGTGTTCTGAGGACTTCATCTCAGGAATATTTTTATTTTAGTTCTCTGTATAATGGAAAATTGGAGTTTTTTAATATGTCATCTGTTACTGTGTATATACTATTAAAATTAATTTTATATTTATCCTGTTTTGGAGAAATCACATTGTTATATATATCTTTCAGCCACAAATGCATCAAGGGTCCAGTTTAATAAAAACTAGAATTAAATTTATTTTTTAAAAAAAGGCTGCCATAGAAAATCATTCATCCTAGATTTTAATCCTTCTGTAGCTGGAGGGTTCCTCTGATTCCCTGTGAGATATGCCTCATATCCAAGGTCTACCCTCCAAAAAAGTAAGAACAGTTTTTCTAGGTAAAAGTTGAGACTTCTTACATGAATCCATTAACGAGATGGAGTAAAATATGTAGCTGGAGGTGCAGTTTTAGAAAATCATTTTTCTCTCCTGTACTTCTGCTATGGAGTGAGTGTAGTGGAATGTGTCTCAGTTACACACAAAGATTTGATAAACTTCAGTCACCAAAGGAACTTGAGAGAATCACCGAGCTAGCATGTTACCTATTAAAGAATCTCATCTCTTATGTGCTGCTTTAAAAGTTAGCTTAAAAACACACACGTAAAGAAGTGTGAAGATTGGACAGGATTTATTTATTTTTCTTAAGCAGGCATTTACCATTTTAGGAAAAATCAGGTTTGGCATTTAAAAGCCTTAAAACAGAGTGTTTATCACAGGCACTGAAACAAAAGCTTCTTGAATTCTAAATTACAAACGTGGTCAGGAATTGACTATCTGACCATGCCTTTTAACTCCCCTTAAAGACATGCAGCATGCCTTTGTGACTCTCAGCGTCCTAGAAGAAAAAATGGCACAAGCAGCTCTGCAAGGTTCTTGCAGAGGAATAACAATTACAGAGCTAAACCATTTTAAATGTGGAAACGTCTTTGTTAGCCGGGAACCCGTGCTGCCTGTGCTACATAGCTGCACAAAACAAATCAGCATTGTTTTTGTAGTAGCTTTAAACCTATTGTTTTCCGATGGATAGATTCAGAAAGAGAGCCTGTGCTTCCACATTTTGTTTGGAGCCAAGGCTCATGCACCAGCGGAGCTCACAGTAACTGAGCTATGGCATTATTCTGCCCAGTGACAGGTAGGGAAGGCAACAGCATACCAATTTGCCTGCTTTTCACAAGCCTCTAAACTCCACATGTAATCAAAGGGACTTTTCATATTTAATAGTATTTATTTTGTGTGTCAGATAACACTTGTTAAAAGTCATCAGCTTTTCATTACCAAGATCATTAATACTATTGGTGATACCGTGACTCGAATAAGTCTTCACTTGTTTGTCACAGCTGCAAACTGACATTCTAATGATCCAGCCATAAATTTTCCTTTTCAGGAACAAATTCAGAAGTATCAGACCTGTTTCTTACCTCATTTTCTTTTTAATTGACATTTACTTTTAATGTAAAGTGATGTTAAGATTGTGATTTTAGAAGGAGGCACTCTTCTGGAAGGTCATATTTTTAAACAGGTAACGTTGCTGATGGAGCAGTGTTTTTGTGAATTCAAATTCTGCTGATTTTTCCATCTGTTCCTCCTGCTGTGATAGGACACCTGGCAAAAAGACCAGATCTTGTTTTTTTTCTTGCATGTGCACGCTTTGGCCTGTTAACCTTCACATTGCTATTGCTATGCATGATGGAAAGGACAAAACTGTGCTGGGTTGGCAGGCAGGAAACCCGTCTGCTCTGTGCTTTCACTTTTACTTGCAAACTGAGCCAGTGAGTTACTGGGAGGAATCAAAATGCGCTTGTGATGCTTTTTCAGAGCATAAAGGCAGCAGAAGGTTCTTGTCTATTAAAGCACTTAACATGAATTTTCTTTCATACAAGACTGCAAAAGGACATGTAGCATTAGATCATAAGGTCAACAGTAAGCCAGAAGGTTATTTATTCTTAACTTGTATGAAAATCAAGGTGTGAGTTTCCTTTAGTTCTTTAGCCAGGCAGAGATCACTGATTAATATATAAAATCTAGGGACAATATGGAGTGCAGAATACAGAGCTCCCCTTTTTCTTTTTTTGCAGTACTCATTGCCCTAATGCTATATACTTTTCCTGGTATAAATATGGCTGTATAATTCTTTGGCTTGAGAGGCCACCTGTGCCTCTACTTTCTCATACATCAAATTTCTTGTGAATGGCCGGTCTAGGCTTCATTTAACAAATCAAAATTATCAGGAAATTAAGAAATTAAGAACCCTTATTAGGATACAAGATGATAAATATGTGTCTGCGGTGAATGCCAAGACTGGATAGTGAAGGCAGAAGAGTTGCCACTTGAGTCCTAACATAGAAAACGAAATGTAATGAGGAGTGCATCATCAGATTTGGCTATGCAAGATGGCAGTTTAATGACAGTACCCAGACAGCTCAAATTGTTTGTTGTGTTATTAGCAGGCACTAGGTGATGTACTGACAGAAAACTCCATTTGAGTTTGAGTTGTCAAAATGGAAAAAACAGAGCACCACCCAAGCAGCACTATAGTCAGGAGGCAATTGTTAGAGGCAAAATGATTCATCTTGGTTGCTCAGCTTATTACCTTGGTGAGAGTGTGAACTGGAGCTGAAACTTCCCGAAGGCGTCCTTGCTGAAGGTGAGAACGAATCCAAAGAGATCAGCCTGGCTTGCAGCTGAATCCAGCATAGTACTAACCATGGCAAGTAATGTCCCAATAAAACTGTCAGGGCCAGACTTAATTTTATGGACTTCAGTAGTTCTCTGCCCAAGTGGTGACTGCTGCGAACTTTGACTATCTCAATATTTGTTCTGCTTTTGTTGGTGTTCCTGTCATTTTCACCTTGAAAAAAGTGTCTGGGAATGGAGGAGACCAAGGGAACCTTGCCCCTAGCACTCCAAGGGCAAGCCAGTTTGGTGGAAAGCCCTTAAGGAATAAAGTCTGTTACTTAGTTTGCTTGCCAAGAGGGCTGCAGATTTGGATTATGTCGTTTTGATTTTGGTAGTGAAGAAGAAATTTTCATTTCCATTTGTTGCCAAGATATAGTTTACCTTATTCACCAAGACCTTCAAATTAAAAAGACTTTGCAAAGTCAGACAAACATCATCTGAATGTTAATTGAAGTGGATGATCTGACAAATTATGATCTCATACCATTCCTGAATTTGTTTTGTTGTTGTTGTTGTTATTCAAATCAATCTCTATTGAGTACTCTGGTAGATGTCATACATCTCTGCATGCACTACCTGATGATGAAGTAAGATATTAAGCAAATTCCACAAAGATCTATATGTAGGAAAGGCTTTATCTGTAGAGGGAGGTGGAACTGCAGGAACCCCTTAAGTATATAAAACCTTGAGAATAAGCTGTCAGTAGGGAAGAAGACTGTGCAGTCCAGACCGATTTGACAAATACCTGCTTTGGGAGGACTGAGTGTTCAGTGTAGGGAAACAGAGGTGCATTAGTGTGTTTTTGGTCAAGGTGCATCTGGAGAGGAAGGGTTACCTGCTTTGTTGTGTCACATTAAAACAATTATAGGAGTTACAAGTCATTAAGGCCCCACAGAAAACAATAAATCAATATGAAAACCACAGCCTATGCAGTGGGAGCAGTAATGTTCCCCTTTACATGCAGAAATTACTCTATATTGGGAAACAGCATGCAGTGTTTCCCCTTAACAGTACAAAATAAATATGAAAAAGCTACATGACCCTGGTATTCTTTTCTTACAAAATCACAAGTGATGTCCTTAGTATCAAATAGTGAACACGTAAATAGTTCTGTAATCAGAGAGGAACTTGATTAATTCACTTTAGATAGAATGAAATAAAATACCTCTGACAGTAATCAATCAACCTGTTACAACCTTGCTTCCGGTGGTTCCAAACTTTTTTTTTCTTTATTTTTTTTCAAGAGAGATTTCAGCAGTCACCCATGACAAGGATAAAGCAGGACAGACAATCGGCAACTGAAGAGAAAAAGCTGTAATGCCATAACAAATGTATCTACTGCTATTATTTGCTCTCATGCGTGGAAATTAAAATAAAACAAGCACTTGTACAAGCTGTTATCTTATCATTACGGGTAACAGTACTGAAATCTTCTAGGTGCATAAGTGCTTATGTACAACCGAAGTGTCCCCTATATGAACTTGTGTACAATTGCCCTCTCCTAGAAAAGAGTTGCTGAAATTTGCCATACATATAGTTGAAATATTGACTTGTCATATGTAGCACCACTGATGAGAGTTCAGAGCAGTGCTTAGCCCTAACTGAAGAAGTCACATGCAAGTTTGTTAATAAATACCTACATTTGAGTTCCTTAAGCCAGAGGCATGCCCAACCCCTACTGCTCTGAAACTCCAAAGCTTAATCCTCAATATTACTGAGAAACTGAAAGGAAGTAGCTATAGTTGCATGGTTCTTTGTTGCTAAAGTGAAGGAAATTGAGAAGGATGATGATGGTGTACCTTAAAACATAGTAGCTAGTAAAAAAAAAAACAAACAAACAACAATAATGAAATGGAGCTTTTGTTACTAACTCATTTCAGTAGCATGAAAGAAGTGTTATGTCGATGATGAAGAGAATTTGCTATGTATTATAGTCTTAACTAATAAAATGCTACTATAATGCTGGGAAATTGAAGATTTTAGCTCTTGTTTTATGAATCATCTGAGCCTTCAAAGTAATGAGTGTATATTAACATTTACATTGCTTAGGGCTGGGTGTAGGTTTAGATACCATCTGTAAGAATATGTAAAGACATTTTTGTCCATATCCCTGCCTTTGGTTGGAGTTGAGGTAACTCATTTTTCCCTTGTTATCTTTGTGCTCTTCATGGGCAAGGTAGGTCTCTAGTCTCATTCTGTGCTTCAGTATTCTTGTTTGCATTATGTTATCCACGATGCCAGTGTCTCCTCTTATAAATCACCTATGACTGCTTCATTCCCCTCTATCTAACACATTGCATACTAATTCACCCTCGCGTGACCAGAGTAAGAAAAACAACAGGAAAAAGAGAAGGATAAGATGGAAGAACATTTCCATTGGGATAGCTCACTGAGATGAAAACATGACATCCTATCTCTTGCTGAAGTATGACAAATCAGTAAATCCTTTGATTTTCATAGGATGGCCTTATTTCCCGTTTTGGAAGGAAGGAAACTCTTCTTCCTGACCTGCTAAAGAAGCCCTCTGGGGACAATATATCCTCTCTGCTTCTCTCTCTTGGAGAGATGGAGCCTCACGGCTCATGGCAGAAAGCCCACAAGAATTCCACTGCTTGTGCCTGTGTGTGTGCATGGTCCCAAACCTCAGCCACACTTGGATCTCGGGAGCTGCCCACTCACCTCTCATGGAAGAACGGTATCATCCCTGTGAATTACAATGTCTTGCTGCACCTGATGAGTTTTCCGAGATAGGGTTTTTCATTTTTACTTGTAAAAATTCAGCTGTTGCTGAGCTAGTGCTACACTTTGTTCTCTTACCTCTTTCCTCTGTTTCAGGGGGTGGCTTCACCCAGAATGCAGTAAGCATGCTAGTATTAGCGATGGTGCTAAGAGCAATGCATTAACTTATTAATTCTACACATCTCTGCCAAGTCTACTGAAAGTCATTCGATCATGCTGTGCTATCTGGAGGAACAGACTCCAGTTTCCCCTCTTCCCTAATTTTCCATATTGCAGCATACATAAAAGGGCACATCCCTTTGCACACATGTACAGACAGTTCTGACTTCTCCTACGTGATCAGATAGATGATTTTGCTCACTTTTTAAATGTCAAATTTACTCTTCTTCCTTCAAAAAGTCTCAGTTTCACAGATCCATGTCTCACTTCCCATTGTGCTCTTCTTTCCCTCCACGTTTTTTTTTTTTTTTTCCTTTTGAGAAGGGACTGTCAACATACACAAACTGACCACATGCATGAATAGTAAAAACAATCTATTTCGGAATAATTCCTGCATGAAAGACCTTCCAGAATATTACATAGTAATTGTCTATTTTTTAATTTTTATTTTTTCCAAAGCTACACACTGTGTCCTCAAATCTTGAAAATTCTTAGGCTGGTTTCTTTTCTGCATGTCTCCAGCATAATGACAGGGAAACCCAGACTGTCTCTGCTGGATGACAAACACTGCTTATCGTGATGTAAAGCTTGTGCCACACTACAGAGAATTCATTTCCTGTTTCTCTCTGCATAAAGAATCACCTTAGTTATTTCAGACTTTATCTACTCTAGGTCTGAATGTATTGATTTCTATCTCTTCTCGCTATCATTTAATTTTGCCATTAAAAACATAACAACCTTCATAAATTTGGAGGTGTTTAATCTCTCATAAAAATAGCTATATCATAAATGCTACAATTCAGTGAAAACAATAACATTTTTTATACTATCATAACTGCATCCTTAAATGATCATAAATTGACTTGGAATTAGCATAATAATTCTATAAAACAAATAAGTATTTATAAATTGAATGTGAAAAAAGATTAAGTTTAGCATAAAAAAGGAAACAGATCCCAGAGCAGAACTGGAAAGCATTTGGTGGCATGTTAAACAGTAGAAGACTGAGTAATTACCAGAAACTCCAGGACGTTAATATGGTGAATGACTGCTTGCTGAAATGTTAATACCATGCGAAGGATTGATGGAAACTGTCCTAGCACATCAAGAACATATTAAACACACAAATTCTCCATTAGGGTGATTTGGGTCCTTTGATATAAGCATTCAGTTAAGGAATATATCTCTGTAGGCAGAAAGCACACAGAGCTCCTTTTACAGACCAATACAGTTTTCCTTCTTGGTGTTAAACATAGCATAATTTTTAAATTTTTAAATCTATAACTTTCCTTATCATTGTTGGCAGTATCAGCTTCTTTTGACTTAGTTAGCATTTAGTGGCTGTATACAGGTTGAAGACTCCTGGGGGAAAAGTTGGCCTCTGATACTAGACAGAAAGGCAGATGGGATAGGGGCAAGTAGAGAGAGTAAAAAGAGAGTGAATGGAGAAGAGATAGGGTTGATATAGTATGAGGAGATGAAAACACCAGGTGCCTTACATTTTTGCCAAGCTAACTCAAGTCTCCAATTCCTTCATCTTTTCAGAGCTCTCTGTGAGCACCGTGTGTATCAGGACAAGTGGCCAAGTGGGTGTTCACAAACTACACCTGTAGTGGAGGCAAGATGCGGATGCTTCTGCAAATGACCCCACCAGT
This sequence comes from Excalfactoria chinensis, assembly GCF_039878825.1. Classification (NCBI taxonomy): domain Eukaryota; kingdom Metazoa; phylum Chordata; class Aves; order Galliformes; family Phasianidae; genus Excalfactoria; species Excalfactoria chinensis. The sequence continues at coordinate 45,975,254 of NC_092827.1, forward strand.
CCCTTGAAGCACCAGTCCTATTGGCAAGGAAGGCCCCTCTTGGGGTGGCAGAGGCAGTTCTCCTTCCAGAGCTCTTTGCTTTCTGATCTGTTTACAGAACTTGCTTGAAAAGACACTGAATGTGAAGAATAGATTTGGGTTTTCTTTTTATAAAAAAATAAAAATCAGAGAATAAAGTAAGAGTATCAGTTTTCAGACCAGTTTCTGATGTTCATCTGCATTACACTGCACTGAAGCAAACAGCAGGTGCACTGCTTGCTCTAAGCGCACCTGGAAACAGGACTTGTATGCTTTTTCCCAGCAATTCCCTAAAGAAAACTCAAAGATTAAAGTTATTTTTTTTTTCTTAACTTTAAGTTTACTTTTGTATTTCTTTGTTTATAACAGCTGTTGTTTTAAGGCAAATGATTTTATAGCTTAGATTTGAATGCACACTGTGCTGAAGTTTGTTGCCACTTGTTTAATCTAAACAGCAGCTGGGATTTTCTGGTCTTACTACCTCTACAATATATTTAATTATCCTTTGTTTCAGGAGTTGTGAATATTTTCAAATACAGGAATGTTTTACAGATAAGTATAATACACAGGAGATCTTTTAGGTCATGGCTAAACTGATGATTGAGCACCTGGTGAAGGGATATGGCTGGTCCAGAAAGTCAGAAATTCACCTGTGTTTCACAGGTGATGAGAAGACATGGATGCTTTAATTGCTGCCTGCAAAACTGATACGGGTTTAGAGGAAACCCAAAATGGCTCCTGGCTCCATTTGCTGAGCCTAGTTTTGAACCCCTCCTGTTAGATGGCTCAGCTGTGTGTTTGGTACCCATCACTAGCAGCCTACAACACAAATGTCTCTCCTCCTCACATGGCAAAAGGATGGAGGTGGCATAGACTGCTGAAGGTAGGAGTCGTTCAGGGCAGGCAACTCTTTCAGTGATAACAGAACCACCAATAGCTGGCACAGCAATGGATCTCCCTCAAGCAGCTTAGATCCAGATGAAAAATGATATTTTGGGACTTTGTTCATGATGTTTAGTGAGTTCTAGATTCTAAGGATATACAATTGTTACTGTTAATGAGGACGGATCAGCTAGATAATGTATATAAAATGAAAGCCTGACAGTGCTTGGGGAGAAAGTCAGAAAGTGGCAGAAAGTCAGGTGTTTTTCCCCTCACCTAGAGGCTATAGGGCATCGAGCAAGCCACTTGGGAAAGGAGCAAGCTGGAAGAAGGTGTTTGGTCCTTGGGATTGTGTGCTCTTCTCATCATCCCAGGGGTTGCTCCTCCTGAGTATTTCCTCATATTCATAGTGCGGGTTTGCATGGTTTACTGTGGGTACAGAATTGAATTGGATTTAATTTGAGAGTTTACTGCCTAACTGGAGCCAGTTTTTAAGCCAGCTGTACAGCATTGATTTAACAAGAGATGGAAACAATTCAAAGCTCTGTGAATTTGGCATAAATTAACAGTTTTGGCTGAGTATTACTGTGGAGTTTGGACTAATTCAAACCTAAAGCTCACAGTGAAATTCAGGAAGCTTGAATCCATGCCAAAGAAAAGGTTTGCATATATCTCTGTAAATTGGAAGTGTCAAGGTTTCAACAGTTCAGCTTGATAAGCAAGTAAGGAGAGATTTCCCTTGAAGTCTGCAGCCCTGCTGGAATCCACAATGAGTGTGTCATGGCCACATATCACACCTGATAAAATGTCTTTGTTAAGCTGCTCCATCTGAATGGGTTGTTAATGTCATAAACAATAGCAATTATCAGTATTGATATTATATTGACAAGCTGTGAAATTGTTTGTTGATTCATTCTCCTAAATTAGCTATTTTCTGCTATGCAGTGTGAATAGTGCAATTACTGATAGCAAAACAAAAATAGCTTAAGGGGAAAAAAAACCAAACCCCTAAACAAAAATCCCAACTATTTTGGGAAATTATATTTGGGGCAAGAAAGTATATGGTTTGGAGATGTGTATTGTACTCCCTGTGAATATGTTACAGTTAAAACTGGCCTTTTCTGTCTATGGTTTCTGTGTTAATTTCCATGAAAGTATTCATTATTTATAATTAGTTACTAAATTGGTTGAGTAGTTTTTAGGTGAAAGTTCTGTATGCAACTTCTCATAATGAATATTTATGATGTGCAAGAATTTCTATCATATGGTATCGTAACTTGCCTTTAATTGGGTAACTGAAATAATGTAAATGGAGAGGGAAATAATCAGCAAAGAACAGACCACAAATGAAACACAAATATTGTTCGCTGATAGTCATGCATGCAGACAGCTGGGAGTATTTGCATGTGTAGCAGTTGCTTCTCAAACTCTACCAAAATTTTTCAGTGCTATTAATATATGTATATTTTAAAGAGTACTATAGGTGGCATAGGTAACTTATAAAACCTCTTTACAGTAAAAGAAGATTAAGGCAAATATGAAGTCTGAGTTACCCAGGCTTTGCTTAGATTGAGGAATTAGATTTTGTGTCTTCCACAGTGTAACTGAAATGTCAACCTTAAAAATAAACAAATTTCCAGAACTGAACTGTAGACTCCCCTTTTAAAAAATAAAATATATTAATATTTACACTTCATCTGCATAGAGCTCTATTCAGTAGCTATAAATGCCTACCTCTGCAAAAATAGTAGAATATGGAAAAGAGAATACAGGAAGGAGAATTTATCCTCAAGGTGATTAATGGTATGTAACTCAATTCCATTTTAGTGTTCTGTAATCCCACATTTTAATGCGTGCTCTGATGTTAAAACAGTCACAAATGACTGGTTATCTAATATTAGAGTGACTTGTGATGTTGTGGTTATATTAAATTCAGTCACATAATCTGCATTACCAGTGTCGCATCTCTCTCGGTTACTATTACCTTTGTGGGACTTCTTAGTAGCTGGTAAGCACTCTGTGAACCTGCGGGGACACTGTGTTAAGGCACCAGGCAGTGCTGTATGCTCTCATTCTGACCCAGACCTCATATTGGTACATTAGTCTTGGTTACACTTCACAGGCATTAATAATTACAATTGAAATAGCTTAAAACAGAGTAATGAACTCACCTAAGCACCTCAGTAAGAATGTTTATCAATCATTAGTGAAATAGTAAAAAACATGAAAAATTAGCATGCCAGAAGCTGTGTAATAAACCCTGTAACACAAGATATTAGAAAGATTAAGCTTCTCTTTCTCTACAGCAATATATATCTATAATGAGATGCAGTTGTTTTTCACAAATGTGCTGCAGATTAATTAGCTTCAGAATATTGCAGCTTGGTCACAGCACCTTAAAGGCTCTTGAAACAAATCATCTGTGGTAAGGGAAGTGAAGTGAGTACAGGAGGGATGCTGTGGAAGGCAAATTATCTTGGCTCTTTGCGTTGTCATATTATGGGATACAATCTCTCTTTAACAGCATTTCACTGAAAAATCTGGATGGGGTGTTACAGATGTGACCTTAACCTGAAAACTTTAAATTTGAAGGAGAACCTAATTGGCACAATTGTCATTTCTCAAAAACAAACAAACAACAGCAACAAAAAAACCCACCACCAAAAAAAAAAAACAAAAAACCCCAAACACCAAAAAATATTGCTTAAAGACCCTAGTGTAAATACTACTTTCATTTCTCCCAGTTCCTACTTTATGTATAACTTTTAAACTGGTTCTGGTGTTTTAAAGCAGATGTGCTCAGCCAGAATTATTCAACTGTTGCATAACTTCAGTTAAGGAGAATATGTGCTGTGTGCATTTGCATAATTAAAAGCTTTGCTGTGTCAACACTTACTCTTTTCTGTTCATATATTTTCTTCCGTCCATCAGGGAAAGAGAGGTGCATAGGACTGTGTTTATGGCACATGTCTTAAAAAAAAAGTCATGCATGATGCATTACATAATAATAAGGAAATATGGTGGTGTACTATAAAGAATTCATCAGTGTGAGTATGAGATGCCTGCATTACTTAAGAGAAGCAATAGACAAAGCTAAATTATGTAGGTCTTCCCAATAAGAACCACAAAAGTCTTATGCAGAGGCTGTCACTTGTTATGTGCTGTGTGGAAATTGTTTATATTCATTATTAATTTTTTTTGTTTCTACTTGTATATGACTGTTGATATTTTATTTATAGTAAAGTACATCTCTAGATAAAACTTGACATTATTTATAGATGTTCTGAAGCAATCATTTAGATCCAAACAAACCATATACTATGACATGGGAGAGCCAGTGCTTTGGAATTCAAGGACCAAGCAGTCAGAAGAATTCACCAGGAGCCAGGTGGTAAGATGATGCCTAGCAGAGCCTCTAGACTTTTGGAATATTAGATACCTGTGTACCTCAGAAATTAGTAACTGATCTAGAACTGAGCAGTTTTGTCCTGGGAGACAAATGTTCTTCAGAGAAAGAGGACAGGTTTACTTCTTTGTCAGATCTTTTATTGTATTCTGATTGTTTTCATTTTTAGTGCAGCAATTTTAGCATTCTTACTGCTTTTATTTTGAAATGATTAACAGAGAAGTTGTAGGATGGTATCACAGATATAAAGTAAAAAATTGTAACCCTGGGTACTGCTTCAGTGCATAATATTGTTCAAGTTCTTATCTTTTATAGACAATTCTGAATAACTACAAGAACATTTTCCTTTCCTTTTATTCATGATGTTTATTGACCTATGAATTACCCCCATAGCTTTCTTTCCCTATTTGTGCTACTGTGGCTTGACAGCACCTTTTGTTTGCAACAATGTCACTAACACCTGACTGTAATATGTACCATGGAAGTCATGACTTACTAAATCCTGTTAAAATCAGTGGGGGTAATTCTATATGCCTTTCCTCATTAAACTCTGAAAGTACTTCTTCACGATGGACTAAGATATGAATTACTTGCTCTATCCTTGTTAAAGAGCTGCAGTAAGAGACATGCCAATGGCTGCTGCAGATTTTATATAGAAAGACATCCCTTTACCTGTGTGAAGATGAAGTTGCATGAAGCCAGGGAAACAAGCAGAATGATTTTGAGCATCATGTCTCTCACAGAACTACAACAGTGCTGGAACACCACTGGTATGGTGGAGCATTACCTTAACTAGAAGATAGTTGTTAATGGACGATCCAAAAACTCATTTTTGGGTTTGAAACATTGCAGCAGTTTACTCTTGGGTGTTCTTCCCTATTGATATATCTGAATTTTAGTAAATGCTCTTCTCACAAATTGAGAGCTCAGTAAAATATAATGCTCCATCAGAAAGCAGGTTATAAGAAGGACAACTTCATTCTATGTTCCCAAGGGGATAATTTCTTTTCATCTTTTCTCTCTGTCAGAATACTGAGACACCAATAAATGGTACATAAAGGAGAACAGAGCAAAAAGAAGAGTAAAAGTTTGCAATCTTAATAGCTCAAGCATAAAAGTACAGAAAAGAGACAAGGGCTCAAGTTGGGAAAATCTAAACCTACTGCATTGAAACATGGTTTGCACTAGTCTAATGAGTTTTCTATCAAATGAGGCATGAAACATACTGCCAGAATATAAAGTCAGTGAAATATCCAAATTACTGTATAATGCCATTATATGTTTTATCTTATTGGAGAGCTAGTGCAGAATACATTATCTTTAAATTTATACAATCTGCAAATCAGAAGAAAAATGCTTTTTTTTAATGAATGAGCCATTCAGATAAGTTGCAATAAAAAGAGATCAGATAAGTTGTATTAAATGGAGATCAAAAATGACTGAAATCGGAAGAAAAATCTACAAGACTTGCAGGAATGCATGAAAAAGAACTGTTCAGTATAGATGTTGATTCAGTGTCCTACTTACAATTCTTGCTTGTTCAGACCTATAGAAACACACACACACAATTGAGAAGCATTGCATTGTAGAGAAAATGCTATTCTAAAATCATTCCAAACAATTAAGAGCTGCAATATCACAAATTTAATGTTAGGGCATATAAAAGCTTATATTTACTTCAAATCTTGACCATTTTAGAACACTAAGCTTTTTAAATATGTAACTGGCAAAGGCTGCTTTCCTTAGGAAGGAGTTTTGCAAGTTTCAAGTGATATTTTTACTTATTAAAGGAGCCGGTGATTAAAGTCTAAAAAATAGAAAGGAAAAGTGAAAGTGATCTCAAGTTGCTTGTTCAGAGTCCTATTACTATTTCTGTCCCAAAGGTACCTTTTTGCAACTGTAAGACAATTGGATGCTTTCAAAGTTAACAGAATTTCTATTGCGTCTCATGAAGCTGCAATCTGTCTACTCCAGTCTCCTCAGATAAAAGACTAGATTTTCTGCCCAAATGTTCTCCTTTTGACTGCTCCTGAATTCCATTTTTAGTGATTTTATTGCAAAGTACACCTAGAATATTCCTAGAATTGATGACAAGTCAGTGTATTGTAACAACAACTGCAACCTGATAAATCATCATTCATCCTAAATGCTACTGGGCAATTCTGAATCTCCTCCAAGGTGAAACACTGCTTTAAATACAGCAGTGCTTTGCTTTGCATAGCAAATGTTGGTTCACCCTTTTTGCATCCTTTTGTTATCTGCTATTGAAGAGTTGTATGATTCCTCACATCTTGCTGTTCAGACAACTGCCCATCAACCTCCTTAACACTCCTTTATCTGCTCAATGTTTTACTGACATTGATAGACTATGCTTTCATTTTTAACATGTCCCAGGTGTTTTCTTTCTAGATAGATACCCTTGGAAATAGAATGCTATTGAACTCTGTGACCAGATATAACTATCATTAAAAATTAATTTCCTGTTTGCCTGGTATTTTCCTGATTTATGTGTTTCTGGAAGACATTTAGATGCTTTCTTGTACATGAGTGTGTTTCTAGGCTTCACATCAGCATATTAAACTAGAACTAGGGGTAGTAATTTGGTCTTACTAACCAGTAGTGTTTTTCCCTTCTGGGCAAGAAAGTTCCTGTGCTTTTTAAAGCATGTGACCTGTTTTTTGTTTGTTTGTTTGTTTGTTTTTAATGTTGCATGTGTTTGTCTTAATGCAACACTTTATCTGGGGAGAAGATGTCGGAGTGGAAGATGTCAGAGTGGGCAATGATGAGGCTGCTCACTGATTTTGCAGACATATATATATATATATCATGAATTCTGGTAGGTTTTGAGTTCTTTTTACTAGCAACTTGTTAGGAGTAGGCCTCTTCCATGTGAGTGGACCTCAGAAAGCATAGCAGCTGTTCTCTGTTGGGCCAGGAGGAAGGAGGAGGTTTATTTAGGTTAAACAATCAGGAGTTCAACAATGTACATTCAAGAAAACAAGAGGGGAAAATGTGTTTAAATTTACTGTAGTTTTCACCCTACCTTTTGTGGCTGTAGCTTACAAATCATTCCTCTGTCGCTGGGAAGAGAAATGTCTCTATTTAAAAGCAAACTGTTATAATGTACACTTCAGATATAGCACTGGCATGGCCTGTCTGCCCACAGCAAGTCTATACTTATTCTGACAATACAGGTAGTGTCACCAGCCAACAGGAACACACCCTCATTTTACACTATTTCTAAAAATGATTGTCTGCATTTCATTTGACTACACAAACTGAACCTTGCTGTGGAAACCTGGTGGTGGTAGTTGTTTTTATTGGCACGCTCTTTAATGGCAAGATGGTACAGAATCAATTGCAGCATAAGTTGACAAATTTTTCTTAAAATTTTTAATGCTTGTGGTATGTGGATTTTGCTTTTGGACGCTCTCCTGTATTTTTTTAGGGAAAAAATGTAGCTGACACAGTCTTTTGGGTCTAAATGTTCTTCCCTTAGGTCTCCCTCAGTTAATTCTTGGTTCTGCTTATGAACTAATTGTAGAAGATCTTTTTCTTTCTCACATTGAAAAGAGAGTGAGAGTCCTGCCTGGACTTGTGCATTCTCTAAACTTGTGTTTCTTTGGTATTCTTGGGTGTCTTAGTAACAGGAGAAGCATCTGCAAAGTTAAGGCAGTGCTCTCAGAGCATAATGGTTACTATGCCCTGTCTGTTTTGATCTTAGATTTTCCATGAAAAACCCTCACTACTGAGCATATGTTGAAGATTATCGTCAGCACTCTGATTTACAGCAGTCTTCCATTTTTTATTTTTTTTAAGTTGTCATAACTAACTAATGAGGCTAACACTGTGGGTTCATAATTTTGTGTGTGTTTGAAGCATAACTACGAGCAATGAATTGTTTCCCAGTGTAACGCCTCTCTGCTTCGGAAGTCCTAAAGAAGCATTATGTCACAGAATCTCAGTCCTTTGGATATGGGCTGTTGTTCACTGACTCCAAATAATTCTGAAATTTGAGCCACCTTGTTCTTCCATCACCTGCACTGCAGCCATTGTTTCCATGATGTGAAAAGCGTTTTTATATATGTTTCCTTTTTTTTTTTTTTTTTTTTTTTTGGTGGAACGTTTTGAGAGCTTTGGTTTCCTCGGAGCCTTCTTTGGTTTTTATTATTACTGGATCAAATTTATTCTTTTTTTCCATGCAATATACAAGAGTGGTGACTTTGCTCTGTTGATTTAGTAGAAGTCTGATGATCCTTAGCTCACAACACACAACTCTGCTTGTGCAAGTGCAGAATATTTTCAATAGCAGTATGTGCTGAAGAAGAGGCCTGGCAACAAATGCTGGGCTAAGCAGACCCTGTATGTGTTTGGGAATAGCTCAGGAAAGTTTGCTCGTGTTGGGTAATCAGAACTAAATCTCCTCCTACCTGTGCTGTCCCCAGAGAGCTACAAAAGGAGATGGGCTGCTGTTTACCACAAGTAAATTTCTTCAAGTACGTGGATTCGGACTGGTGAAAGAATTCGAAGGTATTTTAACTCAGTGGATAAAAGAATATTATCCTGCTTGAAGCTTCTGTACTTCTACCTACTGGAGAAAATCTTCCTTGTCCCCTAGACAAAATATCTGGGGGGCTAATCCCAGCCCTTCCTATGGCTTTTTATTCCTTCAGAAGGAACTCAAGAACAATTTAGGGGAGAACTTAATTCATCTTTCCTCTGAATCCTGACAACTACTAAAATGTGATGTGGCTGTCAAAATGAAAACTCTATTAGCTTCCTATTGGAAATTAGCCTCGCTAGTTGAGAAAGTTTTTTTTTTTTGTTTGTTTGTTTGTTTGTTTCTTAAATTTCTTAAATGTTGGATCAAGTTGCTAACCTTATGTTAAACATTTTTGAAGGATTCGTTAAGCTGGACCTTGTGAACATTAAAAGGTTTCTAATACAAATTTACAAATCTAAAGAGCCTTCAGGCTTATTCTGTACTGTATTATAGAATCAAATTTATCTGTCAGAATCTTTTTTTTTTTTTTTTTTAAAGAAACATTTTTTCTAGTCAGTAAAATTGCATTAGGTAATAGTAGTTGTCTAGAGGAGGGGGGAGGGGAAGTAAGAAATGCTGCTTCATTTGGTAATGTTTAGCCCATTCTAATGAATTGTGGTAATAAAGGCACCTTTCTCTACTTAATAGCATCTAAAACACATGCCTTCAAGAGGTAATTCAGAGAGTTACAAAGCTGGTTGCAAGCAGCATCTTCTGTAAAAATTTTTAAGGTAATCATGTGGAAGATGAATACCAATCAGAAAAGCAGATATCTGACATGACTTGGACATGTTTCTTTTTAAAATAACTATAAGTATTTTAAATGAAATATTTTTACATTTTTACAATTGAACAACTGATGATATTCCCCTCTAGAGAATTAATCATAGCTCAAATTTTGTAATTAATGATTAATAGGAAAACAGAACAGAAAACAAATATGCTGATTGTAATATATATATTTTGCTCCTCCTGATGCATATTGAAGTGGGAAATAATAATTGGTTGGGAGCAGCACACATGGCCTGGAAATAACGTTTTTCTCTGCGAAATAGAAAACATTAAGAAACATAATTTGAGTGAAGAAAATGAATGGGGATCAGGATCTTGCTCTATCCTATTATTTTACTGATAGACAGTACTCCATAAGGTACTCTAATGTATCTTGAGATAAAACCGTGGGAGTATGCAAGTTATTTGTTTATAAACTTCTGTGTTTTGCGCAATTTAACAACTTATGACAGGTATTCTGAATATTTTGAAGTTGTCTACAATATTTTAACAGTGTGAAGTCTTTTCAACTTACAACTTCAGAGCATGCTCAATGGATGTGTTCCTATGAGACTGTTGGTAAGATATTGCTCAGTGAACAAAACAGAATAATATCATACTCTTCTAAATTAAAACCAAAACAAAAAAACACCAAAAATAGGGGATCAGGTCATCAGTCCAGCATTTGGTCTAAGAATTTTCTGTGCTTTCTGAAAAAATACCTAATCCCTTCCACACCAACAGGCAATGAAACAAAATCTCAAATCAAAACTTGACTATGCACGTATTTATATGTAACAACCACTACATAGGAATTGCCTTAAATTTCATGAAAAGTAACAGAGGCATTATATTCATGATCATGTTATGGAATCCCATAGAGATGTTAAGAGATTCTTCTCGAAGCTGATTAAATTCAGCTATGAAACAGAAGCAAGGAGCTGAGCAGCTGTGAATTATGGAGCTGCCAGAAGCTGTGGGATGGGATATGTGGCTTGGCTTAAGAAGGAGAAGTAGGAGTAAGGAGCATGAAGCAAGCTGTGTCAGCCCCAAGTTACTCTGCATTATGCTTGATTCATTTTGAAGAAATGTATCAGGAAGCTGCTCTGAGGAATAATGCCTGCATGGTGATTACCACAGGTTCCTTATTCTTTGCTCAACAGTGGTCTTCAAACCAACAAAGACCTGCAAAAACGCAAGCTGTTTGGAATTGGTGTGAAATCTGCACTACAGGGACATTACTTATCTTTACAGAAGTTCTTGGCAACTCTGAAATATACTCCTATGCAGTAATAAACTAGCAAAGTACTAGAACTAAATGAACATAACATGTTCCTGAGTTTGAACATTTAATCTTTTTCTTTTCTCAAGATCATTTCCATTGCTGACATTTGAGTATAATGCAAAATTGACTGTGTCCCAGAAAAATTCTATATCTTATAATTAAATAACCAGCAGGCACAGTGGTGGTTGGGTATATTTGGCAAGGAATATCGATGAGAATTTCTTACTGTAACAACATGCATGTGTATTAAGTTCAGCAACATGAGTTCTTTGTCTCTGAACATTGTACAATCAATATTCTATTACTGCAGTGTGAACTCTTGCTGCATTGTAGCTAGATTAATGTGCAAGATTCCAGAATGCAACAATGGAAGGTATTCTCATTTCTATATCTAAAATACACGTAAGGTGTTTATTTTAGTATTAACTTTACTCTGATGCCTGTTGCTTCAGTTACTACTGATGTAACTTCATTTAACAGCGGTGCTGGAAGTTTTATTTTAACAGGGATTTTCTTCAGTAATAATTTTAAAGCATTTCCATTTTCTTCTTGATTACTTTGTATTCTTTCTGCTTGTCTCAATTTGTATAATGAAGATCTCCACAGCATCAGGAGATCCATTAAACAGATAGCTTGTATTTTTATTTATTTTTTTTAACAGAAATGATATTTGACTTAAACCAAACTGTCTATTTTGTGAAATGAGGCCATTCTGAAAGTGGGATGAAATGCTCCTTCAGAGCGAATGGAAGGGTGTGAAGCTATTACAGTACAAGTTGATGTAATATTTTGGATATCAGTAAAATTTTTGATAGCGTTTCTCACAGTACCTTTCTGGACAACATGTCCAGTGCATAGCTAGAGAAAACCATAATGTGATGGGAAACAGCTGGCTTACAGGTAGCTCTCAAAGGGTTGTAGTAATTGGAACCGCATCAGGTTTATGACCAGACCAGTCAGTAGTGGGATTCCACAGGGCCCTGTTTTAGGGCCAGTTCTCTTCAGTATTTTTATCAATGACCTGTATTTAGGACTCAAATGCATAAGCAAGATTGCAGATAATACTAAATTGGGAAGAGCTGTTGCCTGCCTCAAAGGTATGGAGGCCTCATGGAGAAGTCTTAGTAAATTAAAGGGTGGGGCAATCACAGAAAGAGAAAATTCTCCACGTGCTGTTACCTGGAATAACTACTGTGACCTCTTTTGTCCAGGATTAAAAAAAAATCTTTTATTCACCCAACTTGTTCTGCCACTTCTGCTGAATTGAATTTTGAATTTGTTTTGCCATTTTCTTTGGGGGATGGAAGTGAAGTTTGTCCACAGGAATTTACAAGTCCTGTCTTCACTTTTGTTTCAACTACTTTGTGCAAGTATTTCATTGATGTTACAGAATGGATGTCGTACTGCTCTTTGTTCCTCTTCTTTCCCAAATCCAGTGAGGAAAATATGGGAAAACAACGTTTTTGGAGAAATCAGGATATACAGTTCCCTCTCTCATTATTTAAGTGTCAAAGTGCCATACCACATGTTCAGTATTTGAATGGATTTTCTTTCTAGGACCAGTGCCCAAAGTGAGAGGTCACAAAAGATCGTTCCTGTATGGGTACTGATTGAAAGACAGAACCTAGCCCTAACTGCTACCCTCTGTAAGAGATCACTCTTTTATACCGTTGACTCAAAGCTTGCTGAAGGACACAGATGAACAAGTCCAAGCAAGTCCTGGTCAATTATCTGTCCTGTGCTTCCCCATCTCCCTGATTAAGATTTGTAATAACTGGTTGGGCCAACATTTGAACTGTTGTTTCTTATTCTCATGCCGGGTAAACATATACCAAACAACCTCTTCTCCCTCCTATAAATTGGAGGCACCCTCAAAACAGTGGGAAAGCATTGGTGAGGGAAGAGCTGTGCTGCAATGTTATGCTATACTAGAGGGTTTCATTTGTTTTAGAGGTGTCATAGGTGGCAAGGTTGAAGTGACCTTAAAAGGTCCAGACTGCTGTGCCTCTTTTTTTCTTGCTGACATTTGTCATATTTAGTAAGAGGCTTTAGAATCCTAATCCTGTCCTCTGGTATGTGTGCAACCCTTCCTGCTACACATCTAGTATGAGTTCTTTCATTCAAACCACCAGTGCAAACATCAAGTTGTTCAAGACTGAGGACAGACCTCTAGGGAATCCATTGGATGTACAATCTAATTCATGCTTTCTTAAAAGAATCAGCTGTGGCAGTGTCATAAACCACACTGAAATCTAGGTATTTCAAAGCAATTGCTTCTGCTCACCTATGAGGACCATTACTGTGTCATGGAAAGAGAGCAGATCAGCTTATCTTGTTCTTGACTGCTATTTATCATGCTTTTATTTTCTAGGGGTTTATAAGCTGATTATTTCCTTCCCTCCCTACCCCCAAGGAAAAGCTGTTTCTTTTTTTTTTTTTTTTTTTTCCTAACTTCTTGGCCTCTCTACTTGGTTTTTTTGTTTGTTTGTTTGTTTTTTAGCACCTCATTTGCCTTATTTTTTGGACTATCCATTCTCCATGATATCTCAATGACAACAGCTAATGCTTCTGTGGTTGCTCAGTTAGTATTTCACATAAGAGTGAGATTCATTAGGCACAACTGATGTGAAAACAGCTAATTTATGAAAGTATCTGCTGCATCTGATATCTTACTCCTTTTTCACTGATGCTAATTATATTAACTGCTTGACATAAGATGGTGTTTTTTTTCTTTCTTGGTAACGCTGAGTTACAAGTTGCTGTGTTTAGCAGGGCAGGAAACATTCACCTGGGCTTCCATCTCAGTCTGCTTGTTTTCTCTTGCTAGTGATATCTCATTTTGGACTTTGATCTTTGCAGTTTTTTCTTTTTATCTGGATAGGCTCTTCTTTCAAACTCACTTGTATCAATTCCACCTGACTTACAGCTTCTATGTGATTTGCGATTAGTTCTCGGAATTTCTTAAACTTTGCTTCATTTAAGTTTGCTGTCCTTAATTGGATGGACAGTTCTGCTCATCTGTCATTTTGTATATGCTTCCACCCAACCTCAATTTCACAAGCAAGGTAACATCCACTGCTATGTTTCCCTATGCATCTCTCCTTTAGAAGCTGTACTTGTTTATGGCTAAGTGAATTAGTTCACCATGTCTTTTGCAGTGATTAAATAATTTTAAGACTTCCGTTTATTCACTATATTTATTCTATTAGATTTTTGTTTATCAAAACACACTTGTCATAGATTCATTATGAATAAATATACTCCCTAATTTATGAGCCCTTCCCAGTATAACCTTATGAGGTATTTGTTCTTTGTTGCATGAAGTCCTTTCTTTTTTGCCTATTTTTGAGAGCAGCATGCTGTGTTATTTCTGTGCTCTTCACAGACATGAATACTAAAGCATTTTTAAAAGAATCATTTGAGTTGGAAGGAACTTTTAAAGGTCATCTAGTCCAACTCTCCTGCAATGAAAAGGGACACCTACAGCTAGGTCAGGTTGCTTGCTCAGAGCCTGGTCCAGCCTGACCTTGAGTGTCACTAAGGACAGATACCCACTGCATCTCCAGGCAACCTTCTCCAGTGCTTTCCTACCATTTTTTTCCTTCAATAAAAACTCTTCTAGTTTGAAATCACATTCCCTTGCCCTGTTACCATAAATTCTGCTAGAAAGTATTTCTCTTAAATGCAGAATGAAGTTTCCATGAAAAACGAAGGCTCTGAGAAACCTGATTCCCCCTGTGAGAACTGCCTTGAACTTGTGAAACATAGGGACTCAGTGGCCTGCTAAGGCTATAATGAAAATAGCTAGGCTTACAATATAGAAAACTGAAACACAGATTTCAAAATGATAATCAGAATCATGAATGTGTTTTTAAAATCCTAGTCTCATTTGTATAGCAGCACATAATAACTAGTAGTTGAAGAGTCAAGAGAGATATCAGAAGTTTCCTTACTGCTTTAGTGTTCATGATGCAGATAATGCCTTTTGAACATACCATCATTTATTTACTTTCATCTGTTTTCTCAGTAAAAGCTAAGGGATAATTTCTGTCCCTCATAGTATGTTTTTTGTCTCCGTATCTGGCCTCATTTCCTCCCAAAAAATAGGTTAGTTACCTTAGTGTACCTGTGCAGTCTAATTCTAAGCAGGCACCATCCCCTATGCTATGCTGGTCTGCTACCTATATGAGTAGTAACTAGCATAGGGCAAAATCACATTGAGACATTCAAATAGTTAAATAAAACATACTTATGGGCTGGGAAACTACTTCCTTCCTCAGTGCTTTTTTTGCAAATGCAGTTCCAAGAAAACCTCTCCTTAAGTTGCTGTTAGCTATGCAGTGACATTCTCAGGAAAGCTGCTTTACTTGTTACTACTAAAACTTAAGTTTTAGAGTTTAGATTTTCCAAACATTTTACCCAATGCATAATTAGAAGACAATGATGATTTCACCAGATTGAAAAATTTAGTAAGTTGTTATTTTAAAAAGATGTATTGAACAGCATTACTGTGCATTTCATCACAACGCAAATAGAAAAGTTTGAAGAATATTGTGTGTTAAGGACAACAGTTTAATACCAAGAGAAAACTGAGTTTTGACAGCTTCTTCCTAGGCCATGTTGTAAACAAAAATGGATAGACAGGCTGTGATATCTATGCAGGGCAGTTAAACAAAAATGGTCTTTTAGATTTTGCATTTCTATCTCTTTAACGTGAGTGATTCAACTCTGAGAATTTGGGTTGTAAATGTTCATGTAGAATTAAATGAATAGGTGCTACTTTTAGCAGTCTTATTTTTTAGTATTTCATGTTATACATTACTTAATATTTTATATTTATATATATAACTTCAACATTTTTTTTATCTATTATGACTGATAATAAATTATTTTTTTAAACTGCAATGGAGCCTGGGAGGTACAGATCAGTGCTATGTACTGTCTGGTGCAGCATGCTGTTCTCAGCAGTTATTTTGATTCTGTGGAACTATGTCTGAAGGTTAACAATGAGTGTAAGCCCCCAGTGAAGCACAGTAATCAGCACAACTTCTTCCCCTGCTTTGTGTCTGTCTCTTGTGGTACATCAAGTCAATCCATTTGTATACATCATAAAAGACCTCCCTGGTTTGGTCCCACTCAGGCCAAATGGAATACCATGGCTCTCTTGTCCATGACAAAAAATTTCTCACCTGTTTATGCTTGGGTGTGTTCTGAATTATGATTGTTTATTGCTGAGAGTAAAAGCTATGTGACAAGCTTAAGCCAGTCTAGAGGTTCGGGTATACCTCCAAGGCAGTTCCACTCTCCCATTCTGCCCCATTTTCCTCGCTTTCACTCTTCATCTTGCAGTCTTGACCTCTCTGTTGTGCTGGCTCTGTGTTTCCTCTGATTTTGCTCCAAGCCAATTCAAACTTGCTCAAATAGTAGAAAATCAATCTAGTGGAACAGGATTTTTTTTTTTTTACTTCTGTGTTAGGCATTGGTTACTGCTTGTGCTTTAGAGGTAGAACTGTGGAGGTAAGAAAGATGACATTCAGAATGTGCATTTGCATATGTACATGGGGGTTCCTTTTTGATCACAGCAAATATTAAATGGACTCATCTGAATCATGTAACCCCCACACTTGGAACTGATTCAGATATATAGACAATTTACTTCAGGGTAAGTGCATCAGCTGAGTGGCAGTAAGATGCAATAAACTCAGCCATGGATGTGACCTTTGTCTAGCTCCAGTTATTTGAATAATAACTCTCTGGTAAGTGCAACACTTGAACTTTGGTCAGATTTCCTCCATTGAAAAGTGTATTTGGATTTCTGGACTTTGGTCAGCAGAAAAATCAATGGATAAATTCCAGTCTAATTCAGCTAACAGCCTTGTGCTTCAACTTAAATTCCCCTACTGCTTAGACAGATAAAAATTTGTCACTGAAGACATTAGCCACTTTCTATTGATTAGGGAAGGAACTTTGACCTTTAAATCGGGAGAACCAAAAGAAGTGCAAATAGGATGCCTAAGGCTGGGTTATTGGATCCTGCTCATTGAGCATTCGAATAAAGATAGAAGGAAAAAAAACCCCAAAAACAACAAAGGCCAAGTTTGGAAGGCTCCTCTGGAGACTACTTAGTTCCAAATTACTCCTCAAGGCAGGGTCTCCTAGAGCAGGTCGAGGCTGTGTCAGGGAAGATTTTGAATATTTCCAAGAATGGTAACTCTAAAAATTTTTGTTTAACCTGTTCCATTTTTATTTAGCATTGATTTTCACTTTTCTTATGTTTAATTGTATTTTCTTGTACTTCAGTGTGTGCTCATTATCTCCTGTCCTTGGCAACACTGAGAAGAGTCAGTTGTGCTTTCTTTACGCTCTGTCATCGGTTACTTATGCACATGTATTGTGGTTTTATCTCTAGATCTGTGTCTGTGGCAGGAAGACAGCAGGCCCACAAGCTCATCAGCTTATAAAGGGGAGAAAGGGAGTGAAAGGGGAAGGGAAAAAAAACACACAAAAAAAGTTGCAGCAATGCTCTAAGGAGGAAAACAGAGTTCACTAATTATAATATTGAAAATGCAAGTTAATTGGGATTTATGCTAATATATATAACAAATTTGAGAGTTTCTGAAAACTGAAGTTCTTACTCTGATCCACCAGTGAGCAAAGAGATAGTCCACTGACTTCCATTGACTTTTATCTTTCTCTTCTCAGAAGGCGGAAATGAAAAAGCAGTCTTCTCTTCTGAGTCTGGAGCTGCAACATTAACTCTTTATTTCCCAGTGCGCTGCATGTGGTTATGACGTGGAATACCAATAACAAACAGCAAAACTGTGACAACCTAATTAACAAGTTCCTCAGAGCCTTCTCCAGGCTGAACAATCCCAGCTCCCCTCTTCTGTGTTTGGAAGTTGCTGTTGAAGCACTCTAGAAAACTTTTGGATAGCTTGTGCCCTGCTGTTAAGTCCTTTTAGCTGATACTGGGGTTATTCAAGTCCCCCATGTGGACAAGGGCTTGTGACTTTGTCCAGTTTTCTGAAGAAAAAATCTTAACCTTCTACTTGCTCCTGATCAGGTAATCTGTACCACAATAACTTTGTTCAGGTAAAAATATTAAAATAAAATTAAATAAAGATTAAAATACATTTTTATTGTAGTATGGAAACATTTTACATATTTCTAGGGAAACAATCATTCTAATAATCTTAAAGATTTAAAGACTTAATTAAGACTTAATAAAGAAAATTTGAATAATGATATACGGGTGGCACAAGTAGGTAAGAGACACCTAATAAACCATCTAATTTGAGTGTAAATGTTTAGCTGTATGTCATTATAATATAAACTTAGTATATTCTAGCTCCACTGTTGATGTTAATATTTTAAAATAAATTCCAGGGCAGGGAAGGGAACATATCTTCCTTTGTGTTTTGTTCGATATGTAGATTGTTGCTGTGAAGTATGAATAACTGCTTAGTGGTCTCAACTAAAATGACTGAATCTGTAGAGTATCTTTATGTAAACTCTATTTGTCCTTGAATTTTTTCTCACTTAAATATTCTATGTATGCAAGATACTCTACAGAGGTCAGTGAAAATGCATATGCAGTGCTTAAACAGAGTGACATAATAGAAGGTAAAGCCAAGGAACTAGGGTAAAAACAGTAAATTTAATGGAAAAAGGTAAGCTATATGACTCAGGACAATAGAACTAGAACGATCAAATACTATACTAGGAACATAAAATGATTTGATAGGTGGGATGTGGTTAATGAGGCTAGACTTTATAATAGTAAAACTAAAATACTAGGACAGCACAATGGGTAAGGAAGTAGGACAGCAGTGATTGAGATGTCTTAGTGGGAAGGCTTGTACTTCTTCACTGTGGCACTTATAATCCTTGATAGATGTTGTATCAGGATTCATTCAGATTTGACAACTTCCTCTCTAGTTACTTGGTTTGTGTGGCTTTTATTTCACTCTCCAGAACAGTGGTACTCTGTCAAATCAGGAGCTCGAGTGAAGACAAGTTGGTGCTTGCAGGGCAGCTCAGCTGCAGCCAGCAGGGCAGGCTTTGGGGCTCATCGGCAGTGTAGTGGAGTGCCCCAAAGGTTTTCAGTGCTGTTGGCTTCCTCAGAGCATGTGATTCAGAGCCACCCAGCAGAAATGAGCTGGATTAGCACAATGACAGTATGTGCTGTTGAATTTTTTCTTTAAGACTATCAAAATTCAAAATAATCCTTTCTGCGGATACCAGATTATGAAGGTGGATATTATTGCAAATGATATTGTATGAATGACATCCAATTGCTGCGAAAGGCAATGCTAAATAACCATCTCCTTACCTCTAACAACAATGAAGAGCATATGTTACTGTATGATTAACATCTTGATTCTGAAATACCAGAGGAGAAAGTTTCTAAGGGAGATTGCTGAGTTTTTAATATAATTCAAGGAAACCAATTTTCTTAGATTTATAAAAGTTTGTGGGATTAAAGCCCAGCAGTTTATTGTATGTTAAATTGGTAGAACAGAGCACTCAGTTTTATACTTGCATTAATCTTCATTGCAGAAATATAGGAGGACTATGTGCCTGGAAAGGCAAAAGCTGTTGTGAATACTGCAATACCATGCAGTGATGTAAAATGCCTCATGTGAGTTGATTAGGGATCTAGTTAAACAGAGGGATCTATTTTGGTATATGTGAATATCAAAAGCATTGAAAATACAGGTTGGAAAAAAACCCCCGTAGGATAAGACAGTGTTTTCCAACCACCTAAGCTGGCTGCAAAAATGAATTCTTAGGACTTTCTATTTCCAAAAACACTGAGCTACCGTTAAGACAGACTCTTGCTTTATTTTGGCTCTCTGATCTTCTGTGTCTTTCCAACATCAGAATACAACAGAAATAAAACAGAAATTAAAAGTTAAGTTAGAAGAATAGAACTCCAAACCAAATCTCTTAGTTTTGGATAATGAAATAAATCTGACATTTTTCATGCTGTCAGTCTCCAGTTCCATTTTATGTGCTGTTACACTGTATCATTCTAACTATAAAATTAGGGACAATTTTTAAGGAAGTAGTTTGTGAGTTTTGGGGCTGGGAGACATTTTCTTATGTAGTGAGAAAAATGGAGAACTGAGGAAGTGGATCACAAAAAGAAGCACTGCTTCTGGTAGCAATTAGAAAGAGATATTACTAGACGTGAGGAATTTCAGTAGGAAATAATAAAAACCAACATAATGATAATGATTCACATTAATATTATATGCTTATTTGGAAATAAATGATAGTGATTATGCAAATTTTTATTTCTGTGTTGATAATACACATTGGTGGAAGTTATGGAATTACATAATTTAGACAAATAAGTGCTTGTTTCTGATTTAGATACAGTGTCACATCCCTCCATGCTGCCTGGTTTAGGAATTGTCAGTCATTTTTGGTCTTGCTGATCATGAAGCACAAGAACATTCCAGTATATAATTTTGTGACATGGATGGTGTTTCACAGCAGTCTCTCAAACTTAAAGTCTCATGCCCAGAGCAGATGAACACCAACGTGGCCAGCTTATTTGTCTCAGCACTGCTGACCAGTTAATAAGTTTAGCCACACTTTTGTCCATCACCAATTAGAGATACTGATAAAGTCATCAGATTCTAGTTCACAAGGAGTGTGTATTGTAGAAGGTAAAAGTCTGAGCAGCACAGTCTGGCCCTGGTTGTTTGCCTGAGCACTGTATCATTCTTGAATTTAGAGATTGTGTCTGTTTGTAGAAAGGCAAAGTGTGTGTGTTAACATATATTTCTTAAATACAGGAAATGAATGTGGTTTTTTTTTTCTGTCCTTTCTCTGGCAAATAAGGATTTCTCTGCTTGATTTCTGAAGTAGGCTTCACATGATGGGAAAAGTTTGTCGTAACTATACAGACAAAATGTTATAATGTAGGTGCAGCTTTATCAGCATATAGAGATTGCTTATACCAGTTCCCCAAAGGAAACTATAATTGCAACTTATCCCCTATCTATGCTTTTGTTTCTAGAATTAACCTTGAACTTTTATCTATTTATTAATTTATTTTGCATAGAAATGAGCACAGAATAACACAAGCTTTAACTAATAATCTATACATCTATATAATCTATTTATATTTATAGATAATATAGATATATAAATTTATTTATATTAAAATCTATAAATCTATTTAAGTTTTGCCTTAGAGTCTTGCCTCCTTACCCTCCCACCTGTACTTCGTCTGAATTTCATACAATGGTAAAGACAGCTTCCACTGTGTTCTTGAATTATTATTTATGAAATTATTCATTCATTTATTTTTTGATAGGTGTTGACTTTTCTCATTTTAGCCTTCAGCACATGGGAAAGCAAAAGACATTAGGTCTGTATAGGAACAAGAACAGGAAGAAGTCACCATACTGCCTGCCTTATTCCTCTATTTTGTCAGTCCTAGTATTTTCTGTTTTTCTGCTGCTTATGTCAGCTATGATCAGGAGCAGGAACAAGATTATTTCAGTGTCTGTGGAGCAGAAGGAGAGCTGACATACTTAGGGGCAGAAATATTTCAGAACAACAAGAAGAAAGCTTTAAGGTACTTGGTTTAACCAGGCTAACTTTTAATAAGTAACTGTTCAACCTTTTGTTATGAAGATTCTATCTAGCCCAGCATACAGCTATTGCCTTCAAGTGAATTGTTCATTTATCTTTCAAATAATGTTTACTATATCACTTCTAGGACTTTGCAATAAGGACATAGCTAGGGAAAGTAGGACTCCATCTAGAAAAATCAGGACAGCATGTTCACATGTCCTTTAAGATCAAGTGGATTAATCTCTTGAATTTGCTTTTACCTTCTATGTAAATATGTAAAAACAGGCTGGATTATTGGGCTTACTTTGTACAGTCTCTCTAGTGACACTGACCTACACATCAGCCTCCTAGAGTTCTGTTAGAGATAAGATTGGTAAGGAAATAAAGTTCAAGGGTCAGAGTTTTGGTAAACAGCTGAAGTTGAAGGAAGCAGTTAATTGATCCAGACATATCAAATAGCTGTTGAGGTTTCAGACCTTGGATTTGTAACATAAGTAGATACAGAGGCAGAAACAAGTAAGGCAATGTGCCCCTAATTCAGATATCACAGTGAATGAAAGGTTTCATAAAATTTCTCCCAAACCTTCTAACTACTACAATATTGAAAACTTGGCACATCCTTCAGACAGAATTCTGCCTGTGGGCTTGTCATCACCTAGATGCTATTTTTACTGCAAGTTTTACTTTTACCTTGCTTGAGTAGGGTGCTTGCTCTTGCTCACATTTACAGTCTTTTCTGAGAGATTACACTAAACTCACTGCATGCTTCCTCAGACCATAAGGGAGAAGCAGGTGGGCTTGCAGGCCTTTTCCCATGCAGAACCTCTTGCAGTAAGAGATGATGCAGGGATGATGCCCGTGATTGTGATACCTGCAAAAGCAGGATGAGATGTAGTTGCAGCTCTGGAAGTGAGAGGAGCCATAGGATTTAGGAGAGATTAAATGCAGTTTGGTAACCTGTCTGGAGCTCTGCTTAGCATTTGCTATGCTTCACTGCTCACTCTAGGATTTCTGAGTTAGCTTTCTCTTGAATATCTGAAGAATGGACTTTACCTGTTGCGTAGGTTTCGCTTCAAAAGTATAGTGAATATACAGATTTCTAAGGACTACATGGATTTTGAACTTTGAGCTTCTTTTTGAAGCTCAGAAGCGTGTGTAGAATGAACTCTTATTGCTAGTAACTGTCTTCAGCAATTCCTACAGATATAAAAGGACTTGAGGATCACAGTGGGAAAAGAGGAAAGAAATTCAGCCTTTCTTTCAGAGCTGTGCATCTTTAATTCCCTTTGATCTTTTGCTCAGTATTTGATTAAATGTTTGGATGTAGGCTGAACTACCTAATCAGAGGCAGTTCGTAATAACTCTGTATTAATGCTATGTGGTTCTATCTACCTCTGTAATCTTGCAGATCAGGATATAAGAACTCGGTGGTTGTTTCAGTGAGAGGATATATAAGGTCAGTTTCATGCTGCTTCTAGATATTCAGAGGCAATTCTCCAAGTACAACAAATTCTGTATCTGTTTACTGGACCAAATTGACAGCATAAAAATAATGTCTTATTGTTAATATTCACAGCGGTGGTTATAGGGGAAGAGTACCTCATACTTTCTAAGACAAATGTCAACAGAGCATTTCAGATATGTAGGTACTTTAACCACAGGCTCAGACCCAGATATCCTTGATCTGAACAGCTCTCTAATGTCAGGATTTTTTTTAATCCTCCTGTGACTTTCACAATGATTCTCTTTTTCATAATGAGTCACACTCATTCTAAAGATAGTTCCAAATGTAACTTCCTACCTTGCTGTTACTTCTCTAGATTTAAAATCTATTTCTGATAACTGAGATTTAGGCTACACCTATGCTGCTGAATTTAACAATATTACAACATTCACAGACATTTGCTGGAAAGGTCCCTGGCACTGTTTTTGCCCAGGATTGTTAGCATTTTCTGAATCATTGTCCAGGTACAGTGAAGGGCTTAGAACAAGCCAGAGACCATGCTTGTTGTGGCAGTTTGGATGACCTTTGTTTTGGAGGCTAAGCGAACATGATTGCAGAGACTCGGCTGTGTTTTGCCAGCTGCACTTACGGCCAGAAAATGGGCCCTGGTATGTTTCCCTTACTAGTATAGATATAGCCTTCAGGTTTTTGTCTTTGGTCACGTTAGGAAATATTTCCTTCAGATGAGGCAAAAAGATAAATCATTTTATCTATTCATTTATGACTTGGAACTAAGTAGAAGCTGGTGATCTCATGGAACTTTTCAGTAGAAAAACAGGAAGAGCTTGTGTGTCCCTTCATCAGTGCTGGTAGTATTTGAATGGTGAACTACTTTTCTTAAATCATAGTAATGTTGCTGTTTGGCTCTCTGCATTTCAGGGTGATGTGCCATACTAAAACCACAGCAGGCCAGTGAAAGAAATTTACTTCATTCCTTTCTGGTCAGTTCTGTGCTAATTATTTGTTGTCTTTGTAGGAAATTTAATTCCAATATGAAGATAATTTTTCTGAGTGCTCTCCTGAGAAAACATTCTTAATGCTCAATACCTACTGGTGTTAAGCTAGAGATGAAGATCATTTATTATCCTCATTAAAAATATATGTATATTGATGAAATAAGGGAAGAGTTATTTGTATTTGCACCTCTAAGGTATCACAGGGCCAAGCAGAAAATCATAGTATATGAGCTACTGAATTGAGACTATAAAATTTAAATTCATCTTTCATTTTTACTGAAAATTGTGGTTATTTTGGACTTTGTAGAGTCATATTGGTCTCACTGGTGTAAGGGAAGCACAGGCCCATGTCCTGAGAGGCACTGGAGGGGTTTGTCCTTATTGCTTGAAGGTGGTGAAGGACATTCCAGGGATGATGCTTTGGTCCAGCTCATTCCATGGTTGTGTGAGAGCTGTGGCAAGCTGATGTGTATCCAGGGTGCAATTCCTGTCTAGAGGAAACTCTTATAATTACATTATAGAGTGTCTTTATCTTCACCTGCAGCACTCAGTCTAAAACTTCAGGGCATATATACTAGTTTGTGGAAGGGAAAAATGGCATGTAATTAACAGAAAAGCTTTGGGTCATGTAGCCCATTGCTTGTCAGTGTGATTATAGCTCTTGTATCAGACTTGAACAGACTGACTGCCTCAAATAATAAGGCTTATATCCTTTCTGTCTGCGGGGTTTTCCATTGTCAGAAGAACTTTCCTGGTAACTTCCTTTAGATATATATTTTTAATGTTTTTAATGTTAGCCTAATTGTTCAAATTCTTTTTGTTCCACACCCTACAAAGGAGAGACATCAGATCCCAAACCAGTTGCATCTTAAATGTGGACTCAGTAGAAGATCTGATTTGCACATCCTGTGTCATCACATACCTTGATATATCATAGGTAGCTCTTTATCTTCTTTGTAATCTTTTCTAGTTTCCTATTATGTACAGTTATAAGGTAGGTCACATGGGATGTTAGACTTGTTCAAACAAGCTTAATGGTATTTTAATTTAGCTTTGTTTATGGGGGAACTAAACACATTGGTTTAAATTATGAGGTTAATGGGAATAGTTACAGTTTTCAAATTTGGACTGCACACCATTTTCCTCTTTGTTCTGACGTTTTCTTTCTTCTTCAAAGTGCCCATTTTTGAATGGCAGAGAAAATAATAGGTTAATCCCTCCTCAAGTGGCAAGATAAGTAGGATATTATCAGAGAAATGATCAGTTTAATCGAATATGTGAGTATGTAGTGGAAAGACAAGAGGTCTACACTGCAGTTTAGCTGACAGCCCGCATTGGTATCAAGGCAACACTGCGTTGAGCAGCATCAATCCCATTGTAGAACTTAGAGTTGATCAGTGATCTGGTGACTGAGAATGGGGCAGGAGCAATCAAAGCTCTTAACACTTTTATAATATTATAGAATCATAGAATTACCCACATTGGAAAAGACCTCAAAGATCATCAAATCCAAAATATATAATTATATAACACTCTTCATCATATTTGAAAAGTCATGGCTATCAGGTGAGGTCCTGGGTGACTGGAAAAAGTGTCATATCACTCCTATTTAGAAGAAAATGAGCAAGGAGGATCTGGGGAACTACAGGCTGGTGAATCTCACCCCTGTGCCTCCTGGACGACATGCTTGATCACGTGAGGATGTGATCCAAGACAGTCAGCATGGCTTCACCAGGGGAAGGTCATGTCTAAATGGCCTGGTGGCCTTCTGTGACTGAGTGACAGCACTGTTGAACAAAGGGAAGGTGACTGATGTCATTTATCTGGACCTGTGTAAGGCCTTTGACGTGGTCCCCCACCACATACTTATCTCTAAATTGGTGAGATGTGGATTTGATGGGTGGACCACCTGGTGGGTAAGGAATTGGTTGAAAGGCTGCAGACAAAGGGTGGTGATCAATGGTTCAATGCTCAGGTGGACGCAGGTAATGAGTGGCATACCCTGGGAGACTATATTGGGACATATGTTCTTTAGCATCTTTATCAGTGTCACTGATGATAGAATAGAGTGCACCCTCAGCAAGTTTGGTGATGGCACCAAGCTAAGAGGTGCAGTTGACATGATGGAAGGAAGGGATGCCATTCAGATGGACCTCAACAGACGTGAAAGGTGGACCCAGGTGGATCTAAAGAGGTTCAACACAGCAAAGTGCAAGGTTTTTTACTTGAGCAGGAGGAATCCCAGGCATATATACAGAGTGGAAAGAGTAATCCTTGATAGTAGCCCTGCAGAGAAGGACCTGGGGGTACTAGTGGATGAAAAACTTAACGTTAGCAAATGGTATCCTAGGCTCCATCAGAAGAGGGGTGGCCAGAAGGGATGGAGAGGTGACTGTCCCTCTCTACTCTGCCCTTGTGAGGCCCCATCTGGTGTACTGTGTCCAGGTCTGGGACCTCCTGTACAAGAAAGACAGAGCTGGTAGAGTGGGTCCAAAGGAAGGCCACAGAAATGATCAGAGGGCTGGAGCACCTCTCCTACAACAGTTGAGGGAGCTGGGCTTGTTCAGGCTGGAGAAGAGAAGGCTGCTGGGTGACCTTATTGCAACCTTTCAGTACCCAAAGGGAACCTAAAAACAGGAGAAGAGCCAACTCTTTACAAGGGTAGATAAAGGCAGGACAAGGGGAAATGGATTTAAGTTGAAAGAGGGAATATTTAGATTGGATGTCAGGAGGAAGTTCTTTACAGAGAGAGTTGTGTGAGGTGTTGGAACAGGCTGCCCAGAGAGATTGTGGATGCCCCGTCATTGGAGGTGTTCAGGGCCAGGTTGGAAAGGACCCTGGCAGCCTGGTCTAGTATTAGATATGAAGGTTGATGGCCCTGCATGCAGCAGGGGTTTGGAGCATCACAATCCTTGAAGTTCCTTTCAACCCAAACCATTCTGTGGTAATGAGAAATGATAAGTATCTGTAAGGATTATGCTGGGTTTGCTCAATCTGTCTAATAGTACTTGCAGTCTCTGTGCAAGTTTATGGGGTTGCTCCATGTTGAACCATATGTTGATAAAAATATGACACTGAGCTAAGGATACGTGTGTGTACATATATTAAAATCTAATGGACGTTATAAAGCATTCTTGTATGAAATATTAAATTCATGTTAAAAAAGGATGCCAGTGGATACCAAGTCTCTGAGTTTTCCCACTATTTCTCACTCATTTCCTCCTTGTGCCAGCTCCTGTGCTGAACTGGCTTAAGTAATGCCTGTGCTATAATAAACTGTACAAAAGAGGCTCCTACTTTTTGCACTAGACTCTGCTTTCTATATAAGATCCCTGCACAACCCTGGTGTCTAACAGTGCGAGGCTGACAGCTCAAAGTTGTATGGGTAGTGATTAATACATCTCTTTCCCCAGTATTGCTTCTCTGATTGAGTTGTCTCCCAGTGCAGAAGCTTTTAGTAGGTTATGGATCAAGGTTAGATGTTTGGGAAAGTGTCCAAGCTGAGGCATGCAACACTGACTTCAGTGCAAGATGCACGTAACATTTTCAAGAAAGCTTCCCAAAGCATTTTGTGAGCCATACTTTGCCAGTGAGGGTGTCCCTGGACTCCCCTCGCCTTATTTTATGAAGTCATGTGCTGATGGTTTGTCCTAGATCATGCCATTGTGTGAAAAGAGAGAGCAATTGGCTCATCCTTTCATCTTCTTTTGTTTGTTTTCTTTTCCTACTCTTCTCTTCAGTGACATAAATTGATAGTCTCCTGCAAAAAGGTAATAGCATCAGGTAGCTGTAGTATCATTTGATGTTCCAAAAGCCTTTGATTATCTGGCAGCAGTTTAAAGTGCGGCTCTACACTGAAAAAATGATCTTAAAAATGGCACTGTGGGGTTCTGTGCCTGTCATCCCTAAATCATTTTCATATCAAATGCCTTCAGTGTGCAGTGAAAAAGGTGCTTATTTTTTTTCTTGCTTGTCAGCCCCTGTGAACTCAGCCTGGACTTGAAGTTCACACTGGGTTCTTTTCTTCTCCCATGTAACTGTCAGGATCTGAGCACACTATGGGCCAAATTAAGCCTTCAGCTATACCACAGTAAGTCTATGGTGTTAGAACTAGACACGTACTGCCACTGGTAAAGCCCTGTCTTTTCTGCAGTTTTGCTCTGGTGGCTGGAACATATTAATTGGTTCTGCTGATGCATGACAACAAGAAATATAAATCATTTCCCTACATTTCTCCTGTTTTTGGTATGTGAACATGGGTGGAAAGCACACATTTTTATTTATTTATTTATTTACTTATTGTTTTGTTTTTTTGTCTCTAATGCAGACTGCACTGGTTACTGGTCTGTGGGGAGAAAATGTCATAATTTTTTTACAAAGTATTTTTCAGATAATAATTATATTCTAAAGAAGAAGAAGCCCACTTTTCATATAACATTCTTAACTAATTTGCTTTACTTTCTTACTTTGCATATGTCATTCTTGCTCAGCACGAGCTACTCAGTCTTGTTTTTCCTGTTATTCTTGTTCATTTTGTACTTTTTTGAAGGTCTCTGTAAACTTGTCACAGAATACACAGCTTATCTGATGACTATGTTCTCCCGTCTCCCTACCAGTTGAAGATTATTTGCTTTTCAAACTGTGATATGTTTTATTTCAAACAATCATAAAATCACAGAACAGAACAGATTAAAATCATACTTTGTACATACGTATACATGCAGCAGCATATTTTATGTGTTGCATGTGTGTTGTAATAGCTTTCTGAAGATGTTGTTTTCACAGACCAAAGTCCCAATATTCAGCAATAGTAAAAAACAAATAAACAAACAAAAACAACAACCAGCAGATCCCAGTAATTGTATTTTATCAGTCAAAGAGAGAGATAGGGCAGGAAATGTACGCAGTTCAGAGTAGTTTTGATTTATTGGTCAGTGGTTTGACAGGTTTGCATGAAAGAGAAAAGCAGAAGTTTTTAAAAATCAATTAATTCCAACTTTCTGAATAAAAAGTTCTGGAAGTCCTTAGTGGGTTGCTTGTTTCCAGGACAGCTAACTAAGCTGAGCTGACTAGTTCTCTGCCTGTACTCAAGGCATTGCTTTTTCATTGAAGAGCAAAACAAATCCCAAAGAAACCCACCACTGTTCTTACATACAAAACTAATACAAAATACAAGCATAAAAAGAAAAAAAAAATGAAGTAATTTAAGCAAACCATGCTTGCTTTGAATCCTAGATGTTTAGTTTTGCTTAATTCAGATAATGAACTGCAGACCCTGTGTGGCGGCCTACAGACTGGCTGGCTTCCGAAATAGTTCTTTGAAGGTGGGTCCAGGTTCCCTCTGAGCATGTGAGATTAATTTATGAGTGTATTTAGTAGCACTCCTTTCAAGTAGTTATCTGAGGAAATGCCTGTTGGTTAATATTGCCCAGTGTAAGGTGGTGAAGGAGGAAGAGATTAATTAGCTAATATTAAAGACAATGAAAACCGATGGGGTCCAAATTTGTAAAGGAGCAATTTTATCCTAGAGACTGTGCTCTGTATTGGCTGATCCAAAAAACAAAACCAAGAAACAATACAAAACAAAAAAACAAACAAAAGCCCCACAAAGCACAGAGCCTGATAAAAGGAGTATAGAGGGATAGTTTAGATTTTGTTCTGCAGCTTGACGTCTGGCACTGTTTTCTGCCTTACTTCTCCTGAACAGGTGTTGATAGCAATAACCCAGGCACCTGTGAGTCCAATTTCAACTGTACAAATAGAATTGATAGAACTTCATCATGTAAATGGCTGCTGAAGGGCACTGTTAATGGAAGTGAGTTCTGTCATTCTTTGCACATTCATTGTGACATGGCCCCCAATCATTGCTCTTCCAACGGGAACAACAACAAAAACATAACTGGAATCTGGGAAGGTCCATCCCCAGAATATTTCATGAGATGGTGTGGAGTGCTAGAAAAAGGTTTATGTTCTACACCACTTCTCTGGTAAAGACTTGCATAACTCACTTGTGGCTCCACCACTCCTGAGCAAAGCACTCATCCCAAATGCATGGCTATAAAATCTTTATAGTGCCTTGCAAAGCGTGATGTACTATAAAGTTTTTATATCCGTGCATTTGGGATAACCATATTACATCATCACACATTTTCCCCATAAAGATTTAGGCTTACTGCTGCTCTAAGCCAACTAACCTTTACAGATGGTCCCTGGAATAGCTAAAAGTTCCCTGCTACATTTAATTTTTTTTGTTGTTGTTGTCAGCATAAATTTAATGTACTCCTTTTGTTTCATTAAGTCCCAGAGTTAGGCTTCAGGGGAAGTAGAATAGTGCGGTCAATACACAACTGGATTTGCTTTCTAGTTATATCAATCACATTGTCTCACTCCATTATTAAACATTTATGCTGTGGTAATGTTTACACAGTACAGCTGATATACAAGCCCAGATGTAACAGCAATGTGCATATGGCGTGTATCATGGGTTCTCGTTTGTACGCTCTCAGCCCTTGGGGAATCTATAAAAGATGTAATTGTGTTAAGCAGCAATATAGACTAAAAAGGTGTTTCCGGTTTCAATCTTTATTCAATCTCAGTTCTTTCTTTGACTAGTTTTCAACCAGATTAATCCACTCTTCTGCCTTGTTATGACCCTGTGAGTTCTCACAGAGGAGAAAGACCTCAGAAATACACAAACTGAAGTATAAAATTGAAGGACCCCTCCATTCTAGGGTAGCAAAAATTTACTTTGGCTCAGCCAGGTAAATTGCAAAAGGGCTTTTTACTATTTGAATGCAGGGGTGCATATACAATTTTAAATTCCAGAATGGCTTTTGAACAGATAAACAGTGCAAAATATATGAAAAGGTTAGGGATTATGTAAAGAGATTTGATTGTTTGAGCAAACATTATAAACTTAAAGTTTATCAGGGTGTCTGAAGCAACTTGAAAAATATGAACTAGGTGTTGTGATGAACACAACAATTTTAAAATAAGTAGCTTGGATTAAAACAGGAAGCCTTGAAACATTACCACTTTAAATATATTTCTATGTTTAAAATTAAAGTTATTTTACAAGTAAATTATTTTCAGGTTTTGTTTATTTGTTTTTTGTAAATGCACATTTACAGAACAAGAGTTGTTACAACTATGGAAAAAGATTTAGATCTGCAGACTTAGGGTAGAAAATGAATGAGAAAGTTTCCAGATTCAAGGGAAAAAACAATCTGTATGGAAAATGTTTGGACCAGTCTTCTGAAATAATTAGCATTCCTCAGTTTTTACATATAGTTTCATGACTTTTATTAGCTTAAATATTGGTGCTGATTGAAGAGATTGGGGCTCTTTTGTGCCAAAATGCATTAATCAAAATAGAATATGGGTCTGCTCCAGAGTTTTGCTATATTACTAGGTTTTAAAAATTATTTGTTCAAAACACTTTCTTTTTTTTTATTTATCTCTTGTTTTGATCTCATTATTAGGAAATTGAGCCCACAAGTTGGTTAACCCTTGCTCCTTCAGCTCTCCTTTAAAGCAGGTTCTGGTAGATTTTTAGAAGTACATGATCAGCTGAGAGCTGTAATTTTATATTTGATGATCATCAGTATGCAAGGAAAGGAAAATAATGTCACTCATTGTAAACTGTTCATTCACTGACATCTGTTTCTGACAGCAGGCAGAATCTGAGTTTCTGCCATACATTTTCAGCAGTGAAACAAATTGGAAAACTTTGACAATCTTCAGTGCTATGTTAGATATGGAAATTGCGTCAGTGTAGTTCACCAGGTAGAATGCAGAGCGTGTTGTATTTGTGCATGAGATAGAAAATGATCATCACTTTCATATGAAGAATACAGACAGTCATCGAGTAGGTAACATTTGGTGTAACTGAATGAGTTATAGAAGGGAAAAACTGAGACTTAAATGATTTCAGGCTGGAGATTTGTAAATTCTCACAGAATTAATAAAGTGGATGAAACATCATCCTTTGCTGTATGTTTAGAGCTGTCTGGTGCTGAGTTTCTCTAACTGACATTAGGTCTCAATGAGTAGTCCCTCTATGTTTATTTATGCTTCTAGCTACCGTTTATATGTGCTAAGTAATGGTGAAAAACGTCTTCCAGGTGCAGTATAATGTAAATGTGAAAGACAAAGCTCTGAGGGACAGAACTGAGCACTGCAGCTGACAGCTGCACATATGATGTCCCCTGCTGGAATAGTTTAATACAGCCCACAATCAATTAATTATGTTTATAGTTTGTGAAGAGAACTGCAAAAGCTGTCAGGTGCAGTAAAGAAAGTCATTTTGGAAAGACATAGATGGAAATGTATACATTCCTTCTTGAAATAGCAGATATCTATATCTAAGATACTCCCCAGTGTCTTAGATTTAGATTATGAGAATGAAAATAAGTTTTCAATGACCTCGTGCTCTTTTGCAGTGTCCTTCATTTGACATTTATGTTGGTCCAAACTGAAAGTAATTTGAGTGCAGTTCTTGTCTGAATAATATCTAGATGAAAAGAGCATTTTAGAGTTCACTGCTTGTGTCAGTGAATTTCAGATCAAATCTGATCCAATTTACACAGAAAATTTAAAGACCGCATAATCTGATGTAGCCTTATTTATTTCGAGATGGACGTGGCATTACACATCATTGTATGTGAAAGGATCTGAATCCTGAGCCTGGAAAGAGAACAGTCATATGTGAAGTAGTATTCTTCTTTTCTCCACTGTATTATTTATTGCCTATCCATCAACACTCTTTTAGAATGGATTTCGCAGATGAAATGCCCTGATCATTCTGCTTATACTTAGCTAATTGTTCTGGCCCTGCTGAAAGGAAGAGGATGCTCATTCACTCACAGAGAACTTTTTTTTAACACGATAAAAGAGATTTAAATCAGTGCAAACACAATTTGCAGGTTTTGCGTGCATCTGGCTGAGCATTAAAATCTACAGACATTTATTCCTCCTTTTCAAACAATTCTTGGCTATGCAGCTTGGTCTAATCAGATGTTCTCACTCAGATCATGCAAATGTCAGCCTATATGTAAGAATTATGGACTTGTGATTCAGTACAGGACTTATGTATACACCAGAACCAAACCCATTTCCAGAATTGGCTAGCTTGTGTGCTGGGAATGAAGGGGATTTGATGGTTCTCTATTGTGGAGGGAGCTAGAATTTCTCTATTTGAGCACAAGCACAATAGAAAGTAGGGTATGCCAGAGCTGGCTCAAGCAGCTGATTTGGATATTGGTTGATTTGTCAATAGTTGTTTTGGCTGAACTGTCTGCAGTAGAGATCTGGCCTTGAATAGAGATTGTGGAATTGTATGTTTCAATTAACTCTCCAAAGGGATCAAAGAAATGCTTCATCCCTTGCTGAGAGACCATTTGTGAGGTCTTGGAGCAGTCTAAACTACCACTTCCCTAACACCTGAAGTATAGGAAAAGTCCAGAAGTAGTCTAGAGGAAGCTACTGTGCCTATAATTCAAAACAGAACTTATTTTCCTCTAGTTTTCTGGGTTTAAGCCAATCTAGAACTTCCCTCATTTCTATTTTTTGTTTTCTCTTTTCATGCTCCTTCCTGTGCCATAGCCTCTGCTTTTTTGAGGCGATAGCCTTTGCTGCTCCATTATAGTCAGGAGAATACCAACACTTTTCATCCACTCAGAGCTATGACAAACAGGAATGAAAAAATTCCCTCTAGCAGCTTGCTGTAATTTCCCATTTGTGCACTGCAGTGCTGCATTTCTGCCACTGTGCAGCATTATGTGAGTCACTAAATTGAACTAATTAATGTGATTTAGGTGAATGTCTGCTTAGCAAACTATCGCAGTTTGCTTCTCTCATCAGTATGTCCAGGAGTCTTTCTTTCAGGTAAGAGTCTTTCTGCACTAGGGTAGAGAACTAAGGGATCTTCTCTCTTCTCTTTGTAGCTGTAATTTGGCAAGAGGAAGGTAATTTACTATTTTTAGTATGTCCTGATGTAAACATGTCTTAAGAATATGTGAGGCCCTGGGTGCAAAAGGAGTATGTGAGCAATGACTCTTAGTAGTTTCTGGTTGCTAGGTCTGCATAAAAGCTACATTTTTGAGTTAATAGCCTAATAAATTAGATGGGCCAGCTCAGTTTCGTGAGAGGTACTGAACTGAGAGGCCTCCAGGTAAGCTTTCTTAGGTTGCTTTGGAGACTCTTTTTGTTTAATCTTTCACACCCTGTCCTTTTTAATTATCACTGTGTGGTTATCTTCCACAAGAGTTCATCTGTGTCTGTAGTTTGGGATATACAACAAAAGTTTTTTGGGCAGTCACAAGGCAATGCCAAACACTAGGTTTTTCTGCTTTTTGTAGCCTGTCTTCTTTGTCTACATCCTGTTTTGAATATCTTCTGGACAAAGAGTTAGTCTGTCTGCAAAGTATTGTGCTCACTAGTTCTTCCTGTGTGAATATTTTCCTTTTTCATGTTATACTATGAGGACTTCCTCTTTCATAGGAAGTATTTCTGTCATGCTTACTTTTGACCTGCTACCAGCTAGTTTCAACTGGTGACCTCTGAGCATTTGTTCCTTGTTCATTGTTTCACAGTTTCAAATATCTCTGTTGCAATCCCCCCTCAGCTGGACACTGGAAATGAGACTAGTAATTTTATTTGTTCTTTATAATGGGAGCCATTCTGAATCTGCCTTCAGGCAACTTCTGTAATTGCTTCATTGCTGTTTTCCTTCTCTGCTGTCTTTTTTTCTAGCTGCTTTTTTTTGATATGGAGACGGAAGCAAGAACAGCAGACAGGACAGTTTTCATGAAGAGATATGTGGTGATGTAGAGGTGTTTTTCTTTATCTGTCTATTACTCTTCTCATGATTTCGATACTTGATTTGTTCATTTGGCTCCTGCCCAAAGTCATGCTGAAGTCTTTTTTTTTTTTTTTTTTTTTTCTTTTTTTTTCTCCAATGTATTACTGAAAGCTGAAGATCTCAATCTTGTTGGTAATCTTCTCCAAGATCACTCCTCCAGATGTGGAACTGTTTTAACCTGCTTGTATCCTTCTGCATTTATGTATATTGAATCTTACTGTCAGTGTTTACTAGAAGTTGTATTAAAACAGCACGAACAGTTGATTTATTAGCAGTAATAGTGGCTTACACAGAATGACTGCATTGTTTAGTTTGCAAAAGACCTCTAAAGTGACAGAGTCTAATTATCAACCTAGAACTACCAAATCCACCACTGAACCATGTCCTTAAGTGTCCTCCACTTCCCTGGACAGCCTGTTCCAATCCTTCACCACTCCTTCTGTGAATAAATTATTCCTAATACCTTAACAATATGAGGGATTAAGGCAGGAGAAACTGGAGGAATAGAATATACGTACAGGAAAGAGTTTGGGAGAAATGTGATGCTATGACTACGGATGTGCCATAGGAGTATGAAGTATATGGCAGTGCACTGTCATGGAGATCTAGATGCTTTCTATGACACTGGAAGGTTTTGTGTTGCTTTTCTTTCTTTCTCTCTCTCTCTCTCTTTTTTTTTTTTTTTTATACTTCACTGAGTGACTCAGTAAGACATAAGGGTGGCTCAATGCTGGTAGATGGGGTCTGCTGCCTTGTAATGCTGAAGCTCTATGACTAGAACGTGTTAATGCACTTGGACACATTTTCAGGCTCTACTAGCAAAGCCTAACAAAGAACTATGCACACCTGGGAGATTAGTGGCCTCCCACTCTGTTTGACAATAGCTTCTATTAAGCTAAAGTAAACTAAGCTTAAATTAAGTTTAAGATGTTAAAAGCTGTGTGATTCAGTTTCTCAGTATGCCTGAGAACATCTCTTATTGTAGCGGAGTGGCATTTGGCCCTGGAAACGTGTACAATAAATCAAAGTTTGTGTTACTGACGTGGTAACAGCTTGACGCAGCACAGACTGACATGATTTGTTGGTAAGTTCTGAGAAGGAGATGCTGCAGACATTGTGCTCAGACCTTCTTATTAACCTGTGTCTCTCAATGACATGATCCACAGCAAGCAGTTATGGTGTCTCAAATCAGCGCCCCTGATGCTGTGTGGTCTTTCTGTCTCAGTCCCTAGTGTGTGGTTTGTGACTGTGTACATATGAAATGAAATCTATTGTGCTATGGCAGATCTGCAAACAGTGTTTGTTGTAGCAGTGAATATAAACAAAAGGGGGAAATATGTTGATGTAGCGCATGTCTCATTTATATATAGTGCTGAAGACATGCCTGCTTTCACATGTCTATGCAGATAAAAATGTTAAATAATGTGGTTTTAAAATGCCTTAGGTTGTCTTAAACCAACAAAGGAAGAACAGTCGCA
This sequence comes from Excalfactoria chinensis, assembly GCF_039878825.1. Classification (NCBI taxonomy): domain Eukaryota; kingdom Metazoa; phylum Chordata; class Aves; order Galliformes; family Phasianidae; genus Excalfactoria; species Excalfactoria chinensis. Next base: position 46,011,551 of record NC_092827.1, read on the forward strand.
GTTGCCAGAAGAGTCTTACGCTCTCGTGTTAGTCACTGGGGCACCAGAAAAAAATCATAAAAGTATGATTATCTATTAGAATTAAACTGGCCACCTGTGGGTGCCATCTGGTGGTGAATATTCTGATCCTGATCCAACAATGCATTTGCATGTGTGCTTATCTTCTTCTGAAGTGTGTAAGTACACTGCTAAATCACACGTGAGCTGGTAGGCATGTTGAAAGAATGAATGCTAATGCAGATCCTTCCATGAAGATCCTCTGAATATTTGCCCTTCAAATGAGCTAAGGCTTATAACAATCTTGAAAGGGCTTCTTGCTTATGATCAAGAAGGCGAGGAGATCTGTTGCAAACTCCCAGGACACACAGAAACGAATGGAGATGCTGGGAATAGAGCAGGTATTTTTGCATTCTCATACCTTTGCCCCAGATGTGTCTCTCTATTCCTGTGAAAACTGAAAATAAGACTTGAAAGTGTTTGGGTTGTAATAACATGGATGTGTACAGAGAGGGCTGTTCTCTGAGGTGCATTAGCACAGCTCACTACCTGGGCCCTGGCATCCTTTTGCAGCCAATGAGTTCAGGCACATACTAGCAGGGACTCCTAGTTTCAGTCACAGTTGGTGGAGCCTAGGGTTCCCCACACCTGTCAGTGAGACGAGAAAGTTCAAAGGAATAACTAAACACCAACAATCAACTCTCTCCCATCTGTGTTCAGGTACTAAAAGATAGAGCTGGTGGGAGGTACTGCTTCTCATTCCTGATCAGCACCCAGTCCGGGAGGGGACAAGGTGCTTCCACTTCTGCTGAGAAGTGTTAGGGAAAGCAGCCTCTGATGGAAGGACAGACACTTAGAGATTGGTGAGGAAGGTGGGGTGAGGGGCCTTGTTCTACGTTTTACCACAGAGGCTTTACAGACTCTGTCTTTACAGTCGTGAGGTTTCTTACCTTGTATAAAGCAGGCAGAATGTGATGCAATCCCTTTAAAGCTGAGGAAAAGGCTCAGAATTTCCTTTTCTTCTTCACCTATAAAACAAAGTTTTATCTTAATTTCTGCTCTACACGCACAAATTCACTATTCAGATGAACAGTTCTTGGTGTGGTTCAAAATGCTGTAAACTAGAAAGCAGTAGATATCATTCTTCCACAGAAAGCACAGTGGGGAATAAGCAAATAAAGTTGAAACAGATAAAGATCCAAGTATTGATCTCTGCTTGTGTTGCCTAATAGAGCGTAACTCCAAAGGAATATTGTAGTCACTGATGGAGAAGAAATCGAAATAATCTGGCTTTCACTTTACATGTCTCAGTATCAGAAAGGTTATGTAGGCTAAAGAGTGCTGGGGATTTACCCTAAGTAACAACAGATTTTCATGAGAGGTATAGATTTGGAGCAGCCACCAGGAACACATTATCAGGAGCATTTCTGCCTCCACTGACACTGACTTCAAGCGAGTAGGGCTGGGGTTCTGTGGTGAGGCTCTCTGTGCAACTGAGATGTGTGTTATCTCTCAGCTACACATGCCTCTACTAAATGACTGCACTGAAGGTAACACTGGGATTTTTACGTTTGTTGGTAGTGTGATACCAGTGCTGAAGACCACACATGAAAGATGGTGTTTTTTCTAACTTGTTAGTTTCACTATATTTTCAAAAGAATTGTTTTTTGTTTGAAAATGTTCAGGAAGACCACCTTCATTATGCAATTAATGCTTGGTAGTCCCTGAAGTTGTAGCTGTACTTGAGATAGAAGAGTGGGAATGACATTTTCTGACTCAGCAATGATGGTTATCACTCTTGCAGATAAAAGGGTTTTATTATACCTTTATTCTGCTCAAATCACAGAAGCCACAGTTATAGAAAGGCAAAATGAATTCCATCTGGCTCATACATTAGCAACAATTGTTTATGGAGCTTCAGCTACAGGGACAAATTGCCAAGGCAGAAATGAAGACCTTGAGGACAAATGCAGTTTCACACCTGTAATTTAGAGTGCAGTTTGGCTCACAAAATCTTTGCAATGTGCAATAAAAGGGAGCTTTGCCTGAATTTGAGACCAACTTTCTGTTGAAGTTTTCAGAGCTAGCAGCTAGGAGAAAAATCATTTTGTGCTTGTAAACTGAGAAAATTCTATCTGAAAGCCCTCGGGACACTGACTGCACAGTAGCACGATGCTGTTACTTTTCAGTGTGCACAAACATCACCTTCATGGTTTGCATTATTCATGCAAACAAGATGCTGTAAACGCTGTCTCCGCCAGAGTGTCTTAGAAAGGAGGCTTCAGTCATACCTTGAAACCCTGCAGGCTCTCCTCTTGGGTTTGATTTGCAGGGAAATACTAAGCAGATGCCTCGGTGTTTCAATGAGTAAAGATGTATTCCTACTGCCACTTGTAGGAGTCTTGTTGAAAGCTCAGGAAATCTGTGTGGGCATGGAGTACTACTAATGTGTACTGGAACAGCATTTCAGGACTGAGAAATTATGCTCTGCCTTACAGCCATAGAAACTTCCTGTGAAGAAGTGATGAATACCTTCTCAGCTGGAGAGTCTTGCAAGAAAAGGGTGCAGGTTTTATAAACTGAAACCTGTAACAGCTGCATCAGGTTGAAGGTGGATGTGGTTGGTGTGCTGATCATACCGAATTTCTGATCATACAAGCTGATCATACTGAATTTCTGTAGCTCTATTCATTTTCATTTGCTTAGAGCACTGGAGCAACGTGCCTGTTCTGAAATCTGTGCTTTCTGAGTTGACTGTGGTGGGGGACCAGATAGGGAAGGAGCTGGATCAAACTGGCAGAGGCTGAGGATCACACTGGAAGATAAGAATGATTTTCCTAACCAAATCTCAGGCAAGGGACTTTATCAGAAAAATTCTTCTTTCTTGTCTTTTTTTTTTTTTATTATTCATTCACTTTTTTCTGTGCTGATACAACTCTGTAACTCTATCACTTCCTGCAGAACTTAGCAGTCCTTTAATCCCTGAATCATTTTCACTGTACTTGAGCTGTATGTGTGGTACTTCTCTTAGTAGATTTCTGGATGGAAGGGAGTACTGGACCTTAAAGCTGAAGTGATGACTGAAAAACTATTAGCGTTACTGGCTTACTAGGTCCCTCAGGAAACACTTTGCTGAAAACCTAACTGTAAACTTCTGCTTAAACCTCACTGGTTTAACATGTTTTAACTACTGATATATCCCTGCTGCTGGCCCTATAGGACAACTTATTTTTTTCAATGGCCTTTTTTTTCACTTCTCCCAGATGAAATGCACTGTGAAAAAGTGAGGTCTATTTATTTCTTACAATGGTACTGAAACTTAGCTTGTGAAATAACCAACTTTTAAATTGTATTTCATACGCCATTGACTAGAAATTCTCATGGCTTCATTGCAATCCAGATCTCTTTTATTAAAAGGCATTCTTTCAATCCCAGTATGAGCTCTTTCTGTATTGTGAGTTATTATACACTAAATATACGTGCTAATCCAAATGAAACTAACTTCCCTTGGGTATTTTTATAGCCTACAGTCAGTTGAATCTGAGTAGAAGCTACAGAACCATGGAGCAGTGTACCACTCTGTTTTGACTGACATAAAATAATTTACTGATTTTTCCTTAGGAAAGAAATATTTGTCTTTAAGGAAGGGCTGGAAGGGATTGCTTTTAATGAAGCTGCAAGTTTTTTTCTAGTTTCCAGTTAGGAAAATACTAATTGAGTTTTGTGCACGTTCAGTTACGTTCTGTGAAGTGATGGCATGCTTTTATCTCTTACAGAGTGTAGCGATACTTTCGTATCTAATCGAGGCCTCTAAAATGTTATGGGCATTAAATTTGTGTTAATGAGGTGTTCAGGAATGCAAGGAAGAACAATAGCCTGTCACTTCTTCGTGAACTGATCTAACAATTTTTCTGTGCTTAGGGTATGAAACAAAAAACGGTGGAGATGTTGTCATTAGTAAGATTTATAGCAGCAAAGGCTATGGTGACACAGACAGTAAGGATTACATTTAGATGTAAAAGATCACCTGAAGGAGTACAATTGCAGGCAATTAATCTAATTAAATATTTGGAGGTGACATTTTCTGCAATACACTGGGGAAAAGAAAACCTGTTGTCCTGTGGTATTGTTTACATATGGTGTTAATGGTCTTGATGTTGCTTTCCTAAATATACGTATCCTCCTCCCCTGAGTTTTTTTTCTCCTTTAGTCTGCAAATAAAATGACTGTGTTAAAAGTGTGAGATTCAGTTTATGCTGTTAGTTACACTTCAAGATGTTTTAGTCTTATTCTTGCCTAGAGTCCTTGACAAAATAAAAAGGTTCTTATTCAAGAAAAGTGTTACTAAGTGTAGTTCTACAAAGTGCATCTTATCTTGCTTTTGTTCATAAATGATCCTCTGTGACCAAAATTATGGATTCTAGCATGCTGAGTGACAGTTCACTTCCCTGAGAGCTTTTCAGAAAGAAAACACGTTTTACATCCGAGATGTAGCCTAGTCTGGGGGATCTAATTGTTACTGAATATTGAATATTGAAACAGTTATTGTAATTCTAGAACATAAACTCCTTCTGTGGTTAAGCAATGAAATCTACAAAGCTCATGTTAAAATAAAAATCTGTGTTTTTTTCCATTTTTATTTTTTGTGCTGCAGAGTATGGACTAATCTGTTGTGGGGAAAAGTATTGTTCAGCGATGTATTGATTCAGAATTAGTCCTTCTTTGGGTAGTTTATTTTCTCCTTGGAAACAGCAATGTCCAATGCCAGAAACAACAGTCTAGTTAAACTATTGATGTATTCTGGTGTGTTTCAGAAGGTCATCTTTTCATCACAATGCTGATGCATGAGACTATCTTTGTGGCCTCATGTAGGGAGACTGTATTCTTCACCACATTTGAAAGCCATGACTTTATGGCTTTACAAATATTGCTTTTGAAACAGCTTCTCTGATAAATAGTTCTATGGATTTGTGTCTCTTTTAGATGAAAATAGGAAAGAAAAAAAAAAGGGGGGGTGAGGGGGGCTCATTCTCTACTGTAACCCAAAACCTGTAGTAAGTGACTAGAAAACATTACAATGAACCATGATCTAATTCAGTTTTTAATACATAGTGAGTAAAATTTTTTCCTGTTGCATTGCCATTACCTTCTGTAGTAAAGAAGGGATAAGAAAGTAATGAGGATAATTCTAAGTAAAGCCCTGTAGCTTTAAACAGGACATTGGTCTCTTTTTCCATTTATAAAATACGAGCGTCAAAATTTAATTCACGTACCTCCCAGAACTGAGAAAATGAAGACATGCGGTCTGCTTTTTCACCCAGCAATAAAATTTTTGGCGCATCATTTATATCCTTTAACCAAAGTGCTGTGAAAGACCACCCCCCTCAAAAAGACAGATTATCTGAAAATAAAGAAGCTTCTTGAAGCATCTGCTAGGGATTTTAGCCTCTAGGATATTAAAGTTACCTTAGAAAATGAATGCAAATATGATAAAATGTCATTTATCTCCTTTGAGCTGCTCAGTAATTTCTCCCATCTTTTCTTTTTCCTCCCTAATGCTTATGCCAATGCAAGTATCTTTTAAGTCTTTGTGTGGATGTTCATGCTTTCTTATAAGATTTTCTTTGTTTGCGGTTGTTGTTTCACTTAAACCACTTTCTGAGTTGTATAAGTTGTGAATAAAATCAGTTGGGTTTATTTTGAAGATTTTCTCTAAATTGTCACAATGCTAGAACTGTTTGGCTCAAATTCACCTCTTAGTTCTTCTGATTTATGAACAAGCTTGCCAGAATAGGGAAAATAGTGGAAATTGTCTGATGGGAAATTTTTAAACCATGTAGCATCATATTTCAGAATTAAAATTATACCTGTAACTGTATGGACCCCATAGATGATGAGACTAATTTTTTTTTCCTCATCTGCCTTTATTCATTTAAATGGCAGAATTGCTCTTGTCATATTTGCTACGAAGATGTTGGATGTGTCTTCCTTAAGGTTGTCTTGTGATTTTCTTTGTAGGCAGTAGGGAAAGACTAAGCACTCCCAGAGGGATGCTTATCCCATTTTTTAAATTATTTTTAACATGAATTGAATCACCCCTGGGAACAGACTGCTCTGCTTCTTTCTAAACTGTAAAGGGACTTATAGTGTCCACTATAAGCCCACATTTTAGACTGCAAAACCTAGAGGGAAGGAAACTCATCCACCAGTCAATGTACTTGCCAGGCACTCTATAGGTATGCTAATTGGAAGATTTTATTTAGCAAAGGGTTAACTGCTTCGGGGCTGCAATTTGAAACTAGGGTTTTGGACTGACTAAAAGAAAGTCAGAGTTGTTAAAATTTTTCTGTTGAGATACTACCTGCCTTCAGTGGAAATGCATGGGAAGCACAGGCAGCAAAATCTAACACAGATCTTAGTGCTTCATCTCAAAATCTAGGTTGGACATCTTGCTTTTACAGCATGTGTAGTAACATCGTTTGGAAAAATAAACATTACATGCTGTGCAAATACCTCTTTTGATAGAAGAGAGTAACCACCAATCTAAAAATCTTTCATTTACATGCTTAATGTTTTGTTTTATGCTGCATACTGCTGCACGTAGTATTTCAGAGTTCTGCTGCGATGTGACAAGGGGAATTCTTCTGTTTCAAGGCACTAATTCCCTTTGTTTCATTCTTTAGTTAATATTTCATTCTTCTGCATCATGCCAGTTATCATGGCCATTTATGTACCAAATCTCTGGTGAGCTCCTTGCAGGCCTAAGGGTTTGTCTGTGCAAAGATCTATTTGCAGCATAGAAAGTTCAGTGCTCAGATTGCTGAGTTCTGTTTGATTTAGAGGGCAATGCCTGAACTCACCATTATTAAATGTGGCAAGGCCTGACAGAGCCTTAATCAGTTTTCTTTCTCGTCTTTTTCTACACTTATCAGTGAAAGAGAAAAAAATAAATTGAAAACTCTGTTCATGGAAAGTGTTAAGATGAAAAATAAGATGACTACAAATAGTGTGTTGCATTTGTTTTGATTCCTGTTTCTATGCATAGGGATGATCAAATGCCAAGTCAACAATGCTTTGTTCTTTGTAGTATTGTTCTTCACTTATTCACGTTACTTATTCAAGTTATTTACCTAATGAAATAACATGGCAATAAATATATTCAGTGAGACAGTTATCAGCATTTTCCAGTCTGATTATGCTGATTAGGGACATGCAAGAATTATGACTAGTTGGTAAGGGTTTTTTTTGTTTGTTTTGTTTGTTTGTTTGTTTGTTTGTTTGTTTGTTTTTATATATACACAAGCTTATGTTCTAGGGACATAGACCACGTATTTATAAAGTGCTTGGCTGTGGGACACAGTGATGAAGTAGTGTTCTGTGTAGAGTTTGTACAAGAGTGAGCAGAGGCCAGTCTTCTTACCACTGTTCACTGCTCAGGTCAGGATTGCTTCCTGGCAGACTACCTCATGAAGTGGTACACTTCTCTTCTGGAGGAATACTTAGCAATCCTTAGCAGTCTGTAGGAGGAGGAGGAAACCTACAGCCCTCAGAAAGACTTTCTGACTTTCCCTGATTGCCTTTTGTGCATAAATCTGTTTCAGACATAGGTACAGGCTGTTCTTTTCCTCTCTGAAGTATTCTAATTTATGTTCTTGCTTTCATTGTTGGTTATAGTTCCTTCTGGGACTGCTCAAATTGTAGGCAGAGAATGGTCTGAGGGGAGGACCTTATTGTCTCAGTGGCATTGGGTTTTATCTACAGTATATAAATGGGATAGTAATATTGATGTGCTAAACCTTAATTCTCATACTGCATCTGACTTGTGCCTCCCTGACCACAAATGCTTTTCTGCTAGATTTATTGGCACATTCCTTGAGCAGCTTTCAGCACCGGTGGTAGGGGAAGAGCATTAACAGTTCTCAGGTTGAGATATTTGTCTGTGAGCTGGCAATCCTGCACTCAAAAAATGAATTGAACTGCAGGAAAGCTGCTTAAAAAGAACAGTAATGCATGTCACAGGAAGGGATGATAAGAATGATATAAACTCACTTTGCCTAGTTCTCAGAACTTATGTGGGCCAGAACATCATTAGGTAGTTGAAATTCCCAAAGGGGTTTCTTCCAGAATGTGATGGTGTTTCATTTGTGTTAGGCTTTATTTTAGAAGCTTCTGAGTCTCTGTTAGACCAGTAGCACTGAGGAAATGCAGCAATACAGAAATGCAGTACAGGAGGAGAGGTGGAAAAGTGTTGGTGTCTGTGGACTTGGAAGTCTAATTGACACTTAGAATGACCTGCAAAATTCTCTTGAGCTTTCATCATTCATGAGTAACATAAGCCATTTTGAAACCAAGCCTTTTGTAATTCCTTTATATGCATCATGGGTCTTTATGTTTTGTGCTTAGCTTCCCTCATCTCAGTGAGCAATTAACCTCTTCTTCTCTTAGAAAGGTTTTGATACGTCTTGTTGAGTAATCTCTTAAAAGAGAAATGAAAATAAACATTTATAATAAAAACTGATCTTAGTTGTTACTACTCATTCTGAGCCGACAAAAATTTATTAAAAAAATTCTTTTTCCTGGAGAATAGTAAATATAATCTATTTCTGTTGTCAGCCCCTGGTGTATTTCACAGAATCACAGAATAGCTTGGGTGGGAAAGGACCTTAAAGCCCACCCTGTTTGAAACCCGTACTGTGGGCAGGGCTGCCACTCACCAGATCAGTGTGCCTGGGGCCCCATTCAACCTGGCCTTTGACAATTTCTGTCACCTTGTTTAGCAGCATCATCTCATCTTGCTTCAAATTAGAAAGACTTCTCAGCGGAAAGTGACAAGGCAGATACTTAATTTAAAGAACACAAAACAGTCCTTCTCTAATGACTGCAGTGACCATCAATGCTATGTAAATGAGAGCAGCATTATAGTAGCAGTGAAATTTTGTTTAAGGACACAGCTTATGGCCAGTGGGTGAGTAACTCTGCAGATGGATAATAGGTTTAGTACACCCACTTTTTTTTCCCCCCATCATGTGGACATTGCTTTCCACAGTTTTCCTGAGAATAATTGAATTAAACTTGTGGAATGCCTGAGGCAGAAGGGAGCTTCATTAAAGCATGTATGCTGAAACAGTGAAATCAAGTAATTTCTCTTTTATACAACAATAAAAGATAGGTAACTAGCCAGGAGAAGAAAACTTACTGGTAATTAAAGGTCTTTTTCTAATTTTAATTTTGGAGAAGTGGTTGGCTGATATTTACAACTCAGCAGTGGAAACATTCTTGTCTGAACTGATAATAGCTGCCAATACTACAACAAATGCAGTGGAGAGATGCTCCTCTGGCTGCAGTACTTCAGTAAACTTGCTTATCTGTAGTTGGGTTATATTATAAAACATGAGTGTTAGCTTTCATTGAGGAGCTGTCTCTGAGCATTTGTTTTCATTGTTTGAAGATGATGCTTACACAGTTGTGTGTCAGCAGTTTGGATTTTGTGTAAAGCCTAGCTGTGCAAAACAAAGCTTATGTCAGTTACAGCCCCTGTGATAAAACATGATGGTGCTGTTCCTAATTAAGGTTTATAAATATTAGACTTAATAATATCCCCACCTAACCTCAAAGGCAAAACCCATGGTCATGTACTTTCAAATGACATGCAGTAAAATGATTGAGCTATTTTAGCAGTTACATACATAAAATAAAGACTGATAGGCTTTTCTTTTCTTTTCTTTTCTTTTCTTTTCTTTTCTTTTCTTTTCTTTTCTTTTCTTTTCTTTTCTTTTCTTTTCTTTTCTTTTCTTTTCTTTTCTTTTCTTTTCTTTTCTTTTCTTTTCTTTTCTTTTCTTTTCTTTTCTTTTCTTTTCTTTTCTTTTCTTTTCTTTTCTTTTCTTTTCTTTTCTTTTCTTTTCTTTTCTAACTTTCTTGATTTACAGTTGTTTTTCATTATTTATCCTCTATACAGATATACAGATACATTACCCAGTAGTAGAAGAGTGAGAGTCACCTAGAAATTGAAGAGTGGTGAAGGACGTGCAAGTGATTAAAACAACCTCGGCTGTTAACAGTCTAATTTCAGAATCCGTGAGCATGGTGAGTGTATGATCTGTACTGTTCAGATGCTCAGATGGCCTTGATACAGCTATAATACTCAGAATTTGTTATCAACTCCCCCTGCTGCCTATGGATGAGTCTTTGATAGGAGCAAGTACAAGATCAAGTACAGAAGCCATGGATAGATACTCCATTCGTAAATGTAGGAGCTAAGAAGAGAGAGCAGTGACAGTCTTCTACATGAAATCTTTTATCCCTGAAAGTGGGACATATGAGTCATTTCCTTCACCGGCCTGACAGGGCTCACAGACATCTCCCAGGAGAATGTCATAAGCAACAGAGCGGGATGATCACTGGGTTGGTTGATCAGATCCATAGTTCCACATAATTTAGGAAGCTGAATTGCTTTTAGAGGTTTCTACCTCATCTATTTGAGTGCAAAATTATACTCAATAGAACTGGTGTTTGTGTCTGTGTGGCTATGTTTGCAAGATCCATGAAGCAAGATGTCACAGCCTACTGCTAGAAGTATGAGGGGAGGGGAGGAAACACTGCTCCTACCACTGCTTAATACTTCAGCAGAGACTATTGCACAGGATGACCTAGGCTATGATGCACTAGTGAGTAGAACTGCCACAATTACTCATTTTTCACCCTTATAGAAAGCGAAGAGAGAAAGATAGTGACCACGTTGGTCCAGTATGGCTCAAGCAGGAACCTGACTTCTGGGCAGATGTACCCTGAGTCTCTTCGGGAATGGCCACCTTAGGGAGATGTGGAAAAGGTGAATGGCTACAGCAGCTAGCAAGATGCTCATGGTGAAATGGATCCTTTGTCTCAGTCCTTCAAATAATTACTGATACCATGAGTTCTTGAAATTTGCTGTAGTTAAGATGTAGTAAAGATTATTAAAGCAACTGTCTCTTGATATGTGCATCCTTCTCTTCCCAACCATGTAGATCACGTCTCTTTTGTACTATGAGAGCCTTTTTTTTTTTTTTTTTTCTGGTGCTAGTTATGATAATTACTTGTAAGGAATGCAAATATTAGGAAGACAAAAATGATGATGCAAGTCATCTGTGCTCACATATTTGTGTGAACACAGATATGGTAAAGAATTTAGGATTAAATCCTTCAGTTTAATGATCATAGGTTTTAAGAATATCGTTAATAATACTATGTTTACAAGCAATGGGAGCATGGCTTTGACCGATCACATTTGTTACGCAATGAAATTTCCTGTTCTAAAAACCTTTTTATCTGCATCAGCATTAAGCATATGTAATGTTTGTAATGCTTGTTGCTTACATAATGCTTGCAATGTTTGTTGCCCAGGGGCCTCAGTAAAGATTGGGACCTCCACTGTGCTAAGTGCTGTATAAACATGCACAGTTTAAGGAAAGATAAGACCTGAAAAGGGAGACAAAGTAGAAATGAAATAAAATAAATCCATCCTGAGATAATACACATTTGCTCTATTTAACTATCGTCAGAAGTTGGTAGACGGCTTCATTTATGCCTCAGGTCATTAATTATCTGACTCTTCTTGTTATAGGCAAAAGAGCAAAGATGGGTTTTGAGCAGTGATTCAGATTAAAAAAGATATAGGATTTTGTCTGCTTTAGGAAATTTGATCTTGAAGTAGCTTCTGGGTGGGAATCACAGAGATTTCTGGAGCATCAGGGAGCATGCTATGCTGTTTCTGGTAGAGTAGGAAAGCAAGGGAGAAGGATAGCAGAATAAAAGGTCAGGTATCCAGTGGAAATACTGATTTTTATTTACTTAAATGCTGGGGCGTAGGAGAATATTTCAGGTGTAAATGCCAGTGTGTTGGAACTGGAACAATGGGTTGGAAAAAGACTTGGAAAGGTGGTATTTTCTCTTGATTGGAGGTATTACAAAACACATAACCCTAGATATCTCCCCCCAAAAGGAGTGGCTGAAAGAAAGGCCTGCAGGTCTGCTATCAGCTGTGTTAATCACTGTATATCTGGAAAGAGTCAAGGCCAAGTGATACAGCCAGAAGCAGTAGTAAGATTGACAATGAGCATCGCTTTGAAGTTTTAGTAGTGTTTTGCTATGTGAGAAACGCTGCAGTTTCTGCCTTGCCCCTCTGGACCTAATAATGAGACATCCAAAGGAGGCTGTAGAGCAGGTAAGCATATGCAAAATGACAAGGAAAAGTAATGGTCAGAAACACAGACATCTCACTGCTTGATAGGTGATATTGTACCAAAGGGAAAAATGAAGTATTCTGAGAGGTCAGCTACAGACAAACCAACTAGGTTATTGACACCATTTAAGAAGAATTCTGTTTCTTTTTCTAAGACATCAAATGTAGGCAACTTCATTAAATCTGGGATGTATTGTTCTTGATTTTGAAACTTTTAAGTACTTTATTTGGTTAGATTCTGAATGTGGAAGTATTTGTAGGCCCATATCAGATTAAAGCAGTGGCTAAATGTTTGCAAACAGAATTTGGAAAATTTTTGAAAGCGTGTTTGTCACTGTTATAAATGTGCTATAAGACAAAGATAGTGGTTGTTTTGTCAGTGTGACTTTATTTTCAGAGCTAACGCACACTGCAATTTAATTTCACTGTTTTTCTCCAGCTACAGAAAGTACTTAGTATTTTACTTTGTCCCATCTTTCCTTTTGGCTACATATGCATCTCAGAGGGGCTGCCAAAGTTTAAATGATCGTAGTGTTGATTAGTGATTTCTTATTTATGGATGGTTTTTCTTTTCCATTAGCCTATTCGTTTCATTTAACAAATTTGTTTTTGTGACTCATTAATTCATTTGTCTTGGAGAAGGGAGCATAAATTAGGGGAGAAAACAAAACTCAGCTCTTTGAAACAGTAATCACTGGATTGCCTTCTGGAAATGTGGGGGAGAGGCTGAGATACAAGGACAAAGAATCTCTATCTGTTCCAGCTGAAGAAGTACAGCTGTCAGATAGAACTTATAAGACATTCCTCTGTGCATTTTAACATTTAATAAGGGTGCAACAGAGTGAAGTAGGAATAAGAACTTTGCTGTTAAATCTATAATATTGCTGAAAGCCAAGACTGGAAGTAGAGATGCAGAGAGCCACTGGTGATACAAGAGTTCTGCAAAGATAAAACTTCCTCCTCCATCTGATATGTGGCTCCTGGCAGAGTGGATAATTGATGTTCATTACAGAAATAATAGCTTATCTGGAAAAATCTTAGGAATGTCTTCTGCTGTTGTTTTAGATGAGGAAGCAAAGAATGTTTTTCTGAGAGGGATGATGATGTATGAAGAAACAACAGTATGCTTGAAATATCAGTAGTGAGAAATGTACAAGTGCAGTACTTTACCAGAAGTAGTTCTGATACAAGCCACTTACAGGAATTTAATGTATGGGAATGGTCTTGAAAATAAAATGTTTTTGGCATTTTTAAGACATTATTTGAAGTGGCATCTGAAGTTTTCTCATGAGAATTAGATCATAAAGAAATGCCTTCGCTTTTTAAAGTTCAGGGGAGTTTTAGCTCCTCCTCAGCCCTGAAGGTTAATATAAAGTATTTATCTGGAATTTCAAAGGCCTTTGACCTAGTCTGTCAGAAAGTTATTAAAAAACTACTCACCTGAAGTATCATCACGGATTGCAAGTTAAAGACAAAATTGAATTAAAAGATTGATTTTTCAGCATGACAAAATGTCATCAATTGTTGCACTGTGTGTCTTAGAGGGCGAAAAAGAAGTGGCCAAAAAATAAAATATAATAATTTTGGGAAGAAAACAGTATGGAGAATACAAATGATGTTTATACATTGTCCTTCATTGCAGGCAGTATAGTATTTGGCTACAGTAACCTTGTTTTTATAAAGAAATAGGATGTGAGTATGTAAGAAAATTTAGAATCAAGTGCTAAATTGTATGAGAAGATTGTATTTTCTTCTTAGAACTAAGACATAAACAATGAAATATATTCTTCTTTTCCTTTAGAAAAGAAACAGTGTTTTAGAAATAGAATGATAGAAACATATCAAGTAACTGACACTATGGGAAAGATAAACTGTTAGCTTAAAATGAAAATCTGGATGGGATTAATTCTTGTAAATCAGCATTTTGTGAACAAAATGAACAAAATCCTTATCTTCCATGTTATATATGGAAGCTTTTCTTTATGGAAAGAATAGAAGAAAGTTCTTTCCAAGTCTTATGTTGTTGAAATATATTTCAAGCTAGGGTCAGATTCTGGGCCTTGTTTGCATGAGAGACATTTCATCTTCCTTTAGCTGTGGGTTTTGTCCATCTGATCACAGCAAATTCTGGCATATTTTTCCATACAAGATGTCTTGTTTCTCTGCAGCATCCGGTATTGGCCACAGTTGAAGGTGAGATCAATGTTTTTCAAACTTGGCTGTAATGTTTTTGAGCTGAGAGGGGTGCTGGAGGGGGAAGCTTGAGGTACCTTAGATGTTGATAGTCTGTAAGAAGTCAGTCATCCCTGGCTTGGCAACAGCTCAGCTCCTTCAGGATACAGGAGCAGCTGTAATGACTGCACATGTGCACAGTAGCCAGAAACAGTAAAATGGATGCCAAGTACTGGTGGGCATAGACAGCAAGCCTGACCTAGTTTTACCAAGGGAGAAAAAAAAAAGAGAATTCAAAACAGTGCTGAAGAAATGGATTTCTGTTGAGGAGTGAAGGTCAGAGAAAAAGCAGTGGATGGAGGAAAATGTAAGGGGACAAAATCTAGAGAAAATAATGAGAAACATAAAAATGAGGGAATAAGCAGCACAGAAGGGGAAGAGAACAAGCAAGCGGAACATCAGCCAATCTCATTGTGAACAGTTCACATTAAGTGAAACCCCTGTTTCCCCAGATTCCCAGGACTCACTGTCTGAATGCTTGAACATATGTTCGTGTAAGGTGATGAGATGAAACATGACCTTAGATTCTGTTCAGTTATACTATAAAAATATTTAAAGCACTCAGTCACCTGGGTCTGGATTGACTGATTAATAGGTTGTGGTTCAGTAGCAATCATTAGTTCAAAATCTACATTTCAAATGGATTGTTCCTGAGATGAGTTCATGAACTGTTATACCGTCTTTTGTCTCTTACTCAAGTAAACACAAATCCTAGATTTTCTTAAGACCTAAGTGTTACAGTCCTGTTCATGAAATAATGTAGAAATGTGTTATTTTCTCACTTGTACAGTGGGATTTCGGATACTTGTTCATCTTGTAGGTGTGAGTGAATCAGGGGAATAGCTGAGTTGGTACATGCTGTCTCTGTGAAGTGTGTCTTGCAATAGTATTCATTTGGCAATGCTGGTAATTGATGATACTTAAAACCTTTGCATTGCTGCATCATAACTTCTTAATTGGCAAAGAAGACAATAGAAGCAGCATTAAATGCATACAGGTGCCATGGAGGACAATTAGGTTCATTTTGTTTCTCAAGCTGATAACTTCAAGGGTGTGCTTTCTGGCCTGGTGACTGCAAGAACTTAAGATGTAGTTGTTGGTGTATTTTCAGGCTTAGCTGGTAGATAAATTTGCAAAGGAAGATCCATAGCTTAGGGAGAGGAGTAAGCAAAAGGATCAACTCCCTGAATACCTGATGTGATGACTGGTGCCCTGTCGTTTCTGTTTTTTCAACATAATGCCTTATATTTCTGTAAGAGAATGTAAAATAAGAACCTGCTAGGACATCACTGTTAATGAAGAGTTTGCTCTAGCAAAAATACAGAAAGTCTTTGCATGTGAAGGAAATTAGAAATCTTCCATTTGCATTAAACTTCATAAAATCCCTAATGCCCTGAGCAAATTTTTAATTTCTTTGTTTTCGCCTTTGTTATAAAAATCATAGAATCATAGAATCACAAGGTTGGAAAGGACCTATAAGATCATCTAGTCCAACTGTCCTCCCTTTACCATACCTACAGAAAACCCCTAAACCATATCTCCTAGCTCCCTATCCAGATGCTTCTTGAACACTGCCAGGGATGGTGACTTCACCACCTCCCTGGGCAGCGTATTCCAGTGCCTGACCACTCTCTGAGAGAAAAAGTTCCTTCTTATGGCCAGTCTAAACATCATCTGATACAACTTGTGGCCATTTCCTCGGGTCCTGTTGCCTGGCAGAAGAGGCCAAGCCCCTCCTCATCACAACCTCCCTTCAGGAAGTTGTAGAGTGCAGTGAGGTCTCCCCTGAGCCTCCTCTTCTCCAGGCTAAACAATCCCAGCTCTCTGAGCTGCTCCTCATAAGACTTGTGCTCCAGACCCCTCACCAGTTTTGTTGCCCTTCTCTGGACACGTTCCAGGGCGTCAATGTCTTTCTTGTAGTGAGGACACAATACTCAAGATGCAGCCTCACTAGAGAAAACCATGCAGGCAAAGTGATTTAAAGTGGTATAAAGCATACAAATATAAGCAACTCTGAGGCACAGATGTTGACTCCTGCAGCTGGAATGGAGTGACAGCACAACCTCATATCCCCGTGTGAGGAGTAACAGAGAGGGGCATATACTGGCTGCCTCATTAAGTGCAGCAAGTCCCTTGTGGCATCTATAGCCTGCAAAAGTTAGTTCATTGCCCTCTCATTACTAGCTCAGTTTTACACCTGGCATGGATTATATTCTGTAATCATAGCCCTGATTGTAGGGAAAAACATCTAGTTTATCAAAAAGACATCTAAGTCATATAATTCCTCTTGAAAATTGCTCTTTTCACATTGATGATGTCCTGATCAACCTCATTTCAGAGAATAGATTTTTTATTTTTATTTTTTTTTGTGGCTAATGAACTCTATCCATTTGATTCAAATGTTTTCCTCATAAATTCTACACTGTGTATTGATTCTTATCTTTTGATGTATTAAAATGTGTCCTTTTCATGGTTTTCCTCACAGTCATAAAGAACAGCTTTATATTATTTTCCAATATACTAAAGGATGTGAAATGTTTAGGCATCTTCAGTATTTCGACAAAGTTAGCCAAAAGAATGTCCTGAGAATGTTCTCATGAACTATCTCTGGCAAAGTATGGTCTGCTTGTGTGTATCCATTTGTTCTAACTGTTTGGTTCACCACCAGTTTATTCATGAGGAGTTTTATGTGCTTTTATCTAAGTGAGTTCTGTACCTGAGGAATGTTTTCTGTTGACTGTTGAATAGTGCCCATAAGCTCTTGTGTCTCTCGACTGAAAAAATTATATGCAATATGGGCCACCAATCACAGCTTTAAATGAAATATAGGCAGTAGTGAAGAGTTCATGACTAACCAGTAGGTTGAAATCCATATTTGAATTTGTCAAAGGATTCAGCAATAAATCTACAGAAATCATGACCAGTTTGCAGACGCCTTGTGAATAAGAACAGGACTTTCCTCATCAGGTACCTGATTCTGAATAAATCCACCAACTCTCTAGTACTGTGAAGCAACTTACACTGATTATAGATGTGTAAGAAGTTGCCACTCATTTGAAAGATGTTTTTTGCCTGCTTAAAACTGTGTGAAAGAATACTGTATATGTAGCTGTATTTACATTCATGATTTACAAGAGCAACTTAGAGTAAAAGGAGGAGCTTAAATAGGAATAATAGACAAAATTTGAACAAGAGAAAGCCAAGGATGAGTATCCGTGAGTAATTTCTGAACATAATTTCTGAAGGCTCTAGATAGCATCAAGAAAAGTAGCAGCAGCAGCAGTACTACCTATATGAATTGAGTTAAAATATACAAAGTCATTCTTGAGATGCAAAACTGCATTAAGAGAAGAATAGGTAAGAAAGGCCATTCTCATTTTTATTTAGGGTTGTCTTAAGCATATGTTGCTGGACCAAGCATCATATGTTTTTCTTCTTTTGAACAACCTTTTCTGTATTGGCACTAGTTTCTTATTTGCATGAATTAATCAAAGGTAAAAGTTAGAAATTATAAAGTAAGAAGGCAAAACCAAGCATTCAGATCTTACAACTGTTCAAATAAGTTATCTGTTATTATGCTAACATATAAGAATAATTCTTCAAACTTTGACTTCTTAAAAGTAGATGCTAATTTGTGTATTTTACTACTAATTGTTTGCTGTCATAACACGTAGGTGAAATACCATTCTTTAAACTAGCAAGTTACCATAAGAAGGGGTAAAATCATTTTAGAGTATATTAGATACTGTGGCAATGTACTGCAATATTTTTATGGGTCACCACAAGAATTATCCTTGCAAAAGGCAATGTGATTCTTCTTGAAAAGAAAGTATTTCTTCAAAGGTTAAAACAGTATTGACAGCTTCTATGATTCAATACAATTTTTTTCCAGATAACTCTTGTGTAATTTCAGATATTGCATGATTTCTTCTGGATAAATGGATGTTAGAAAATGAAAAAGGCTCATTTTCTAAACCTGGTGGCGATTTTCTTATTTTGTTGTCATATGGATAAAGCACTTTCCATTCTGAGTTGTGCTAGTTCCTAGGAAGAAAAGTTTGGTCCTAGACTAATGAAATCTACCAAAATAATATTTGTTTTCTTGGATGTTCTATTGACATTCCTAAATGCCCTGTCAGATCTCTATCCTAAGATCATCAACTTGCTAGTATAGTTAGGTCTCTCATTCAAAGTGTTCAATGTTCAGTGCCACTCTCCTGCTAACAGCATCTGTCAGCATTTTTTGAAGAAACACAGCCTTCCTCCACAGTGCTCCTTTCTAAGGATAAACAGCCTCAGAATCATTAGAATATTTGGGAAGAAGTCAGGAAACTGTATTCATAGCTTCAGAAATTGCAGTATATCTGAAGACTTGGCCACTCATGTTGGGACTCTTAACCAGATGAAAAGTTAAAGAAATTGTCCTGGTTTCATCTAGCACAGAGTTGATCTTCCTCATAGTAGCTGGTATGATTATATGTTTTGTCTTTAGGAGAAAAACAATTTTGATAATATACTCATGTTTTAGTTGTTCCAGTGCTGTACAGAGCACAGGACATTTCAGCTTCTCACACTGTTCTGTCAGCAAGGGGGGCTGGAGGTGTACAAGAAGCTGCAGGGGGACAGAACCAGGACAGCTGGCCCAGGTTGGCCAAAAGGATATTCCATGTTGTTCGACATCATGCAGAACTATAGTACTTGGGAATTTGGATGGGGAGGTCAGTCACTTCTTGGGAACTGGCTGGTCAGCAGTTGGCAAGCAATTGCTGTGCATCACTCATTTTATAAGTGTATATATATATATATGTATATATACACGCGTGTACACGCGTGTATGTATATCACCATCACTACTATTATTTTTTCTTCCTTCTCTGTCTTGGTAAATGATCACAACAGTGAAGAGGTGAGCCCATCTTGTCTGCAGGATGCTGAATGCAGACATGACTCAAGAAAGGGGACCAGCCCCCCTTCACTGTCCAGATGTTTAGAATCAATCAGTACCTACTGGATGATTGAAAAAAAGTTTTGAAAGTAATATCCAAAAGAGTTAGAGAACAGGATGACAGGGAAGTAGGACAGAAGGGAGGGAGCATAGGTTCCATGTCACAGGGACATGGTATGTTAAAAATGTCAGAGTGGTCACAGAGAAATATCAGAACGTCAACTTGTTTTTACAGGTAGAATTGTTTTTGAATACTAGTATAAAATAAGCCTACAAGATTAGTGTTGTGTGTGCTCCCACATGCCTGCCTTGTGATAGCGGCTTTGCATACATGTGTATTATTTTTTCAGGGCTGTCAGAGAGAAACACTTACCTACAGGAGCTTGCATGATGCATCCAGGGCAAGCCAATGAGACAAATGAGACAAAAGCCACTATTGCTCATACGAGTTTTTCTTGTTTTGTCAAGACATGGCTATGTGTGGGAAGTGAAGCATGCACTGTAAAGGAAAGTGACAAGTTACTATAACATGAAATAAGAGCTTTTGAAATGAAATCAACCCTTCCACTTCTATTATTTAACTCATTTATTGCATGTATTTTAAAAGATATCTCGGGCTTGTCTTACTGTAGCACTATGGTATAATGTGATACAGATCTTTTAGTGTGCTGTACCAAAGCAGACCGTGATCCAGCATACCTGATCATCTTCAGATGGGGAAGCAGATGTGTAACAGTGTGACTGACAGAAATAGAAGTATGTTGTAAAAGGTGAATTCAGTCATTTCTAGTTTTTCCTTAAACCTGAATATAATGACAGGGTTTCTCCTTAGCATTGCAGGGAAAACTGTAAGTTTGGACTTGTTTTTGGTCACATTTCTGTTGAGAGACAACATGTTGAGAGACAACCTTCTCATGTTGGTGCTGGCCTACGAGCTTCTTTGATGGTTCAATAAGGGGTAAGGGTAAGTTCTATCACTGTACAGTGTTAGAAAAACCTCTTGCTTCTGTTTTTATTAAAAAGGTAATTTACACAACAGATTTTTATTTATTTATTTATTTATTTTTACTTTCCTATTGCAAAATTATGAGCCTCTTTCTCCAGTGCTTTTATTCTTTGCACTTCCTCTGAACTTTTTTATATTTACAGCAATTATTGCCAAGTTAGGCTTGCATTCTAGCATCATATCTGAGTCTAGTAATTCACAGAATCATAGAATCATAAGGTTGGAAAGGACCTACAAGATCATCTCATCCAACTGTCCTCCCTTTACCATTGCTACCACAAGCCACTAAACCATATCTTGTAGCTCCTCATCCAGATGCCTCTTGAACACTGCCACAGACGGTGACTCCACCACCTCCCTGGGCAGCCATTGCAGTGTCTGACCACTTTGAGAGAAAAAGTTTTTCCTTATGTCTAATCTAAACCTCCTCTGGTACAACTTGTGGCAATTTCCTCGGGTCCTGTTATTTGCCTGGGAGAAGAGGTCAAACCCCTCCTCATCACAGCCTCTCTTCAGACAGTTCTAGAGTGCAGTGAGGTCTTCCCTGAGCCTCTTCTTCTCCAGACTAAACAATCCCAGGTCCCTTAGCTGCTCCTCATAAGACTTCACAGTAGTGAAGGGCAGGTCTAGCAGGGCACCACCCCTGGTAGGCTCTTGTACCAGCTGCATAAGGAAGCTATCTTCCATCCACTCTAAAAACTTCTTGGACTCCTTCCTCTGTGCTGTATTATATTTCCAACATATATCAGGGGAGTTGAAGTCTCCCAAGAGAATGAGTGCTGGTGATTATGCGACTTCAGCAAGTTGCTCATAGAATGCCTCATCCATCCCTTCATCCTGACTAGGCAGTCTGTAACAGATCTTCAATGACAAAACACTCTATGGAATAAAGGGCTACACCATCACCCTTCCTTCCTCTTATAACCATCCATCACAGCACTCCCGTCATGGGAGTGGTCCCTCCATGTTTTGGTTGCTTCAGTAATTGCTTCATTATCAAAACTGAGGACATCTGCAAAGAAAGTGCATAAATTCAGTCTGCTTAACTGTTGAAAAGTTGTGGGAGTTTTTTACTTTAGTTTTGTTGTTGTAACTGTGTTTCTTTTTTTCCTCCACCCCCCCCCCCCCCCCCCCCCCCCCACTAACTCAGAAGGCCAAAAAATGTTACCTGCTGTAGGGAACTTTAGCACAGGGTTGGACTCATGATCTCTAGAGCTCCCTTCCTACACCTACAAGTTTGTGATTCTGTAAAAGTGTTAAACCCCTACGAAGTTCTTCTGAAGAGACATCAGTAAGAATAAGAACAATAGGAGGTAAATTTATCTTTCTGGATTTTTTTCCTCCTACTAAGTTGCATTTATAGGTGAAGCACTGGCTTTTGCATTAAAGGGTTACTACCTTATCAGGAGGAGAAAAATCATTATTTTCTGTCTTTACATCATGTGACTAAGTCTCTGCCAGCAGAAGTGTGTAGCCCCACAAGATATGTTTCCATACAGGGGATAAGTGCATTCATGACAAATACAAATGACTCTTTCATGAAAATTGTAAGTTGAAGTCAGCCAGGTCGCATGGCATTTACTTACAGAAGGAGGCAAAAAGGTAGACAAATTAAACTTTCAGTTTGTTTGAAACCACAAAGCTGTGCATCCATGTGGCTTCCCTGTACTGTGGTGGCCAGCAGTAAAATAACGCATGGTCTATGTTATTACTTTCAAATTTAGTAAATAGAGGGTTGCAGCCTACATTTTCTGGAAGCTTCCTGGTGCGTGCAAAGGAGCCGTGTGACTGGTCTCACTGCTGCTGTGATAGGCATCCCTTCCTGCTTTACAATGTTTTTTATGTAGCTCTTTTTGTTGTACCAATAACTAACTAGCATATATTTGGGAAACACGGCTGTAGTGAAACTAATACAACAATCAAAACCAAACACTGCTGGTAAGAGCTTACACTGTTCTGGTTTTATTGAGCCAGGGGTTGCATCTTTATTCTTAACACCTTGTAGATGATCATCCATGACTTTTCTAACTACTTTGAATGTGGTTTATGAATAAAGTATCACATTATTTCTGAATTTTTGAATTATACTTTTATTTACCTCCAACAAAAGCTTTAAAGTTTGGAGCATTAAAAATGAAAAAAGAAAGACTCCCCTCTAGGTTTTAAGTTTTGGGCAGAGCCTAAAACTCTTTAAATATGATATGTAAAGAATTTAGCTAGACTGCCTTTTGTTTTGTTTTGTTTTAATTGATACCACAAATGCCTTCTAGAAAATTATTTATTATGTGGCCTAAGGTCTAGATAGAACATCAGTGCTTTGACTTAGCCGAGTTCCCATATCACTTCTGCAGTGATCTTCAGTATTGTCCATTACCATTGCTTCTTGTTGACTAGAGATAGTAGTTTTATTTGGGAAAAGGAAAGTGATGGAGAAGAGATGTGTGGTTTGAAAAGAGTATAAGAAAGAAATCAGGCAATGGTATGAAGGGAAAACCTCTTCTTAGTATAGGTCCTAGCTTCTTTAAGTAAGAGCCACTCAGTGTACTTCAAAAAAGAGAGATTTGGTGAAACAAATGGATTAAAAGAATATATTCACCCAAAACAGCTGCAAGAAAATGTGAGAAAGTGAAAACAATGGAAATGTGACAGAGTAGCTTTTGTCTTCTTTGTCATGTAATGTTTTCCTACAGATAATTATTTATCCTTTCTTTTTCCATTTCTTTTATGGGAAAGCAGGAGGAACAGTGACAGATTCAAGTGTAACTGCTCCTTTTCCTGGGTTCCTCTTGGTGATAGCAACTTGTCTAGATTTTTCACAGATACCTTTTGGCCTTTAGCCTTTTCTCCTGCTTTCCCTTTCTCCCTACACAGGTAGCTATCCCCATTTTGGGCAGTGATCTTCTACCCTCTCTGTAGGCTTGGGCATGTCAGCCCTGATCTATGACTCCAAAAATAGCTCTGAAAGTGGCAGGAAATATTTTTTCCCAAAGTGCAGGGCAAGATGTCACAGGGGGAACTTCTGTCTCCATCTCCATCACAGCATGAGTCATGATCTTCTTCTTCTCAAACCCAGCCCTCCTCAAGCATCACTTTTGTCCTTGCAATCTGTCATCAGTAACTTAAATTGGTGTTTTATTCAACCTAGTCTTTGACTAGTAAAGAGGCATGGAAGAAAATTGAAACGCATTTCAATTTCAATTTTTTGAAGTGTTTAGATGTTAATATGGTGAATGTTGCAGAAAAGTCTCAGATAGAATCTTACAATCACTTAGGTTGGAAAAGAACTTAAAGATCATTGAGTCCAACCATGACCTAACCATACTACCCCAACTAACTAAATCGTGTCCCTGAGCACCACATTAAAGTGGTTTTTAAACACATCCAGGGATGGTGACTCAACCACCTCCCTGGGGAGCCTATTCCAGTGATTCCCTTTCTGTAAAGGGTTGTTTGTTCTTTGTCGATGAGGTTTTAATGCTAAGTGAGAACTGGTTAGACTTTGGTAACACCACCAAGTGGGGAAAACCATAATCACCACCACTGTCCAGTTGTCCCTGCAGAGCACTGTACCTGTGATGATGATGATGAGGATTTGCTGTTCAGTTAAAGAAAAACAAAACAGTTTGTATTACTCAACACTAGAGCATTTCTCAAGTTTCTTACCTGTCTGCAAGCCCCAGAATGTCTTAACTCCATATTAAGATGGGGTGAATGTGTCTAACAAACTTTCTAAAAAACTCCCTTTTTTTCTCTCCTTTCTTCCTTTCTCTCACTTTGTTTCACACACAGAAAACTGAATGCATGCTCTGAGTGGGAGTTCCTGCTGTTTAAGGTGGTTGTCAGTTATAGGGACTGGGGAAACAGCTTCTGGGTGCACTAGACATCAAAGGAAGTGTTTGGATGTGTGAAAAAGCAACTTCCTATGAAGACCACCAAGATTAATGCATTTTCCTCTAACAGTTGCAAATTTGTCTTGCTCTGCTCTTCCCTCAGCTCTCAAACTGTGTCACTTTAATCAAGTTTCTGTAAAATACTGCTCTAAATTGTTATATGCCACAAGACCGATTACTAGTTATATGTAGAACGTGAGAAAGGAGAAGGGAAGCTAATTTTTTTAATGCCACGGGAGACTGCATCCACTTTGTCTTAAACCTCAGTATGTAAGGTCACCAATGAGAGCATTATTTTTTTTTTTATAAGCATAATAGGTACAATATTACTTCTGAAATAGCTAAGTGATTTGGAAGCTAAAGCACAGGCATCTTGTAGTCAGACTAGCTCCAAACTGTGGTGTTTAAGGAGAGAGGGAAAGCCCTATTTTGGAGTGGTCTGGACTTAAATTTTTCTATTACTTAAAATGTATCATTTTGAATGCCAGAATGTCATACTGAGTACATTCATTAAAGCTGTGTTTCTACCTCAGCCAGCTTTTCAATATCCTCATATATCCTAGTAATTATACCACTGCCTCTTTGTACTAATATATGAGTTTAGCTGTCATTTTGATATTTTAATGTTAGTCACTATGTAGCTCACAAATATTTAGATAAATAAAATCCTGCATGTCAAACCTCCCACTCACATAACAAAGATAATTTAATATTTCTGATCCTGTATCTGTTGTTCATTGCTTTAGCTCTGTATAAATTTTTATCCTGATTGCAAAATCACCCAATCATGCATTTGCAACACATTTCTATTGATTTCACTTTTGAATAATTTCTTTCACAATGGCAAGGGTAATAATCATATTTATTTTGGCATATGCTTTCAGTATATGCCCTTCCTGCTGTGTAAACATGCAGAGAGTTGGTATTAGAAAGATCCTGCTTTGCCTGTGCATGTGTCTGAAAAATAACAGGTCATAACTGGTTGAAACAACATAAAGCATGTTTACTGAAGTAACTGACAGGGACAAAAGTTGTCCCCTGCTGGGTATGAGCATGCAAGTCTGGTACAACACACACACAATGTGAGAGGAAAATACCAACATCTTGCCTTGCAGGCTTTCTTGCCCCAGTGCAAAGAATGTGAAAAGCTATGACCTGCAACCCATAAGTCATTGACCCCCTTCAAACTCCCTAGAGAGATTGTCTCATCAAGGGCTTCTCCTTAGTGCACAAGGATTTGGAATGGGGTTGCCCAGTGACCCCAACCATTAGCTGCTTTTGTCTTCTCAAATATTAATTAAGAGGGTTCAAGACACAAGTGAGAGGTTGGGGAGACTGGACTTGCTAAGGCAGCAAAGCCAGGAGGGGGTTACTTTCACAGTTTAGTAGAGAAATGTATGTATTGATGGCAAAGGAGTCCAAGTTTTTAAGGACTGGACAAGGGACCAAAAAAATCCTATCCATGAATTCACTCTCCGGCACACTCTGCAGATACAGACAGCCCATTTTTACCTTCCCTATGTTAGTCACCCTACTTGCAGCATGCAAGTAATACCTGGCTGATGCCGTCATGGGGTGACTTGGTCAGCATGGGTTAACGTTCTGAATGTAAAGGAAAGTCAAGTAACAGGAGCTTAGTTTTATTAAGCTGTCCTGCATATCTGACAGAGGTTTGTTTAATATGTACCTACCCAGCTGCCAGTTCATGCACACCAACAATTTGTACAACAGAAATTTGCAGTCTATTAAAGAAAATTTACACTCTCTTAAAGAGCAAAGAGAAACATGTAGGTGTGAATTTTCAATGCTGTTGTAGCAATGTATTTGTTTTCACAGATATACCTTAGAAAGAAATGGCATTTTGTACAGTGTTTTACGGCTTTCTAAGAAACAGTTGGAGCCAAATGCCTGTACGTTAGTTAAAATCTTTTGTTTCTATTTCCCTAGTATTATTTTTATTTTTATTTTTTTCCTATCATCTGAGTAATGTATTAATACTTTTTTTTTTCCTCACGATTTGTCAACTTGTATCTTGTGTTAAAATTATTTACCAACATGTGTGCTTAACTCCTACCTTGACAAGGCAGACTTCCACTGGGGCCCTTCTTCTTCTACCTCTGTATAGTCATATAGTCACCTCCTCTATGCCTTTTGATATATACGGCTTTTGCTAAACTCCCAAAAAACATTATTAACTGTTGTTTTTACTTTTTTTTTTTTTTTTTTTTTTTTTTTTTTTTTTTTTATTACTTTCCTTTTAAGTGAGCACATTGAAACTGGCTCTGATTGAGGAACAGAGTTGGATTTGGCCATGTATTAAGGAGAAATTGTGTCATTTCTGAGACTTAAAGAGAGCCATAGTGAAACTGTCTATTTAGCGTTAGTAACATGGCTAAAGTAAAACAGTTTCACATGTGCTGAGTATCTTCTAATGTCATCCTCTTGAGAGTCTAGTACACAGGTCAGTAAGACGTGACTTAAGTTCTGATCTAACTGAGGGTTCTGTACTGAAACAAGAATTTAGAAAAGGAAGTGCAAAGCCAAATATTTTTGCACCTGTTATTTTCATGAAGATTTTTTTTTGGGCTTTCACAGTTGCACAAAGTTGTGACTTTGTTGCATGTATTTGTTTGGCTTTCTGTGACAATTTGCTACAGATGAAGGCATGATAGTAGTAGTAAATTCCTTTTACGCCTATTTTTGTTTGTAATCCTTGCTATAGGTTTTCTTGCTTGTACATGTTAGATTCTAAAACATAGACAGAAGATAACATACTGAAAGAGTTTCTGTTTTCTAGTCAAGACTTTTCTGCAGCTGCCTATAGTAATTGGAAGAACTTACATGAAAAATCAGAGATGAGTAAGTGACCTATAGCAAGGATTACAAACAAAAATAGGCGTAAAAAGAATTTACTACTACTATCATGCCTTCATCTGTAGCAAATAGTCACAGAAAGTCAAACAAATACATGCAACAAAGTCACAACTTTGTGCAACTGTGAAAACAGTTGTAAAATGATATGAATGACATTTTATGCTAAGTACAAATAGCTCTGAAAAGTGCTGGTTGGTTTCTTTCAAATAAATGATCTCTATAAGATGAGATCTGATACTTCATTTCTGCTTTTCCTTGTAATGGAGCATGTGTGTATGCACAGTGGTGGCAAGGTGGAATGTGGATGTGCTATACTGACCCTGACACCAAGATCTTAATCTCTCTGAAGGAAATTATGTTGAAGTTTGTGAAGCAGTCTGCTTGCATAATGTAGAAGTGTTTGCTTCAGAGGAGACTTGAGGTTAATAGCTCTTCTGCCTACCTTAACACTGGATTACCTGTATGCTAAGAAATTTTGCAAGTTTTTTAATGTCAAATATTTTCCTTTTTTTTTTTTTTTGGTTGCAATTTACATATCATTATTGCTATTATTATATTTTTATATTTTATTATTATATTATATTTATATTATATTATTATAAACATGGAGAACAAATTGCTCACTTCTTCATTGTAGCAACTGTTTACATATTTCAGGCTACTATGTCATGTTATCTTTAACTTAGGCAACTGTTCACGCTTTCCAGTCTTCTGGGTACTTTTGTGACTATTCTTCCTATTCTTCCGTTACTCAACATCATTCCTTTGATATTAACCCTGAAACAGGATACTGTGTTCAAGTGGGGGTTTTATTAGCATTAAACAGAGGAACACGACTGCTTCACACATTTTTCAAGCTACATTTTTTGTGGTTTCATCCTAATATGGTATTTGGTCCCTTCACAGCAGTATAATGTTGTTGGCTCCATGATCCAAAATTACTTTTAAAAAGTTAGAGAAGATAGGAATGGTGACAGTAATAGAGAGAACAGAAACTACCACACTTTAAGGATAGCTTTCTGACATCCAGAGTTAGGTATGTGGACAGTATGAGTCCAAACAGTGAGGATAGAGCATTTGCATTCCTGCATGGAAAGTCACAAGTGCTAAAAGGAAATGGCTTCCTTCTGCCTGCAGTTGAAATAGAGATCTATGTGTAAATGATACTTGAAGCCATTAATACAATTACTACAACTGAGCTGGTTGAGTATCAAAATCTTTCTTGTTTTCTAGCAGGCTGCAAATTTATCTATTAGATGGTTTCCTGTGGTGACAACCTGTATTTTATACAAAGGGACATAAGCTATGTTCAGGGTGTAATGAGTCCAGGCCAAGCAAAAAATCAGGGCACTGCTTTCCAAGTCTGTCTCTTCCAAGTCCTCATCCTATTAAAGAGCACTGTTCTGAGCTGTAAAAATAAATAACACATTCAAATGTAGTAGTAGCATTCTTATTGAGCAAAACACAGTACTCTATCTCCATTGCTCATAGTCTAAAGAAGTGATGTAGGATGTACTAGTGACACTTCATGGTACCTGCACTATAAGCCTACATGCCTTGGATAGTAATCTTGGTTTGAACATGTCCAGTAAATAAACATCTTCCTCTATGACAGAGTGAGTGGTAAGGAGTGTTTTGTTGTTGTTTATTTCTTCTCTTAAGCTCTTCTAAATTCATTGCTGGGGGTTGCTGATGCATGGAGATAACATCTCAGCATCACAACAGAGTTGATTTGACCCAGGTAGGTCTAATGTGTGACAGCGTGCTTGGGCCTGCAAATGCACAGCTTCTTTATTTTATATGAAAATGCTGATTAATGCTGTATGAAAGGCCCAGATTTTCCCCAAAGAACTTCTCCACTGCTGATGCTGTCATTGCTATTCATGTTAACAGAGAGTTGCAAACCACAATACACATGAAGGAAAGGCTCCACCTGTCTGGCACAGTGATTTGTAATCAGTTTCTGAGCATGCCAGGTGGGGTGGCTGGCTCTCAAGTGGTGTATCTCCTCGACAACAAAAAGTTATTCAGCAAATTAGTGCAATACATTGTTTTTATTTATTTATTTAGTTTCCAGTGAGGTGTTAGGAATGAAATAAATGTCTTTCATTTCACCTGTGTAGGATGGTCATTACAGCTCTAGATAAAAACAATGGTAATAAAAAGGGACAGTTATTGCTAGTCCAAATGCCAAAAAGAAGAAGCGGTCAATGTGGTCTTTTTTATATCACCATAGACTGTTTTCTTAAGGTTGTAGATACAAAGAATAATGTAATTCTAGATAAAATTTTGAACTGTTTTTCTCTTTGCTATTGTATACGATGTCATACTATATTGATGAAAGGACACTGTATGTAATGATACTGACTATCTCCCCGGTGCAGTCTTTTAACTATGATTCTCTAGGGTATTTAATAGAGTATATATAAAGTCCTGCTCTCTGTTAGTTTTCTCTCTTGTTTACGTTGGTAGGTCTGGGCCAGATGTTCAAGTAATGCATATGTTTTTTTCACTTGCAGGCATGCTGTTAAAGGTGCTAAAAAGCGCCACATGGGAGATTTCACAGACGTGGACAAACAAGTATCAGTGTGATCTGAACATGGGAGTAATTTTGTTAAGCTTATCACTGTCAGCTTTCATGATGAAAGAACCAAAGAGAACTGAAATACAACTCCTACGATGCTGAAGCAGTCAGTCGTGTAGTGTGGAAAAAAAGAAAAAAGCACCTGCCAGTGGTGGTACCTCATTTTTACATACAGCTTCTCCAGTTTTCTCAAGTGTTCAAGACTGCAAGAAATTCTCTTAGAGGAACAAATGTGCTAGAGAGTAAATAATGAAAAACAGAGAGTTACACTTTAGGTTATTTGGTTGAGTATGTTTCATCTGGATAGACATGATAAGTTGTCATCTGATGAATATTTCCCTGCCTTTTTCAAAACTGATGGGAAATATAGTGGTGTTCCTGGGAGAAAAATGTTATTACTTTGGAAATTTCTGTTGGCCCTTAGCATGGAAAAAAAAAGGAATTACTATAGATGATTTGAGAAAAATATGCTACAGCACTGGCTTGCTGAAGCTAGAGGGTCTGAGTCAGAGCAAAACAGAGGAAATCCTAGCTGGATAAAAGTCATATTTCCTTGTTTCTATTTGTTAACATTAAACAAAAGCTTTGCCTGATGTGTTACACTTGTGAGAGGAGTGGAAATATCTCCATTACTCAGCACTTCATCCCCTCAGTTGGTGCCAGCAGAACTCAAGGTGTGGTGAGATCTATCCACAGTGGGTCTCTTCTGGTGGAGAAGTGATGAATTGATGACGTGAGTCAAAACTCACTGATGGTTGAGGTGGGTTTATGAGTGATTTTTACATCTGTATTAGCAGGGGATAAGTCCTGGTGGTCCTGGTGAATAATGCTCTGAAACCTTAAACAAAAGGTTCATTTTCACATAGCTGAGATAGCACTGAGTTTCTTCTTTTCACTTAAAGAACAACAAAACATTTTTATGTTGAGAAAATTTGCCATGTATTCTGGGATCACTGTCACAGAGTGCATTCTCATGCAGGTTGCTTTTTATCAGTAGTGAGGCTGAGAGCCTTACGAATTTTACTAGTAAAAGTTAAGGTCTTCACAAGGACCTCTAGCCCAAATTTTAATCATATTCTTCTTATTCCGCTGCAGGTCTACTAGGATTCTTAGGCACATTAGAGACTTTTACATAATAACTAACAATTCTTGTTCTCTCACGAAGGCCTGTCATGATTGAGTTCAAGCCATTTATGATATAATCAATAAGCAATGCTTCTACAGAACAGCACAACTACTTCACTATCTTTTCCTGTAGGAAATTATAATAGCACTATTGTTCTATAGGGAGCAACTCTGCTCAGTCAAACACAGCACCTAATTTATAAGCTGTACATAGACCACTTTATGGGTATTTTTACTTCATAGCTTCTGAAATCATTTGTATAGATGATAATTGTAATGGCAGATTTAGAAAGGATTGGGATTCCAGTTACATGAAACTTTATCGCTCTGAAATATCAGATCTCCTAATCCCTTTCATAAGTGTAGCAAAATCTATGTTAAAGTTGTTAGATTTTCTCCTTTGTTCCTATGGAAAAACTGTTCTTGAGCCTGAACTTCAACTCCTTAATGAATGAGAAACTCCTCTTTCTTCCAGTATAAATCCATTCCTGGCTAACTTGTATTTTGTTTTGTTAGCAATTGGCTCCTGTCTTATATAACGTTTTTGCCCTTATCCCTCTGTGATAGCTCTGAGATTTAGTAGACGACAAAAGTGACATGCTTTACTTGGGATTAAGGATGGATATAAACACAGTCTTTCAGACACCACATCAAACTTATGGCAAGTATTTTCTATTATTTTATACACAACTCTGCATCCCCAACCATTAAAGTTTAATTTGGCCCAGAGTGAAATGCTTCTTTTGTAACTGTTTCGGTCAAAATTAGTTTAACTAAACTCTTTTTTTTTTTTTTTTTTTTTTTTTTTTTTTTTTTTTTTTTTAGGATTAACTATAACATCTAGAAGCAAAAACAAACAAACAAAAAAACAAAAAACAAACAGAATGTTGGTGGTATTGAAAACATTAATATAAAACTTTCCAACTTTTCAGGAATAATTCACCTTAAAAATGGTATGGTATATATATATCTTTTTTCGTTCCCCTTTTTAAGGAGAGGACACTTATGTCAGTTATTTAGTACAAGTTATGAAATGCTCAGCTACAATCTCCACAGTCATAAAATCAGTGTGTAGTGCCAGTGAGTCTGAAAAGTCATTGACCGATGTTTCACAAAATGTTTGTAGGTACTCTACTTTCTGCAAATGCTGTATTAGCAGCTGAGAAATTCCATCTGCCCCGGGTAGCTCTGTAGATTACTTCAGATAAGTTTTGGTAGATTTCCCTGAACAGAGAACAACAAAGAATATGAAATTTTCTTGAGTTTGTGTGAATAGCTCTTAGTATATTTCTGGTGCAGATGTGGACTTTCCAGGTGGTGAAACAGTCAAGTGTACATAGCCTGCTTGGGACACAGCAGGTCCCAAGGCAAGGCAGGAACATCTTGTGCAATGAGAGAGAGCTTTGCCATCCTCTGGCAGTGAATCTATATACTTCAGGGAATTTTCTGTATGTGTAAGAAAAAAGGACATCTTTGGAGCCTTGTTTCACTTAATAGTTTTGTAGTGCTTGTTGATGTCCGATAATATAACTTTTTTTTCTTCCAAACATCTGTACACTCTGGTTTATTCTGTCAGATTCCTAGTGTGAAGAGTTTCACATATTTGCAAATTGGGTATGGGAGAGATTTGCTCTGGGCTGTTGATTTTAATGGTGTTATCTGTCATGGCAGCTCTTGTGCCATTTCATATTTAGCTATGTGTTATTACAGATGACAGTGAATAATATGAGAAATTCCTTTGTGTAGTGTTTTCAAAAATTAAAAAAGAAAATGCAGCTCAATGCCATGAAAATAACACAGTCTATTTTGAAAATAAGTACTTAGGGAACTTCACATCTTCCTTTGGAGATGCTTGTTACTGTGAGACCTATGTGTATAGAGACTAACATGACAATTAACTTTGTGTGGGTCAAGTGCAGTCTGCTTGAGTGATGTGATCACTCCAGAGTACTTGCTGACAATTAGTTTCATTGGTGTGTTCTGTATTGTAGGGCCACCTGGGAAACCTTGCCGTGATTATAAGACTCTCCAGCCTAGTGAAGGCAAGACCTTGGCTCTTGGTGTACTGCCAGGTGACTTGTTCCCTAGGCTGAGGAAGAAAGAGCTGAAAACGAGAAATGAATATGCATCTGGCATATGACTGGATCCACTTCTCAGCTGTTAGAAGCCTGGCTTTTTATATTGTATAATACTTGTGACAGCAGAAAGATCAAACTTACAGAAGAGAAATTTGTTAGAGCTGGTGAGAAGCAGCCACTTAGCATTGAGTGAAAGGCAGTACAGATAAAGATGCGGCATTGAAAAGTTCTGATAAAAACCACACTGAACAGTGAGAAGCATTTAACAATCACTGTGCTTAACCGTCCTGTCATCATTTACATAGAGAGCTGTTCAAAAAGGGGATGGAATTACAATGGAGGAACCTGGCAAAATCCTGAAAGCTGCTCTTCTTTTAGCCTTCAAGCAGGAATGCATCTGGAATGTATATTTCCACATTGTTCTCTATAAAGCTTTAATTTTGAATTCACATATGGTACTTAATTTGCATTTTTCATACATTCATTAATGCTTTGGTGAACTCGAAAGGTCCTGAAAAGTATTCAAAGCCTTGGATACTTCCCAGAAATGTGCTTATGCTGTGCTGGACTGGAAATTCAGCATGAAATCTACAGATCAGATGCTGACCAGGGATTTTGATTCTTTCTTTGTGAGGTATTTTAATAATGGAAGGCTTTTTCTTGGGCTTATTTTATATCTTGGGCTAGTTTTCATGCCTCTGAATCACTTTGCTATTGATATCTTTTCAATCACATTTCTAGTAGGAGCCAAATACAAAGGCAATGGCAAAAGAACAGGATGCTACAGGGAACTGGAGGTCAGTGTACCTCAAAGGAAAAGCAGAGATTTAGGGATTGAAACTACCCTGGAAAAAAGCTCCTGTCTTAATCTAAGTCAGGAAAAGCAAGTTCTGGCCATGGTAAAGTCGACAATAGGCTGCTATCCACATCCAGGAGCTACAGCAGTGGTCACAAGTCCTGCAAGTAAAAAGGTACAACAGGTGAAATACCCAAATAACAAATTCTGGCTCATTTTCAGGGGAGTACACAAGATCAATGGGATTTACTTGCTAATTTTGGGATTTACTCTTGAGCAGGCAGCCATCCAGTTGTGGGGACAGGGCAACAACCTTAACAGGCAGCAGAGAAATGCTGGATAGCATGGTATGCTGTCTTTACTGTGTGGTGATTAGTCAGATGGTAGGAAGATACAACTAGCTGAAGGCAGATCATATAGAAAGAGTGCAATCTTTTTTAGTTCCCCAGCTCAAAATAAATCACAAGATATCATGAAAAAACTCATTCTCCTTTTTCTTTTCCTATTACATGAAGCAATAAGCACTTTCAAATGTGAGAGAGGAGCAGTGAGATAGCTGGTGAGAGATGCAGTAGGACTTCCTCATAATCCTCACCCAGGGGTAGTGCAGTGTCTGTTCTGTGTTGCTCTAGTTTTTTATCTGTGCAGCTGTGATCTTCAGATCTTCATCAGATATCAAGCTGCTGGAGCTACTCTGCTGAATGGGAGTAGGTGATTTGTTAACTGCTTGTCTTGGAGTGAACTACTTGGTCATGCAAGTTTGTCCGACAAAAGAACAAAAAGAAGAAAGAAATTGGTAATTATTCCCCCTATACCTTCCCTTCTCTTTTACAGCAGTGTTGTATACCTATTTAATCACTTAGACCAGTTGACAAAATAAAAGCTTTTGTCCCTTGGCAAATTATTCTTGTTAATTATTTTTAAATTATCTTTCCATCATTTTTTTCTGATGCCACTTCCATAATTTCTACATCAGTGAGTGCAGACATAGCAAATCTAAAAACTTATCCCAGTGAAGAATTTCTGCTGTTGTGCTGGTTCCAGTGGAGGAATAAAACATAAGGGGTGACTCAGAGGGAGTCAGCCAGGAGTCCCCTGGTGGCTCATCTGTTTTGCTATGGGTAACTATCCCTCACTGGCTGTATTTACACGTATTTGCACATACCTATTGTCTGATGCGTGTGGGGACACACTTGCACAAGTGTGTGCATACACTCATTAATTAGCTCAAATTTCACATGAGTTATCTTGTTTTTCAGGATGGCTGGCAGCATATTAATCAGGAACATGTTTAAGCAGATGGGTTTGTCATATCTCTCCCTAATCCTAACAAAGAGGAAAAGATCTGCTTTGTGGAAGAGGAGAGTGCAGGCTCCAACCATCCACAGTTGGTTACTAGAGGACAAAAAAAAAAGAATTCATTTTTGCTGTTGGAAGTGTGCAATAAGGATGTAGAAATTTTGTACTTATGTACATTGAAATTTACAGAACCTGTATTCAGAAACTATAAGTCCCTGCACAACTTCTCTGACCCTCACACCTCACTGTTTTATGGAATAGTGACCAAATTTGCTGGCAAATTAGGATGAAGTAGAAGTAAAACCTCAAGTATGGATGTACAATTGAGAGAAAGGAAAGGAAATGGAAATTATTGTATCTTTCCCTAGGGGCTGGAGATATTGTAAACAAAGCATTTTCAGCCTATGTGTCAAAAGTAAGTCACGATGCAAAGAAATAACTAAGCACAGTATTTACATCACAATACTTATTTATTCCTTAAACTGCATCCACTGCCTGCCTCCTCCCCCAGCAAATTACTTCCAAAGAGATGCTTTGCTTTACTGGTGTTCATCAAAATTTTTTGTCAGGTGTCTTATGTAAGGAAGTGCAACTTCTAGTCTGCTTGCAGTGATTCACCACTACTGTTTACATAAGGACTGGGCTTGCTATTTAAGAGCACACTTATACAAAGTTTGATGATTTTTCTCTTTGATAAGTACTAATCGCGTGGTGCAGGTCCCCTTTTATTTGCATGAGGACTGTCTAAAAAGGCAAATTTTACACCAGTATATATATAGAGAAAGGGTTGCCTCTCAGCAAATAGTATTCAGAGTATACTTTGTCTTCTGCGTTTTCCCAACTCCAGACTCTAGATGACACTTTGGGCTACATTTTTCATAACCACAATAATTACTTTCCATGACACAAACTGGCATAAACCAGAACACTCTTATGGCTGAGATTTTTAAGTAGGGTTTTCAGTAGGTCACGGCTTATTTAGTTTGTTCCTACAGTGCCTTTGGAAGCCATTAAAACATCACATCAGTTGTTTATACATAGATAAAGAAAGTCACAAGAAAAACTATTTGAAGTGAGCAGAGCTCCCTTCTGCTAACTTGCAGCTACCTGGTGCACACCTGCAAAAGTCTGACTAACTTCTGCTCACAGAAAAGAGCATTTTTGTAGCATATTATGAGATGGATTGGGTGCTGCAGGGCAGTAATCCAATATGGCATTGATTTTTGTTATGTAATGTTTGTTAATCTCAAGTTATTAAATAGTTTATGGCCACATAAAATGCATGACCTAAAACTTAGCTATTCTATTTCCAAGTGCCCCCAGTACCTAGATCTGCCTATTACACAAGTAAAATATTTTTTAAATACTAGCAACCAGGCAGCACATACAACTGCCTGGCTTTTCTTGCTGCTCTGAAGGATGAAGATTCCCTTTGTCCATAAAATTTGTTCTCTCACATTTATCAAAAAACTTAATCACAAATTCTTTTCATTTCTCTCATGAAAATCCCAGGAGCCATTCCTAGCAGTAAGTAATACAATGAAGAATTGGCCATGCTGAACTTTCAGGTGGAAATGAGTTTGAAGACTCAAATCCAGGCAGATACATGGCTATTTTCCAGGAAGAAAATGAGAATAGTAATTATGAAGAGCAGACAAGAGAGGATAAAAAGACGAGGAGGTGAACACAACACGCAAGTTAAAGGAAATGATATTACTTATTTCTGAAATGGTGCAATAATCTAACCTCACATGAATTGGAAGTAAGGGGCGGTGGTGAGATTTCACATAGTACAAAAGAAACAGAAGAGTGAGATGTGAGTTAAGACAAGCAAATAAAGAAAGACTGTAATTTTAAATGACTTTGGATTCTACCCTATGGTTTTTGTTGCCATTCTAACAATAGATAATAAATGAAATGCAGATGGGTCTCTTAACTAACAACTATTTCTTGCACAGCTACTATGTCAGTAATTCAACCTACATGTGATTCAAAATTAGGTCTGATCCAGATTCATGATCAGAATATTTTAAATCCAGTTAACAAGATAACAGATCCTAATGCAATTACTGTTAATATCTCCTGATACTAAAGGATGTGTACAAGACCAAGATGCATGGCTCAATATAGACCTTAACTCTCCAGAGGAGAAGAAAGAGATATGGAAACAACTGAGTAATTTTGCAATTTATTATTTATTTTGAATTTACAGAGTCTTTTTTTGGGGGGGGAGGGGGAGGGAAGGGGGGGATTTCTTTTAGTCTGTTTAATGACTTTGTGAATAAATGTGGCCCCCCACAAGCCTTCTGTAAGTGAACGGTTTCTAATAAAGTTGTAACAGATCAATCATCTAAAGGTCTTGGCAGAAAAATCAGTAGGTAATAAAAAAGATAAAGGACACTGAAATGATGGGAGTGACATGTGGCTGGATATTAGCTTTCTGAAGACAGCTTTGTCTAAAAAGAAAAGTTAGGTAGTAGTACCTGATGGGAACAAGTGGAGGCTTCCTACCACTGCCAGAAATGCCTGATGACATTTCTGATTACAAGACATTATGGTAGGAATGGCAAGTGCTTTCAGTAGGAGATGCTCTATGAGTATTAGATGTGCTTAAACCAAATTAAATGGACATGTCAATTATGAAAAAATTAAGGATTATCTGTCTATCAAAAAGGTGATGACTGGACTTGCATTTAAAGTGCTGACCAGGGCCCAGACAATGTGTTTCCACTCCAGAGCCACACCACAGACTGTCCAGTGCTCTGTGTTCCACACAGCAGGCTCTGCTCTCCTCATACCTGGTGTTACACTGTGAGTGGTATTGTTCTTTGATTTGAATACGCTGAACATGATGGAACTGCTAAACAAAATCAAGACCAGCCTAACTGCATGAATTGATACATTTACTTTGAAAGCACTTATTCTGCAAGAACTTATGTGCAAATATGTGGAAGAACATATTGTCCTGTGGAAACACACAGTCCATATCATTTCAGATGGTGCATATGTGTTAAGTGGGGGATATGTCTGCCATTTCCTCGCAAGACAGCTGCACAAGTTTTTCTTACAAAAGCAAACTGATTCTACAATGGATTGGAAAATATGTTAATATTTGGATCCCTATTTGCTAAAGAGAAGAGGCAGATAAGCAGGACTTCTAGTTGTCAAACTATATTACTATATTAGTAGTAGTAGTATTTTTAAGTAGGATTTTTCTTCTCTCCATATCTTATTCTTACTGTTGTTGTTTTTTTAGTGTGTGGTATTAATGATGATTTTGTAACATTTATGTTTATTTGCACGGTAGGGGTCTGAACTGCCATAAGAAAGCATAATACTTTTAAAGGAGAATTAACAGGAGAAGAAGTTGAATCATAGAAAAGGAAGTAAATTATTCACACTGTCAGAAACTTATATTTTATACTTTTTTTTTTTTTCCCCTTTTATGTATCTGAAAATCATTATACTGTGTT
Organism: Excalfactoria chinensis; assembly: GCF_039878825.1. Taxonomy (NCBI): domain Eukaryota; kingdom Metazoa; phylum Chordata; class Aves; order Galliformes; family Phasianidae; genus Excalfactoria; species Excalfactoria chinensis. The sequence goes on from NC_092827.1 coordinate 46,050,067, forward strand.
TTTAAATCTTCTGTTTATTTATTTATTTATTTATTTTAAGACACTTTCTGATTCAATACTTCATTGAAGACTGGCAGGCTAAGGCAAATAATGTATTGACTGATCTTTAGCCTTTTTGAGTTGTGTGGAAAGCTTAGAAAGAAAAAGCTCCACTTTATAGGTAAGTGCGCTGAGCAGGTAATGAAATTACAGTGTTGACTGAATGCTGCTCCCTTTTTAGCAGTGTTTCTGATTAATTGCTCTTTCTCCATTTCATAACTATACATTTGATTGTTTCTATGTGAAAGTAACAGTTACTACTTGCTTTTATTGAATTGCATGCTTTATGTGCTTATATATGATCCAATTAATGACTTTAAATTTGAAATAATTTACAGTTCCCTGCTCCTCTGAGACAATTATTTTTCTGTCCAATCACGAGGACTCAAAAGCATGTGATGAGCTGAGCAAGAGATTTGAAAGATTCTCAGTTATATGGGAGATGAGCCTATTGAATTAGCAATATAGAGTCATAATTTCCTTGGGATGACTTATACTTGTTACTGAAGAAAAAACAGTCTTGGGCAAGTGTTCTACTAGATGCAGAGTAAAATCTTATTCAGCACACTGAAGTACCTGGCCATTAGTCAGGAGTGGAATGAATCATGGTTTCCTGTGTGCTGTGAGTTTCTTAATCCCACTGAAAGTCATCTTTGAGGCCTATTCCTTGCCTAAACTCATTGGCCTTTGCCTCTAAGGAAGCAAAGCTCCTTCTCTCTGTCCCTAGCCTCTTTTGCTCCTAAATAGCATGAGGTAACATTCAAACAAAATGGAGCTGTAGAATCATAGAATCACAGAATGGAATATTCTGAGTGGGAAAAGTTCAGCTCCTAGCTAACTAACCTACCAGCTTCCTGCAATTTACCTGGGAGCTTGGCTGCTGTTAGTCATTTTGTTACAACCCACCCTATATAGCTGATGCTACTGTGATTTTCAGATAAGTACTACTGTCTGTGCCAGCCTCCCTGTCTAAGATTAGAATCTATCTTTTCTCTTTGTTTATTGGAAAGCTGCAGTATCCTGTTGTTTTCTATGACTAGCTCCTATCGGCTCTTGTTCAGTCTACTGTTATGAAGTGGAAAATTCCATCTTGGGACTGTCAGTGATATAGAAGAATTAATAGAAGTTTTAGTTTCCGTGTGATCTGTGGGCTGTATTATTTGTCTGTAGATTGTATGTGCAGCTAGAAAATAGGTTTTATCCCTTTTCCTTTGTATTGGAGGTTTTTCCATGTATTTTTCAACTCCTGTTCTGGACACAAAGCTTTTAGTACTTCCTATAGGTCTTACTAAAATTTTTTGAGTGATTTTTTTTCACCTGTGAAATTCACAAATTGTCTTTTTAACTACTGATAACATCAGACACAGAATCACAGAATGGTATGGTTTGGAAAACTTTGCTCCTTTTGAGGGCTTCAATGGATACATTGACACCTTAGTCCCCAGGTGGGGGTCATAATGAATTGAACTTATCTATTGCAAGTCAGATACTGCTGATCAGATTCTCTTTGCAGTGCCTACACAGCACTACTATGTATGCATGTAAATTACTCTCCTGGATTAGTACCTGCTTGATTGACTTGACTTTGTTTTTAAACAATGTTATATTTTAAGATCAACAATGCCAAATTAAAAGATGTTTTCCCTGGACTAACTCACTATTTCTGCTGCTCAAAGTAGGTAACATCAAGCACTCAGAGACAACTTTATATCTCTTTCAATAAATGAAAAGTTTGACTTTAAAGTCAGATTATATTTTGCCTTGAAGCCTTTTCATAAATGGATTTTTTTTTCTCCTGCTTAAAAGACAAGTCAGTAAAGATTTATTATAACTTCTCTCAAGATATATCTTGCTTCTGTAACTCACCTTCTTAAAGAGATAGTCACAGAAACGATAGCTGTATTCTACACAGGAGGTTTGGAAAATTATTGCCATTTCCTGAATTACTACTGTGCTTTGAATTTGAATGTATCTTTAGATACTAACCCTTTTACTGCTACATTACATTTTATGCTAGAGGTCACCTCTAACATTTTCAGTACCCTAATGTTAAGTCTTTGAGAGGATGGGGGCTGTAGTAATTTACTAAATTTGATTTCCTATAGCAGTGCGCTTATGTAAAGCAGACCTTTAGTAGGAGATGATACAGGGCATACTCAAGAAGAAAACTATGAGAATTTTATGGATGTGAGATTGAATAGGGACTTTCTGGTGTGAACAATATAATTCCTGGCATGTGTAATCCAGGATGCTCTGATAGGAAGAGCTTGGTAAAAAAGCCAGAGAACAGCCTTGTTTCCTTCCATGGAGACAGTGAACAGTTTCTGTGTTGTTCAAACTTTTTACATGAGCAAGATACAAGGATATACTGTCAAGCGCCATCTTTTCCTTGCTCAGTTTTCTGCAAGGAACACCTTGCAGTCACCTGTAAGAAGCAGAGCTGCAACCCCATTCTCTCTGGTCTATAGCAAGAGGATGAAGGTCCTCTATATGGACTGTATGAAGGCTCACACTACATTTGTATCTTGGAACCACAACAAGTGTATGTGTACAGCTGAGCACAGGGCACTATGGAAATAACCACACTCTGCTCTGATATGTCTTTGGCTTGCAACTCAACATTAAGAATACTGTGTTTGAAAGTGGCTTTCAAATTGTCTTCTGTGTGTGAGGTTCTTTCCAGTGGTGCCAATAGATGTTTCCACTGGTCATGACTCTGTGCCAGTATGTGCCTACAGTCTCTTGAGTCCTTTGAATGTCCAATATTTAAATTAGCACTGATCCATATTTTCTACTTTTACATCCTTAACAGGAGTTCTCTCTAACTAAAATGACTTATGTTCAGTGATGTCATTCCTGCAGCAGCCTGCACTGCCAAAGCAGTGGGAAAGGTTAGCCTTTAAGACCTTTTACTACATTTATCTATTTCATTTAGTTAAAATAAAATGTTTATCATCGGAGCTGTTGATGTTTGTCTGTAGCACACCCAGCGCTGCTGGAAATGCTATCCCGCAGAGTAAATCACGTTCTTTCCAGCTGTCTGGAGATTCCCAGAGTCCTTGCATCTCTTGCAAACAATGTTTAATAGTCAGATGCGCTTGAAGTTTGCTTCTGACACTTCTTTAGCAAGGAGGAATGAAATGGGCCAGCAGTAGTAATTTCTATATGACTCTCGGTGGGTATGCTTATACTGAAATACTAGTAGGAGGGAAGGCTGTTCATCAGGGATGTTCACTGAGAAATATCTTGAGTGATGGGCTGAGTGATGAATGTATTGCATATGGGCAAATGTTATGGCAGTGGTTTAAATCAGAGAAAATATGGCATGGTGTAGCACAACCAAAGTAAGTCATGGGCTCCAGCATTATGGATTGGCTCCAAAAAAGCTGACTCATTCTTTGAGTCTCTGACAGATTCATGCTGCTTGAATGTGTGTTTCTATTGCTTATGAAGTAGGATTTGGACTGGGGGCTAGTGAGTAAAATTTACAGTTCCAGAAACCTGAAATAGAGGAATGAGTCTTTAAACAGGCATGTGTTGCACATCTTACCAAAGACAGCTGTTTGCTACAAAACCAGTTAACCAGTCTTGCCTGCTAAACCTGACAAACAGCAGGAACCTTTGTGACTATGTACCAAAAAACCCCCAACAAACGGATCAGGCCTTGCAAGCTTATATGCTATTCTGGTGTTAAGAAAAAAGTGGAATCACTGTGCAGTAATATCATTTTAATTATAAAACTCATGTAACCTTATACCCTATAATATCACCGTAACATCTCTACTTTCACCTAACCTCAGACATCTAAAATAAGTGAGGGTTACAGTAATGGCCAAAGCTACTGAATTCCCTTCATCACTTTAACTTTAGAACAATACTCAAATAAATTGCTACAGTGTTCTCCTGGGACATGAATAACCTAGGATTCAACTGCTGGTCAGATAGCTTATGAAAAAAAAAACACCCAATGATCACTGATGGGCTCATTCTTAGATCAGCAGAGGCATGCACAAAAGCTATTTGAGCGAACAGGTTTGCAGGCACAAATCTGGCCACTTACACGGAATTGTGTTTACCACATTCATATTTCTTCACAATGAGTATCTGTAACTTTTCTCTAAGTCAACAAAAGATGTATTTTACATGCTTGGGACATAGTGCACATCTATATAAATATGTACAGAATGAATTTATGCACCATGCCCCCATCCTGGAGGTGGTCAATACCCATGCCCTTTCTCTTCAATGGAATCTGGGGATGCTCAATTTTTAGCTAAGTGGAGTTAATAAGCAATGAGAGTAGATATTTTTAGCCGCATGAACTTGGATCATTAAATGTGGAAAAGGCTACAATGAACTGAGGTATAAAATGTTACCTTTGCAGGAAGGGATTTGCCTTGGATTTTACTCACAGAGTTTAATAAAGGTGGTACTGTAAAGGAAAGAATATGTTCATGTACCTATATAAAGATACAGAGAAAAAATTATATTACTATATATGCTATGAGAAATACTTCTCATTTAAATTCTGTTTTGTTTCATGAGCAACTTATATAGCTATCATTTCTTTTCCCCTGTTTATTACCTGTTATTTGTACTGGAGACTACATTAACAGGTAAGATCTGCCGCCCCGTAGGGCTCCTGGCCTGAAATGGAAGGAAAAAGGGGAATGGGAAAAGAGAACAGTGGTGGCAATCTAAGGAGGAAAACTTGTTTTACTAAATATGATATCGGAATACAAGATAACACAATATAATACAATATGATTGAGGCTAATAAATTGAACAAAACAGAGAGAGAAAGTCCCTGAAAACCGGGAGGCCTAATGTGAACTCTAGGTGATACGGCTGAAACACTTCCCACTCTCTGAGAGCCTGAGAGAGAGCGAACTCCAGCCTGGGAGCGAGATTATATATGTCCTCCTCCTGTGACTTATCTCTGGTCACGAAGTCTTCTGGGATATGTAGTTTTCTTCTGAGAGCTGAGTACTCGGGATGTTGTTATTCCACAAAACTGGAGTATGAACCTTTTAATGATTCATACTGCACATGATGTTATGATGAGGAATATTGACAGCAACATTACAAAACCATGACAGTCTCTCTTGAAGCAACAATAGTTTTATGATATAATTAAGCAACAAATTCAGACACTAGTGCTTTCTTGTAACGTTTGCTAATTTTTGCTGACTGTGATTAAAATCCTTTTATCTTGCAAAAACTAACAGATACACAGTATTGAGCTATACAGTTTTTGCAAGATGAGCAAGTAATTACTATATAGACTGGGATATGTAACATTACCTTCCTAGCTTGCAGTCAACGATGTGTAAAAGTAAATTTACGTTCTAGAATAGCTCTATTAACTTTACATAAGAATGTGTATTTCCAGCAAATTCTATGGCACTACTCTTGCACACAAAATTATTCATATCTATAATTTCCTGCCAGGCTCCTCATGTTTGTACCATCAGGGATATGGATCACAGCTTCTTCTAAAGAATAAGGGAATCCGTTCTTAGTAGATTTTTGTTTTGTTTTGTTTTGTTTTTATGCTACATCTGGACTAAATATTAAATAACAATTTTAATTACTTCTTTTCAAGATTTGTGTTTAAATCTGTAAACTTGTTGCTACATGAGGTGCAGGCTTTTTTTTTTTTATTATTATCTAATTTAGAGTAAAGAAATTGATTTTGGAGTTGAAAGAATTTAAGAAAAAACTGATAGAGCTTAGAAAACCAGTAGCCAAATATGTACTACAAACAAAAAAATAATTGACATGGACCACCAATTAGAACTATTTTTTCCTGTCCAGCACTGATGGTTCAAAGTGAGCATGAACAGATGAACAGATGTAAAAAAAAAAAAAAAGGATTTAGGAAGTAATTTTTCAAGCTGAGAATTGGCGTACTCTACCTCCTGACCTGGAGGTCTGGGCTGGGTATCAGAATAAACCTCTCATTAGAGTATGTGGGCCTCAGACAGTAGCAGGATAGCACGATAGCACACCACCTTTGATTCAGGTGGAGACAGTTGGAGACCTTCTACTTCATCTAGAATGTCACAAGTCCATGGGGTCAGATGTGATCCACCTGAGGATGCTTAGGGAGATGGTTGAGGTAATTGCCAAGGTGCTTTCAACCATCTATCAGTGTTCCTGGTCAACTGGAGAGGTCCCTGAGATTTGGAGACTTGCCAGCACAGCTCCTATTTACTAGAAGGATCCAGGGAACTACAGGTCTGTCAGCCTTGATTTCTGTGCAAGGAAAGGTTATGGAATAGATCATCTTGAGTGAGTTCACATGGCATGTGCAGGCCAACTAGGGGATCAGGCTCAGCCAGCATATGTATTCATGAAAGGCAGGTCCTGCGTGACGAATCTGATTTTCTTTGATCAAGTGACTCAGCTAGTGGTTGAGGGAAAAGCTGCTGATGTAGCCTACCAGACTTCAGCAAAATGGGAGACGCTGCCTACTCATCATTCATCTGGAATGAAATGATTCATCTGGAGAAGCTGGCAGCCTGTGGCTTGGATGGGTACACTCTTTTCTGTGTAAAGAATTGGCTGGGCAACAAATCTGGTGAGGGATCTGGAGAAAATGTCTTATGAGGAGTGGCTGAGAGAACTGGGATTGTTTAGTCTGGAGAAGAGGAGGCTCAGGAGAGAGCTTATTGTTCTCTACAACTACCTGAAAGGAGGTTGTGGTGAGGTGGGGGTTGGCTTCCTCTCCTGCGTTACTAGTAATAGGACAGGAGGAAATGCCCTCAAATTGTGACTGTGAAGTTTCAGTTTAGATATTAAGAATTATTTATTCTCCAAAGGAGTAGTCAGGTGCTGGAATGTGCTTCCCAGGATGGTGTTTGGGTCACCATCCCTGGAGGCATTGAAGAAATATTTAGATGTCATACAAAGGGACATGGTTTAGTGGGAAAATATTGAGTAGATGGACAGTTAGACTAGATGATCTTGGAGATCTTATCCAAACTTAATGATTCTGTGAAATATTTGAATACTCTACTAGACATGAGATTCATGAAAAAACAAAAACAAAAACAACAAAACAAATTAAAAAAAAAAACACAAAAAACATTGTGATTACCCAAAGAAAATTAACTACTCTCTTGTGTGACAAAGCACTAAAAGGAAGAATGTAAGCAGACTGTAGAAACCTTTTGTGTTGCTTTAAAATTCTATTTTCTGGAGTTATATCAGGATATGATTAATTATTCAGGCAATTGCATTTTAGCTGCAAGATGTAAGGATCTTTTCTCCTTCTCAGAGAACAGGTAAGAAGATTTGTAGTGGTCCAGTCCCCATAAAAATGACAATTTTCACAAACAGTTAAAACCACAGTCTGTGTATAACTATAAGATGTCTAATACAGGATCACTGAGCATATTGTTTTTATGAGCAATTAAGCATTAGGTTGGAATGAAAAGTTTTCTGAAAACACCTTCAATTCATCAAAGCAGAAAGAGTCCTAGCAATTATCTTGTCTCAACTTTAGAAAATATCAACTTCAAAGTATGCTATTTCTCCTGTAGCTGTAACCTTTTCGGTTACTTTAATTTGTCCTGTATATGTCTGACCAGCAGACAGTTAGCACCAAAATGGTGTTAAAAAGTAAGAGACTCTTTGGTTTATGTGTTAAATAGGTTTTTCAAATGGGGTGAACTCTAAGAGAGTGTCAGAAGTTTTAGTATTGAGGGATATTTTTCCTCTTGGGAACTTTTAGTTGTCAGAATGGCTCAGAACTGCATCCTGTTCCTGGAAGCACCCAAGTCATGGGTGATTTCAGCATTTGGTGGAAAGAGCTTTAGCCCATGTACAGGGAGAACTTGCTCTCCTATGATGGGTTCTGTTCTCTGGCTTTTTTCACCTCTCCACTTTTCCTACTTACCATGGAGTGGGCAGGAGGTAGAAAGGGTAGAAAGAAGGTTGGAATCTGCCTAAAAGAAAAACTACATACATTTTTCTAATTATTATTCTTGATCCCTCCTGCAATAACATTAAGCCAGTATTCCTGCATTTCTGAATGTGAGCCATTTGAATCTAGATCTGGAATTCAGACATCAATTTCACTCCAGGACAATTTCTGAGGACCTGCAATCTCAGGAATGTTTCTCATGGAGTTAGCATAATTTGCAAGTTATTCAGCTAATCAAAATACCGCTTCTATAGGCTGTAACAGTCTGTATTCAGCAATGGTAATTTGTTTTTCCCCAGTTGCTTGACTCAGTGGACTTACATTTCTTGCGTTGACCCACATTCATGCATTTCTGCGTTTGTGTGCCCCGGTGGCGCAGTGGTAGAATTGCTGCTTGCAACACCGGTGGCCCGGGGTTCTAATCCCCCCTGTGGCGCAGGGGGTAGAAGTGCTGCTCTGCTACACAGAGGGCTCGAAACCCGCGAGTTGGACTCGATGATCTCTAAGGTCCCTTCCAACTCGCATGATACTGTGATACTGTGTGATACTGTTATGGGCCTGTTCCTGAAGAAAGCTGAGAGTCTGTGGTTTGATTGAAAGTTATTTCACTTCTCAGAAGTGAATTTAACTTGAGTGATACTCACTATAGTCTGGTGTGTTATGATGCACTAGAAAATAAAGCTACAGCAGAGTATCTACAAGCAATTGTTGTGTCTTATTTGAAGAAGAGATATCTTAGCAGAAGAAAGCATAATATTGAACTGTTTTTTGTTTGTTTGTTTGTTTAGTCCTTTAATGCCAAAATTTAAAGGAACGAAGAGAAAAGTGAAAAAAGATGTTGGTCATAAACAGTCCTCTGTCAGCTGTGAGCAACTGGGATTGTTGGCTTGTTAGCAACATTATTTCAGGTAAATGAAAAGGCAGAACTGTAAACAAATTGAAATGTTCGATTCCCCATCTGAAATGCGGGTTGGTGCCAATTATTTATAGCTTAGTACATTCCTATTAATCTATTCTTTTATTATTATTATTATTATTATTTTCTTCTGACACTCTGAGGAAGAGCACTAATGCAACATTTCTTTGCTGTTTCAAAGTATTCTGTTATTTTTGAACACTTATGTGGTAACATACATTTTTCTTTCCAAAGATCTCATGCAGTTTTACTTGTTTTTCCTTGTATCATGCCATGGAAAAAGAACCACTGCATTTCTTAAACTATTAACAAATATTCTAAATGATGAAAACCTACTGAAGCCAGAGGAAACACAATCCAGCAATTACACAGCAGATGTAACTTAGATTTTTTAATAATTTGGATTCAGTGAATGAGTAGTAGTTGTTGTAATTAGATCTTTGAAGAATGCTTTTATAACATTTGGTTGTTCCTGACTTACCTGAAGATTTGCCTATAAAGTTAATCATCTGTCACTAAAAGAATCTATATACTCCAACCAAATTTATTTTCAAACTCAGATTCATATAGAAACATTTTAATTTATTTATTTTTTTATTATTATTATTTTTTTTTTCACCACAGAATCTGTAAGGGAAAGAAAACAAGTCATATTGCCTTTTTATATCTTAGTAAAAAAATACAGTAGAAAGACAATTGTATCCATAATCTCAGAAATGCATGACTCAGCCTAGCCTAGTCAAGTTGAAGCGGTGACAGCAATTCCTTTGTTCTGAATGTGATCTAGCTCATATGTCTGTCTTCGGATCATGTCTGGACTGATAGAGAAATATTTTTAGGAAATTTTAATTGTAAAGGTGTTTCCTGCAAAATCTGAATCGTATAAGCATGCGTGGTTTTAAAATTTCAAAATTAGACGTACTGGAAAGACAACATTGCAGAAGCTGTGTTGAATATGGCTAGTAAGATCTGTTATATCCTGGTCTAACTGGAGTAAAGACAAACATCCTGGTCTAACTGTATGGACAAACAGTAGTTATATCTGCTGTTGGGGGGGAAATTGTATCACTAGCAGTGACAGATTCTGTAAGCTAGTGAGAGACCTGAATGTAATACTTCATTTATGGTTAGCACAGGTGTAATGACTAATAACAATACAAAATTTATTACAAGATGTTGAAAATTTATTTTGTAACCATTTCTTTTTTTAGAAATTGTATTCAATTATTTCAGCTACTTAATTTAACAGATTACATTTGGACAGCTCATTCCTCAGAACATTCTTAGAGCTCGTCAGTTAATACAAGATCATCACTGACCTATGTTAACTTCCATGCTATAAAAGTTGTGTTTCAAGAGCTTCAAGCTTTTCTCTGCTTCTCTGAGGCATGTTTACTCATAAGACTGTGTTTATAATGTCTGTTTGCCTTTATTTGCTTTCACCATACACTGGAAGGCTTGCACAGCTGCTGGAAGTAACTGATGGATGAGCATCTGTTAGCATACTATCTGCAGGGTGAGTATATGCAGCCCCACAGGGGTTCATGGGGGTCTTTTTAACACTGAGCTGAGCATTAATGAAACACTGAGGAGTTTCAAGTGGCTTGAAACATACACAGTACTCCATACTACCACCTGAAACACCATATTGGGTTTCAAGAAGCAAGTCCTGTGGCAACGTGGCACCCCAGAAAGAACTGAATCAGATAATGGGACTCATTTCAAAAATTCTCTTGTAAGCCAAGAGATCATGGTATTGAGTGGATTTATCTTATCCCCTATCATGCACCAGCTTCTTGTAAAACTGAATGATAAGATGGGTTGTTGAAAACTATGTGTGAGGCCTCCTATAAATTGGAATGAGACAACTTTCAATTAGATTGTATTATATTGTGTTATCTTGCTCTGTTTGTTTCCTTGAGCCCAGCTCGCATCTCCCTACCCCTTTCCCTTTTCCCTTCCAATTTCTGGGTGCCCATGGGCCTACAGCCCCCCTGTCATGGACATAGATTGATCTAGATAACTGTGACAGAGCTACAAGTTCATTTCTGAATGTGAAGTTTTCTTGACAATTTTTGGGAATGGGGACACTCTTAACAAATTAACTTAAAGTTTAGATGAAACTTAATTTACAGTCGGAAAAGAGATTCCTGGAAAACTTCCAATTACTCTTGGTAGAGACCTCAGTCAGTACTTCCAGAGTCAATCACAGAATCATAAAATGGCTTGGATTAGAAGAGACTTTAAAGATCCTCAAGTTCCAACATCTCTGCAGCAGGCAGGGACATCTTTTACAAGATCAAGTTTCCCCATCCAACCTGACCTTGAACACCTAAAAAGAATGGGACCTCCATAGTATTTCTGAGGAAATTATTCAATGCCTCTCCACTCTAAGGAATACCTTTGGTTGTTCCTGTACAATATATAGCTCTTGGAATGGATCCAGAGGAGAGCTACTAAGATGATCAGGGGGCTGGAGCACCTCTCCTGTGAAGAAAGGTTGAGAGAACTGAGCTTGTTTAATGCGGAAAAGAGAAGGCTCTGGGGAGACCTCATTGTGTCCTTCCAACATATGAAAGGAGCATATAAACAGGAGGGGAAATGGCTGTCTACAAAGATGGATACTGATAGGACAAGAGGGAGTGGTTTTAATCTAAGACAGGGGAGGTTTAGTTTAGATGTTAGGAGGAAGTTTTTCATGCAGAGGGTGGTGACACACTGGAATAGGTTGCCCGAGGAGGTTATGGATGCCCCATCCCTGGAGGTGTTCAAGGCCATGTGGCTCTGGGCAGCCTGATCTAGTGGTTGGTGACCCAGCCCACAGCAAGGGCATTAAAACTAGATGATCATTGTGGTCCTTTTCAACCCAGGCCATTCTATGATTCTGTGATTTTATGATATGTTAAATCCACTTGAATAAACAAACCCAAAATCTCAGTGTGTTTTTCAACACTAGCAAAACCTCTGGCTTCTGAAAGTACCACAGTTTCACACCAACTAAATCCATATTCTTTAATACAGGTTTTAACCTGTTCTTCTTCCTCTTTTTTTCCTCTTTCCTCTTCCTTCTTCCTCTTTCCTCTTCCTTTTTTTTTTTTTTTTTTTTTTTTTCCCCCGAGAAAATATTTAAACTCAATATCTATTTGTTTTCTGTTCTTTGAAGACTGTCAGATTTTTTAGTGATTAGCTTTATAAACTGAAGATTGAGAAAGTAGTTTGCCAGATACCTAGATGGTGTTAATACCTCCTAAGCTACAAAATAGGGATATAAATCTGTGGTTCTCAACACAGTGTGATGCTGCATCTAGAGGTGTGCTTATTATAAATATTACATCTTGTATTTGGCGATGCTTAATAAAAGTAGTTATCTTCCACTTCACATAATAATTATGATGAATGTTGTGACTTTTGGGAAGTTTGAGCCAGTAACTGAAGAAACATAGCCTTTCTTAAACTCAGAAAAAAATCACAAAATATAGGAGGCTGTTTTTTTTTGCCATTGGCATGGCTATGTCAAAAAATGCATGGTCAAATAGGGAGTAAAAAAGATAGTCTTTGGTTTGAATTTCTCAAACGGAATGCATACTTAGATTGCTGTAATGAAAGTTTTGTTGTGCTTCTGTTTTTGCTTTTTTTTTCTTTTCTTTTTTCTTTTTTAAAACTATTTTAATTGCTAACAGTCATTAAAAGTTGAAATTAAGCTGTAGAAAGCATTTATTACATTTATTAATTTGGATTCACTGATATGAATCTGTAGAACACTCTTAGTTTTGTTGGCTCTGAAAAGAAAACAAGTGAGACCTGAATCTAATCTGGACAGCCCAAGGTTGGAAAGGGAAAGATAATCTGAGAGAAAGGTCTGATCCTCTGCTCCTTCTCTTCCCAAACTCAAGAGGTGGTCTGCTGTAATGGTTAAAATTTTGTGACAGTACTTCTGAATCTTGTGAAAAATTGTACAGATATCTCTAACCTTGTGAAACTCATCTAAATACTTCCTTGAAATACTGAAAATATTCCTGTTCATAACACAGATGTAAGGGTGTTAAAATTATGGTTTAGTGCTTGTAGACCAACAGAAGGGCACAGTCTTCCTAAATGTAGTCTATTTCGTATATATTCCTTGTCTACCTATCATCATTCAAAACCCATGTTCTTCGGTGTCTCACAATGTGTTACAAGGCTTATGCTACTTATACATGGAGAAATGCAAACAGAAATTGAGAGATGGATTCTGGAAACATGAACACAACCTGAGGAGTAGATATGAACAGGTGAATTGTTGCTAACCTTCAGAAAACTTTGCAGCTATGTTGATTGTTGGAAAATCATGTGAGTTATTTGAAATGACTACTAGGGAAAATGGCTCTCAGTTGTGTCTGTTAGCTATAAACTGCATCACCACTCGTTAGCTACCTTCTGTCACGATGAAAAGGCTTAAATAAAAGTACTGAGAAACTAGTGATTTCATAGAAGTACTCAGCATGATCAGGCTGTCTGTCCTGTCAGGAAAACTTATAAGAAGATTTAAAATATTTTAAAAGAAAAGATAATATAGAGTATCAACAGAAGAGTGGCCAACGTTAAAAATTCATGCTTCCTGCACACATTCTGCTTTTGATATCATCTGGATTAATACTACCAGACATGGCAAGACTGTGAATGAAGCTTTTCCTCCTAGAAACTTTAGGGTCTGCAGGTTGTGTCCAAATCTTCATTGAGATCACTGCATGTGTTACAGGGAAGCCCAAGACAACATAATGCACAGAAATATGGCTTCAAGGAAAGGAAAAAAATGCAAGGAGAAAAGTCATCAGATTTAATTCCAAAAAACTGAACTCCTCTAATATTATATATATATTTTTCATCTGTGTCATTATTTGAGTTAGATGTCCAACACCAGGCTTTACTTGTCTATTTTTCTTATTTTTCTAAGTGTTGTGTCTTCATAATAGTTGCTAAACTTTTATTCCCACAGTCTCATATGTACTCAAGATGTCATGTACAACTGGTAGCAGACAGTCTCCCTGAAAAAATACAAAACAATAGTAGTCCCAAACTATATATGTTGGAAGAGATTGATCACTCACCTAGTCACGGTGCTGAATCAGCTTTGTGCTCTGGGGTGAGTACCAGGGCTGTTGTTGCACTGCAAGGAGCCTAGGTGGAGGCAAAGGGTCAGGGCTGCATGATTCTTTTAATTCAGCTCCAGCTACTTGGGCTCTGCACAGCTAGATTTTTACTGAGGTGTTGTCTCAGGTTGGCCTGTCTTTACCTTGTGGTGTGAAGCTTCAGCAGATACAACAGCACAAGCCACGAGCCAGAATTACCTACCATGTGTAGCTGTGGATGTTGTGCCTCTAGCATGTGGCAGGGCACTGGGGCTTAGCAAGACCTAGGCACCTCAAGTTTTCAGTACTTTTCCAAAGTCTTATGCATGCTGCTGCTTCCAAATGGGAGGGTCAGCCTACAAGAAGGCATGAAGGTGTCCTTATCTGGCAGATTTAGTGGTATTCTATGATTCCTGTCCATGCTACGAGTGAAAGAGGAGTCTGTATTTCAGTTCTGATTGAGACAGTATATGAAGGATCGCAGCAGGGAACAAGGCTATGGAAAATAAAATGATAGAATGATGTTCAGTGTGCCCGAAAAGCAGGGAAGATCAACCCCCCCAAATTAGATATGTTATGCATAAAATGATGGCAATTACACATAGCTGGGATCTGGAGAGAAACACATTCAGACATTGTCAGAGGTGAAGACCTAGCATGATATCACTCTGGAAAGGCATCTTCGAGTGCAAGCTTTTATGACAGACATGGCACATTGCACTGCACATATTCAAGATGAGACAGTAGGGATAGCCTGGGGAAAGGTTGTTTTTACCAATTTTGAGCTTGGATCATGCTGTTAATTTAGGCTGAATGTCTATGTTCCATACAAATGGTCTAAACCTGAGCTTTGTTACTGCTAATTTCTCCCAGAATCTATGTTTTGCTGCCAAAATACAAACCCAGATGTGCTGACACAGCTAATTTCCAAGCTTCCAAGCCATCCAACACGATACTTTTGGTGCATGCAAGGAGAGCTGATTTGTTACTGGCTGGTAGCAAGGGTTTCACAGGAGACCATCTAGCCAAGCCAGCCTGGAAATGTTTTTGTCTTGGTTTCCCTTGCTGCAGGGCTTTTGTATACCAGCCTGACACCTTCATGAAGCAAATGGATTGAAGCTGGCTTGTAAACTGCACTCCTGTTTCAGCAGACTTTGTATTACTAGAGCTAGTTGTCTGGTTTGAGCCAAGAATGACTCTGCCACATATCATAGACCAGCTTTTACAGCTGAGTTCTTCCTGTCACTGGGACATTTCACATATTGAACTCTGCACAGGCCCACTGAGTAGGATCGTGTGTAAATTTTCCTGTTGCCCTTTTCTGCTGTGTTGTGTGCTTTGCTTCCTTATTTTCCTGCCTGTTGAACAACAGAGAGAGGTGGAAAATTAAATATTGTGACAGTAACATGGGAGGTAAGCCTAGATACCTCAGGCAATGCTAAAAGCCCTGCCAGGCACCTCAGAACTATATAAAAAATACATGGAACCACACAGCTAAGTGCCAGATTTCAGAACACATTTTCCTTCTGCCTGCCTGAGGGAATGGCTGACACAAACCCCTGGACATGAAGGCTAGTGCTTGCCATGGCTGCTGTGCTTTTGGCAGGGCCACGGTTTTTTCTGCTGCAGCAGAGTGCCATCTGGCACAGAATGCAGTAGCAGCCTGACAGGGGTTATTTAGAGAAGGAAAGCCACTTGGAGCTCTGGAAATTTTGGCTCTGCCAGAATGGGCCATGATCTCTATGAGGATTAAGCTGAAGCCTGACCTTCATGAAGTATTGATAAAGAAGGGCAGGATGTAGCTGTGCCTCTCTCTGCTGAGGGACATTTCCCAGAACCTATCTACCTTCCTTCTAGTCAATAATTTCCCCTCATTTCATGTTGTAAATTGCTTTTTAGCTTGGCAGGTGTTCCCACCTCTGACAAGCAGTTGTCTTCCCCATGGGGAAATGCCTGGAGGCAGAGCAAATGCTTGCTTCTTCACAGCTATTGCCAGTGGGAGCACATGGCTTTAGCAGCAGCAGGGCAGAACGGGACACAGGATTCAGAGCACTAATATCATGCACTTTGTAATGTGCTGCATGGAAATGAAACCAAGCTAGCACTGACAACAAAGCCCTCCGACAATCACCTTCCATGCTGAGCTATTACTCATTTTGCTTCTGAAGATTATTTCATTTTGGTTGAGTTAGTGACTAGAGGCCACTGACAGTTGTGAAAGACAAGAGAAGCCTTGCTTTAGGGACATAAACAGGATAAAAAAACACCTTACACCAAGTTTATTTTTTTCCCCAATTTTGTTTGCACAGAGTGTGCAATAGAGTTTTAAGTATCTCCTTATGCAAAGAGCTGTATGACTGTTTCCATTGTCTGTACTCTTTATATGTTTTGACTCACAGTTACCTCCTGCTGCTCTGTTAACTGCTCTGCTCTGCAGAATAATCCTGGATGTTTATATTGTGGTGGGAAGTTGGAGCTAACAGGGCATCACAAGGCTCTGAGATCACTGCCTACTCAGGACTTCTGTTTTCTGAGATACCTGTGGCACCGTTATCACAACATCACCTTACAGTAGCCACCCTGCACCCTCTGCCAGGGCCTACTGAAGACATTTCACCTCTGAGGGAATGTGGTAATGCTTGTAGTCCTTATCTGCTCAGTAGCTTCAGTGTGTGACACCCCACTGACATCTTCTTAATAGATTTTGTGAAAGAATGACTGCATTACATGTTGTTGGAAGTGACAGTGCATTGTCCTGTCCACTGAGGACTAAATTCAACAATTGAAGGCGTATCTTCACCACTTCCAGTGCAGAGCTGGCAAAACTCTGGCTGCTCAGCCTCTGAGTATTCTCAGAGATTTGGGCTGAATGCTGAACTGGTCTCAATCTGTAAATGTACACTGCAGTGCCTGGCACTGGGCTTGTAGCCTCGTGCCTGTCAGTGGTTTTACTCTTCCCTTCCGTCCTGTACTTGAATTTCAATTAATGTCACCCTTTCATCTAACAACAGCAACAGAAAGAAAGGAGAAAAAAAAAAAAAAAAAAAATTATTTAATTTTCGTATGCGCTCTCCCATGTATTATTTTCCTCCAAAAACCTAATCTCCACGTCAATAGTTAAGGTGCAGAGAAGCATTCTTTTTCTAAATTGGTGCAATCATGGGTGAATAATGCACAGGTAAACTTCTCAAAACATATCAGTGTAGATGTATGGTGGCTGCATGAATGTTGACAGGCCTAATAAACAGGAAAGGCCGTGGACCGAGCTTTTATATATAAAAGTGAAGCTGGTATTCATCCTGCCCTGCTTTTAAAATATGCATGTATATTCCCATTCTGACTTTTACAGTACTGATAGTTCATCTTTAATAAATCAAAGGCAGTTTTTTCTTGCTTGCATGCTCTCTAAAGGAGAGGATGTCAGATCACACCCTAAACAGTTTTGACACAGAGATAATGTCTGGTGAAAAGCGCTAATGGTAGCTTTTTATTTACAGATATGTTGAGAAATATGTGGGGTAACAATGGTATTTTTCTTCTTTCTCTCCGGAGGAGAATAGGATTAGTGGCACATTCTTCTTTTTCTCCACCACCTCCAAAGGAGTTTGGTTTCCTGTCATCTCTAGAAGAAACTCCTTTACACTTGCCTAGCCAGGACAGTTTCCAACATGCATCTTCTGTTATGCTCAGACACCCTGATGACTTGGCTGACACTGATGTCACTGTTTCTCTTGCCTCATGCCCACCATGTGGGCTGATGCCTGTCAGCTGCCCACAACGCTGCTGCTGGAGCACCTTCTACAACAGAAGACTCCATGCCACGCAGAGAGGGCTCAGCAGGGGCTCCAGGCTTTTGGCACATTTCTGATCTTGATCTGAACTTAACTGATACAACTTGAATCTTTGGGGAAAGTGCTACAGGGAAAAACAGAAGACCAGTGAGGTAGCAAAGTGCAAATATGATGTAACATTTTCCTCTGGCATTCTTCAACTAGAGAGGTCTGATTTTTCTTTTGCAGCTTGGTTGCTTCAGCTTGCAGCCATACAAGCTCCCATTGACAGCTTTTGAGACCCACGCCTGTCTCAACAACTCTGTAGGTTTAGTTAGCTATGAGAGGTTCAGCACTGATGTGATGCTGAAAGGCTCTTTGTGCTGAAGCTGTAAGGACTGGCAAAACAACGTTGTCAAAATTGTGATAAATACCTGCACTCCTACAGGGTTTTGGAGACGGAGCAAAAGGAAAACAGTTTTTTCTGACTTAGGTTCCTGAGTGCAATATCTTTGAAGGAGACTTTGTAATTGGAGTATCATATAAATACTATTCCTTCTGTAAGAACATACTTGTGTAAAGTGCCCTTGTAAAGTGCAACTTGTTTCAGAGATAAAAATGTTTCACTTTCCATTTTCCCTCTCTTTTCACATATGAAATCAACACTGTAAAGCTCTTTTTTTTTTTTTTTTTTTTTTTTAATTAATGCATTCTTCTAGTGCAGGCCATGCTAGCTATATTACTCTAAATTGTTCCAAAGATCTCCAGGATTTTCTGTTCTGTATCTAACTGATGAAAGTGTTACCAAGGAAGATAGTTAAAGACATATGTAGTGGCTAAAAAGTAAGAATCTGAGGTTTGCATGTTTTCAAGAATTTACCAGTCTTGTTCCCAAAGATGAATGGAGATGAATCTCCTTCTAGAGGAGCCTTTTTCTCTCCTGTGACTGGAGCAGAAGTTTATCTCATTGTTAGGTAGCAAAAGTTACAGATGGCATTCATCTGACCCAAGAAAGAAAAGTCATCTTCTGAGGGAGAGATCAAGCTGGTACTCAGTTATAGCATGTGGGAAATACAGAGACTAAGAGCCTGCAAGGGGAGTTATTGTAATATTTCACAGGAGTAGGAAACCAGTCAACTCACAATGGGCACAATATCCTTTCATAGCTAGTGTTTGAAAGCAGAAGTGATGGCTTGTATCTCTTGTATCTTTGTGCCATGAGATGTTGGGAAACCATTTAAATACATTTACACAACTGACTGTATGACCACCTTTTCTTTGGTGCATATACAGCATGCAATTGTCTGTTCTTCATAGAGTTACAGTATAGCCTAAGTTGAGAAGGACCTTGGGAAATCATCTAATAAAGCTTCTTGCACAAAGCAGGGTCAGATGAATCAAGTTGCTCAGAATTCCAAAGTATATCTGGAATGTATTTATTCCTTCTTGTATTAGTTGCTTCTCATCTTGCTGCTGTGTACCCTCCAGAAGGGTCTTCTCTGCACCAAGCAGTAAGTTCTTCTATTCTCTTAATTCTGAAGAAGCACAGGTCCCTCTGCTTCCCCTTAGCTTTCTTCTGCTCCAGCCCACTGGCCATAACAGTGGCTTTTGCTGGGTTGTTCTGGTGTGCTGATTTCAATCTTGTAGCGGAGAGCCCCATATTCTATGTAGCAGTACAGAAGTGACTTCATGTGTACTGAAGAAAGGGGAAAGATCGCTTCCCTGGACCTGCTGGCAAACAAAACCCAGTATGCAGCAGGCCTCTGCTGTAAGGATGCCATGCTGACACATTCAGCTTTCAAATAATCATCCTTTAGATAAGTCCCCTCCTCACCTAGTTTCAATAGAAGAAACATAAGGAAAAACCATAGCATTCTACAAACTGAGATAGAATTTAACATACCATCAACCTCTGATGCATCATAACTACCCTGTCTGGAAAAATCTGAGCGGGGTTATCTTCATGCAACTTGCAGTTCTCAGTGCTTAGTTAGAAGTATCTTTTCTATTGTTATCTTTGAAAAGTAATTTATTTCATTTATTGCGAATTCACCACAAATAAATATGAGTGGTATGTGCATTTTGGGCATTGTCCCATATTAGTGGGTGCTAGAAACATGATGGGAAGCATTGGTATTCTTATCTTTAACTTATACTACTTTTTGCAAACAGTGCTTTAGAATAACTTTAATCACACAAAAGAACATCCATTGCAAAGAAGCCAGATGATACTAAAAAGTCATAGTTTAGATGAGACTAAATAGACATAGATTGTTTTATTTACAATGAAGTTTTCAAAAAGATGAAAGGCAGATGAAAGCATGTGCTCTACCTGTAGAAGATCTTGGCCTTTAGGCAGTGATTTTGGAAATGACAGCATACAGTGCAAAGGAAAAATGTATCGCTTTCTTAGATAACTCTTGATAATGAAAAAGGGCTATTTTTGTTCAAAAAGTAGTATGTGAAGTAATGAGAGTCAAAGATTCCTGGACAACTTTCAAATGAAGCCTACAAATAAAGCTGAGAAAATTATGATTGAAGTTTTTAATGATTTCTTTACTATTTTCAAGAAAATCAGGGTACTCTTATGCCTAGGACTAAAGATTTTAGGTCTTACAATTGCAATGTTTTTAATATCTGTTCTTTTAATTGTACATTAAGATTTTGGCTACTATATGTATAAGTATTTCAAATATTTCATAACAGTTTTAAGAGAGACAATATCTTTCCATTATTAATAATAAAGTGCTAATGATAAATTGGCTGTAGTAGCTATAGGCCTTGCCAAGTTTTGATTTAGTAAGGCATGATCCCATTATATATGCTGATAAAAATATTGAATTAGGGCCTATTCTTGAAGAAAAATTTCAAGATCTATATCAGAATTATTCTCATTCAGAAACCAAAGTGGAGTTGATAGTGGCAATTATTCTCTTTTATAGTGGTTTTATACAGAGTTTTCCATAAGTTCAGATTTTATTTTATATCACCTTCTATTTTCTCCTTTATTAATTGAGGAATGAAATAATCATTTTATATCACCTTTTATTTTCTCCTGTATTAATTGAGGAATGAAATAATCAACTTCAAAATAATTTGTGGGCAAATAATAATTTTGGTTTCTGCAGATATACCTGCTGTTGGCAGGAACTTGTATTCTCATTGATTAAAATTCAGAGTTGTAGAAATGGTTTTGTTCTTGTGCTATGTTTAAAATAAGCTCACATAATATACATAGTATAACTAATATGTTATATTAGTATAACTAATATACTGTTATCCTAAATGAGCACTTAAAAATTAAGTAAAATGAAATTGATAGTATAGGAGAAGATTCATTTGAAATATACTTGTGTGTCCAAATTTACCACTGAAGAGTATATGCAATTGTCACCTTCAAGTAAAATGATTAATTGGTTCAATAAATGAAATAAAGAATCAATTAAAGCACCAGAAATATAATTTTTAAATGCTTATTCTCTGCTTATCCCCTTCCTGGATTATTTTACAATTTATCTACTAATTTTTTTATTAGTATCTATGATGTTATACAGATTTACTTGCAAAAAAAAACAACTGAATGGATCTCTGACAAGCTAATGTATTCTGGATTTTGAATAGAGATCCTTTGTCCCTCTCATTTGCCACGTAGCCTCTAATAAATTGGTTAGAGACAGAGAAGATATGCTATTTCAAGAGATTACATGGGTTAAAACCTCTGCCATTTATGCTGGTGAGAGTTCACTACAACAAATTATCTGAAGTGTTTTTCCTATCCTTCAAATTTCAACTGAAGACAAGCATAGAAGATAGTCCATCAGTGTCAAGGAATAGGAATAAATTAAAGAAAACTAGTCATAGAAAATCTTGACTAAATAAAACTTAAAAGTATTTCTTTAGACAACCCCCAATTAGTTCCATTTTTCAGATGAATATCATTTTGTACAATGTCTGTGGTCAAAGCTACCAAAGAAAAAATGTCAAAATTACTGGGGCACTACAGGGTACAAGAAAGTTTTAAACTAACTTGATGATGGCTGTAATGAAACTGCCTAAGAAGAATAACACTTGTGGGTTCTGCAAAACAACTGGAGTTTTCAGCAGAGACCAGAAGACAGTAGTTATATCACAGGAAGATGTGATAAACTGTATCCAAAATATAGAGAAGAGACATTATTTAATGACTGAGTGCTTCAGTCAGAGCTGGAACAGAACAGAAGCAGGATCTTGTAACACTTTCTCTTCACATCTTTGTTATTAGGTTGCATAGAAAGCAGACAGAAGGAGGTTATATGTTTTCCTGGTCCTGTGGTGAATCTCTTTGGAAGATTTGAAAGAAGGCTGCACTTTAATAAGTAGTAAGCAGCAGGTCTTACAGAAATTTACAGAGAAGTCAAAAAGAATTAAAGAGAATATATAACAACGTATAGCTTATAAAAAATTGTGAAAGGCTTTGCTTTTTGTGGGTTAATTCATATGTATGACTATTTCTCTCTATACATGAATGTGTTTCCATCTTTTATATAACATCCTATGTAGGCAAAGGAAGAACTCCAGTAGATTTGCCAAGCAGGATTTCTTAAAAACAAAAGAAAACAAAACAAAAAACCAAACCAAACCAACAACAACAAAAAACAAACAAACAAACAAACAAAAAAAAATTGCCACCAAGCAATTAAACACCACGTTGACTTTTCTTCACTTCCCATCCTCCCAGTGTGATGGGGAAGAGAACTGGAAAAAACAAGGTAGAATTCATAGAGATAAAAAACTATTTACTAAGAAAAGGAAGAGAGAAATAACAGTAATTATATATATATATACACACACATACACAAAACAAGAGATGTACAAAGCAATTACTTACCACCCACGAACTGATGCCCAGCCAGTCCCCAAGCAGCAGCTGCCTGTCATACCAACTCTCATTAGTTTTATAATTTATTATATGGTATGAAATATAGCTTTGACCAGCTTGGGTCAGCTGTCCTGGTGCTGTTCCTTCCCAGATACTAGTGCTCCCCAGTTCCCTCATTGGCAGAACAGTATGAGAAGCTGAGAAACTGAAATGTCCTTGTCTCTACAGCACTGCTCAGCAACAACTAAAACATTGGTGTGTTATCAATATTGTTTTTTCTCCTAAAGCAAAAACACAGCATCAAAACAGGCACTATGAAGTAAATCAACACTGGCCCAGCTGAAACCAGGACATCTACATTTCACTGCTAAAACAGGAAAGCATAATTGATGATCTGGAGCATTGTCCAAATATGGTAACACTTGGATTTGTGATCAAGGAGATGACCAAACCGTTAAAAGCATGGGCTAAGTCAATAGTTTGGACAGGGATTTTGGGTCAAGCACAAATTCCCAAGAGCTTACCAGGCCTAGCTTGTGATCACAATCCTCTTCTAGAAAAGGAAGCCAAACAAGTCTGTAGCATTTTTTACACTTCTCATTATGAATCACTGTTATTAGTTATGGACTGCTGTAGCTCTAATAGAAAGGAGTACCAGAAAGATTTTGGAGAGATTTACAGCCCTTACAGACATTTCATCCTTATTTTCATTGATCAGAGCCTGCCTTATAAGTCTGAGAAGCAAAGTAATTCAGACCTGGGATAGGGAAGCACCAGTATAACATCATGAAAATAAAGTTCTTTAAGAGATTGATATGCCAGAAGTGCCTTGGTATGGAGGAAAGTCTTTTAATCAAATGTTTCTGAAAGAGCAATATGGAACATGGAAGAAAATAATATCTTTTTTGAAGGCAGAAGCTGTTATTTTGATGTTTACAGGTAGAGTGCTGATCTATGCTTATTTTTGTAAAGAATGCTATGTTGATTCATTTGAAATTGAATTTTCTAACTATTCCTGGAAGAATTTGTTTTTTATTGGCTTTTATAGATATTTATCTTCTCTTTTTCCATATTTCTTTTCTGTATTCCATGCATTTTTGTCAAAGTTGGTTTACATCTTCTTTACTGGTGGATAGCTTTGGTTTTTGTCCATGATATTCTATAGGTACAGCTTCTTAAATCTTAACCTCTTAAAAGTGTGTTTGAAAGCGTAACAATAGACAATAACAGATACAGCTGCTTTAAACCAGTTTCAGATCACCCAAGAAAGGCAGATGCCACAGTCCAGCAATAAAGAAGGAATAGCCTAGCCCTTTCTGAGGAATAGAGCTTGTTAATACTCTGTAGGTGATCACCTCCAAGTCAAGATGCTTCTGTTGTGGCTGCCAGCCCTCAAGTGAGGTCAGGGAGGGCTAGAGCCAGAGTCCACCCCTTCTGATCTCAAAGGTGAATTGCTTCCACATGTGTTCTCAGGGCTGACTACACTACTTCAACAGGTGCTCAATTACAGACTGGTTCAGGACATGACCTAACAGTGCTCATATGGCAAGTAACATATTTTCTATTGGAATATGTTTTTTATTTACTTAGCATTACTTTTTTTTTAAGGAAACCTACATTTATACAGGCAATAGGCCTCACACAAAAAGGATGTGTCTTAGCCAGCTTCTTGAGAAATTCTTCCCTTTCTCATGCAGGGTTTTTAGTTCCAGATGCAGACTGTGGGTGGTTGAATAGGCATTAAAATCCTAGCAAACATTTTAGATGTGCATTATTAATTTCTTTTAGAATTGGGCATGCAAGGAATCTCTGAATTGTACGTTCAAAGATTCATCAGTATCTTAAACAACATAATCCATTACAGACAATTACCAGAAGAGGTGGAGCTCCGACTGCTCAGTCTCTCCAAGTTTGGCTCCTATACCACCTCAGGCCCTCCAAAGTACTCTCAGATGTTCAGTTTAAGAAATCATGAAAAACTAGTCTTTCAGAACTACTTTTTTTTTACTAAGTTCCTTGAAAACCTGTACATATCTGATATGAGGTGGAAGCTGCAGAGGACTGCTGAGCTGCGTCCCTCCAGTCTTCTTCAGCCACTGACTGAGTTATTTAGGCATACCAGATACCTCATTAGAGAAAAAAGGCTAAACAAACCTATACTAAGTAATTCCCCTTATAACACTTGTTAATAACTGAGTTTTTATGTGAGACAGATGATTATTTATTGTGTTTTAGTTCTCATTATTATGCATGTATTTCTGAGTAAAGGCAACATGTTCTCTATGTTGACTGTGAAGTTCTCAATAAAACCAGCTACAGTTACTTCTTTATTATTCCTGTGTATTTTCATGGCTAGTCCTATCTCTTGGCTCAGTAAGGATGATTAAGCATTCTACTTGATCTTCACTTATCATGGGAATACTATATAAATTATTTCCAAAATGTCCTGTTTTATATTTTATTTATCTACAGCATAAAATGAATATTATGAGAAATGTATGCCTTTCTAGTACAATTCTTAGATTTGAAAATGTAACTTCTGTTTTTGCTTCAGGTCTTATGATTTGTTGTTTACTTGGTCAGCTAGCAATATGCTTCTAAGCCTTCCACATTAATTATTCTGGCTTCCAACTAGCAGTTCACAATAATTAGTATCTAGAAATAAATTCCTTAGCAATTCAAAACACACATTTACAACAAGAAGCAATAACAAGGTCTGTTTCTAACTTTTAAGTAGTACATATATACTTTTTTTGTTTCTCAAAGTATGCAGCAAAACTTTTCTTTGATGAGATCTGTAGGCCACGTGTTTATTTTAGTCTCACTTGCGAGAAACTTCATTGATGTGATTGGAATTTTGGCTCCCAGTAAAGAGCATATAGCATAACAGAGAGTTCTAGTATACCTTGGAAGGTATGGTTTTGCTGTTCAAATTTCCCGTCTCTGATGTTTTCCTACTTTTCATCTGTGAATGTGTACTAGTCTGTTCTGCTCTCCAGAGAGTTGTTTCAAGTTGGTCACTTTGCACCCCTTTGAGATAATGCCTTCTGTCACTGCTGTGCTAGTAATGTGTCTTACATTTGCAGGCAGGTAATTTTTTTCTTTCCCCAATAAATCATAACTTATGCATAAAATGTTTATTAACATATTTATCAAGTTGAAGATACAGGAATGAATTCAGAGAATTTGAAAGATATTTGCATTCCTTTATTCTTCAGCTTTCAACTTGAAATGATGTATTCCAGTGAGTATTTGTAGTAGCTGAATAGCAATCCTGAATAGAATATTAAAAAAAAAAAAAAAGCAAATTTTT
This sequence comes from Excalfactoria chinensis, assembly GCF_039878825.1. NCBI lineage: Eukaryota > Metazoa > Chordata > Aves > Galliformes > Phasianidae > Excalfactoria > Excalfactoria chinensis. The sequence goes on from NC_092827.1 coordinate 46,076,001, forward strand.
ATTACTGTCATTTTAAAATATTTTTGTTATATTTAGTTGAACTTTCTGAAAAATAATATTTGTCCTAACGTTACACATCTTTTGTACAATATTGTCTGCTTCTTCTTAGAAGTATTTTGAATTCACAGTGGATACATATTTAGAACGGCTACCTTTATTTCTTTCTTCATCATCTAATGCTATGAGAGTATTTCTATGTTTAGGTCTTTTTTTTGGGTGCATTTTCTTAGGAAAGTTTATGTCTTTTGAATTAGTTACACAATGGATAAAATCAAGAAATATTTAAGGAACTAGGAGACCTGGTCCATTCTTTTTATCAAGGGTAGGCTAATACTCATTTCATTTGTTAATTATCTAGACCTGTGAACCTTGTAGTCTCATATTTCAAAACTTCCTTCGTCCATATGCTTCTAGTCTGGGAAGCATTGCTGTGGGAGTAGATCTCCCATTTGTTTGGTATTTTGACTATTAGGCTACCATGCAAAAGATAACAAAAGCCTTCCCTTCTTTTGACATTATCTCTGAATGAACTCCAAGTACTCAACAAGTCTTACGAATGCTCTAAATACACTTTCCAAAGCAGGCTCTTCATCCAAATCTTGGACAGTAAAGATCAGATCTATTCTTATCTCAGGTTGAGGCCTAAATTTAACTAGCATACAGACTTAGATTTATCAGGGATGCTCCTCAAGAAAGAAGGTAGTTGGCTATCTGACCTTCTGTCTTCAGGAATACACGCAGTTTAGGAAAGATCAGAAATTTCTCCTGGATGACTAGAAATGTTCATGATCAAAGACAGAGAATGTTTTCCAGTTCTGTTGAGATAATATAGGATAAATGATCTTTCTCCTGCTCTTTAAAATCTTTTTGCACAAGGCAACATTTCAGATTTTATCCTTAGAAGGATTTAACTTGCCTGTTATACTCTACTTAATTTGAGAACAAAGGAATCAGATTTTCTGCTATGAGATAATTACACTGCCACTGTACCCATTAGTTAGATACCTATAATCACAGAGTTATAAAATATCCTGAGTTGGAAGGAATCCTCAAGGATCATCAAGTCTTTTCTGATGTGGCAGTTGTCTGAGAATTTAAAGAGACAGTCAAGAGGGATTGTAGTACAGTGGTAAGAGTCAGAAGAAAAGAGAAGCCTGCACGCTTGTGATGTGGAAGAATTCAGCATGACAAACCATAACACCCAGTATCCCATATTGGGCAAGGAAAAATGATGGCACAATTATTTTTTTTTTTAATTTTTTTTTTTTTGGTACTAATTCAAAAGCAGAATGTGAATTAATTTGAAATTTGAACAAGTGAAAATGAACAGCTGTAAAATGTCACATATGTTTTAATTACATTGCATGTGGTAAACAGTGCATGGGAGAACTTCGCTTGTGTTTAGAGACACAAGCCTGCCTATTCTGTAACAAAAAATATATCTGAACTATAGCCTAAAGAAATTTTCTCTCCTCTTCTTGTTTTTCCTTTACAATTGGTGGTTCTTGTTTGTTTGTATTTTAATGTACCACAGTTAAAAAAAGGAAAAAAAGTAAACTTGTTTTCCTGCCCTGCTTTAGCCCAACAGTATATTTTGAATGGCTGCTTTACCTGGTAAGCTTGGGAATCCAGTTATTCAGCTGCTTTTGGAACACTTACTAAGTAACTTTTTTTCTTTGCAGCCAAACCTTGCAATCCCTCTGCATGCTTGATGAGAGTAGATTGGGAAAATCTCTCTACGTGCAAAATGGGTATGGATTGGGAAACATCTTTAAAATAAGTGATTTTAGCTCCATGAAAGATTAGGTATAAAGCAAGATTTTTTCACTTGCTTCAGGGGAGAGAAGTTGAACCAAGAAACAGAAAAATGAAGCAAATTAATTGCAGATTCATAAGGACGCAGCAACCCACTTCTGACTAAAGCAATTTGGCCCAGTAATTTCTTAGATTTGGAGGGGGTAGAAAGAGAGAAAAATGGCAACCATCCACAAAGATAATTGAAAAATAAAGCTGATAAGTGCTTGTGTGATTTTGAAAAATAAGAGCTGGCTACTTTTTTCTCTTTTTTGTTAAACAATTTGGCTAAGAAATCTTGTGCATCTTACTATGGTTTCTCTTTCCATTCTCATCTATGTTTGTTTATGGAAAACTTTTAAAGATTCTTTGTCCACTGTGATCATAAGTTGGGTAGATAATAGACACAAATGTCTGCTAATCCAGCTTTTCAGGCTGACTTTCCTGCTTGGGTGAATGAGCCTGCTGATATATATATATAATGATCTTCTGCCTTCCTCTCTCGGAAGACATGATCAGAAGTGCGGAGGTGTTAGGCCAGTACAGGAGAGCATACAAGCATTCCAGCTGCCATAACAGTGTTACTGTGAAGTCTCCAGACTCCTGCTGGTCTGAGGGACAGAGAATGAGATCTGTGACTTAGATTTGTGTTTGAAAGTGTGATATTTCCTACATATTCTCCAAGTCACAATACCATGCTGTTGCAATATTGCACTGAACTGTAGCCCCTTTGTATAGAAGGAGTGGAACAAAGGCCATATTAATAGCTGGAATTAAAATTTCTTTGGGTGTTCACACCCCCAGAAAATGTGATCTTGAGTTGCCATGAAGTAAACTTGAAGGGAGAGTCCTTTTTCTGCATTCAACAGCCACAGATTTACATGACTTAATGTAGCATCAAAGATACCTGGCAAAACATCAGGGGCCAAAGGCATAGAAGGGTCTAAATTGTATTCAAAAATCTGCCCCAACTTTTTTATTTAAAGATGGTAGTTATCAAGGAAATATTGAAACACTGACATGATCAAGAATGCAACATGATTAGTGAATAAACTCTTACTGTTTAATCTAAAGAAACAGAAGAATGAACAGCTTAACAACAGCACGAAAGACATTTGCTCACACCAGCACCATCACTTGTAACACCACCTCAGCAGCTAATTAAGGAGAAAAATTAAAGAATGAACATGAGAGACAACTTAATTACTGCTAGGCTTGTGAATTCAATCTCAGAAAATAAAATGATGCTTAATAAAAGCAGATGAGGGGTCTGAGTATCTGGAGCGGCAAATAAGAGAAAGTGAATAGACAGGCTTTGATTCTTGTTTATTGAAGCAATAAAGACAATTGTGGATAAAATGTTCTAACTTATGAAGCTGATTAATAACTAATAATATGAAGATTATTGAGTAAACAGGAGAGAATTATTAAATGATAGAATTCATACCTTTATCTTAAAATAAAGTGTTAGAATTAAAGGAGAATTTTGATTGCATTCTAGCAAAAATCCAGGAGGCACTGACCTCAAGAAGACAATCTTTCTCATGCAATGTGTGGATGGCAAAGCTTGCAGATGGAGCTTAATCATGATTAAAACATTGATTTTCCCTGATAATTCCTTTGATTGTTATACTTCATTTTTTGGCTTTCAAAAATTTTTAGTCATCCGTAAGTGAAAAATTAAACACATTTCTTTATCATTCTGCAAGTTTAGCTGCAGGCCCCAGCAAACATAGAAGAGATGGGAAGAGGCTTGGACTGGCTGCAGTGTTTGCATGGCTATCTGGAATGTGACTGGTCTTTCATGGCACTGTTGCTACTGCTGAAAAGCACCAGCTCACTGTGCTCACATCCACCATTTGTTCTCCTTAAACATTCAACAAGAGCTGATAAATGTCAGTGGGACTGTTTTTTTCCTCAAGGAGGAAATCAACAACACCCCTATGCTTCAAGTGCACTGCCATGTCAGATGCTATTTGCCTCTCTGCTGCCGTGTGTCCCATGGCAACAAAATGTAACAGAATAAAATAAAACAGAATAAAATGGTGGGAAGGTTCAACCTCTGTTCTACCACCAACATCTGCCTATGACATCATGGGCCAACATAATAAAATAGGAGGCACTACTTTCAGAGCAGCCCTTTTATATTGTAAATATGTCTACGAGAAGTGTTTTAGTGCATTCTAAGAAAGATACAATAAAACGGAAAGTTATGTTTGTGTTGTAATTGGACATGTGCAGCATAATTTCAAAATATTCCTAGAAAAATATATCAACATAAATAATACATTAATTCTTATGCATATCCCAGGGTCCTGCTGATAGCAATTTAGAGCTCAGTGGAGGTGGTGTACTGCTCTTAATATTCATTTTCCTAATACATATGAGGTTGGTAGTTGTAAGTGTATTTTGCAGCACTAACCAGAAATATTACATGTATTAACAACAGACATGAAATAATATATTGCTGTTTCTTAATTCATTTTACAGAAAATACTGTGAATTTATGGTTCAACTGGCTATTATTGCCTTGCTGTTTTATCCAAATGTTTCTTCCAGCAGAGTGATTTCTTTGTTCTTGTTTCTCTCTCTCTCTCTCTCTCTCTCTCTCTCTCTCTCTCTTTTTTCTTTTGAGTTCTACATTTTGAGATGACTGAAAATGTTTTAAAACTACTTACAGCTTATTTTCATTATAAACTTTTTCTGTTTTATTTTTGTTCTTAGATGAAGAGTGTAGTCATACAAACACAATAGCAAAGGAACCCCAGAAACAAAAGTAGGAGTGTCTTGTTGGTCTTACCATGCTTTGCACATGTAGTGAAACATTAGGAAATTACAGAGAAAAGAAACCAGAACATGTGTTCCTTCTCATACAAGGTCTTGGGAACCTCCTGGAGGATTGTTCAGGAATTAATGTCTCCTTCTTAGACAGTGCATCCAAAAAATTGCTTCATTTATTATCTTTTGAATTGTTGTCATGGGATTTTGTCTGCTCTTATCACTTCTGTTTTTCTCTCCCCTTTTAAAATGCTCTTAAAGGACTCAGACACATTTTAAATATGCAGACTAGTTGTGATAAATGTCATATGTAATGAAGATGAGGTGTTTAGCTTCATTTTCCTTAGAGACCCAAAGGCAGCAAAACATCATAAAACAGCTATGGAAACAACTCTGTTACAACTACAAAAGAAAACCACAAATCTTAATTGGAGGAACAAGTAGGCTTTTCACTTGACTATTGCTGCAGGCAGCAGGGATTTGGATCTGGTATTATTCTTCAACACTGCAAGTCTTTTGAACTAAGGATGTTTGTTTCTGTTCCCAGCTCTGTCTCTTACAAACATATCCTTCCCTGTGAGAAGGAAGCTGTGAAAAGGAGGTAGATTCCTCTATCTCTTTAGGGAAAATGATTTATTATTATTTTTTTTTTTTCCTACATCTGTTAGGTTTCTACTCAGTGATAAATGTTCCCCATTCAAGCTCATCATGTGAAAGGGCTGTAATTTGTGCTGACTGAAGTTCTCAAATGTATCTGCTCTTTTTACTAATCTTGAGGTGAGAAAGCTTAGTGTTAGTAATAGAAAGATTTTGGTGTTTTTTCTTGCTGCTGTAATTAGATCTCTCTCTGTCAAGAAAAGAACAATCTGAACAGAGAATTCTGAATAGAAGCTACTGCTCTCTGAATTTAATAGTGTTAATAGGTTGTGGGTATTTTCTGCCCAGACTAGTTCAATAAATTCAGCATATGACAGGTTGAACTTCATTATTGTGCTAGTCATTTAAGAAATTATTTATTATAGGTAATCACGTATTTAATTGCCATATAAACAAAACTTATTATACGGTTAGAAGATGTGGGGGAAAAATGATAAAATAGTAATCGAAGAGTGAGTACTGTTTTTAACCCAGAGGTTTCTCTGGGAGTCCTGCAGAGTAAGAACACTAGAGTCAAACAGAAAAGTGATGGAGAATAAGACAATACAATAATACTAAATTGTGGATACCTCATCTTCGCTACGTTTTAATGTTAGAAAGTAAAAAGGAAAAGTAGAATCTAGAAAAGATTCACAAACTTTGATAGGAAGCAACTGTATTTCCTATTCTACTTGAGTAGAAGCCTTGTTAGGAGACAGGTGTGTAGGAGATGGCGCTGCATCTTCAGACAAGACTTAGTAATATTCTGTTTCAGTAGATCCATAGATTTTTAAGAAATGTTTTTCTGTAAATACTATATTCCTAAATGTGTAAGTTTGAAAAAATAGAGATCTGCAGGCAGGCAGATATTTAAGAAAAAAAATAAAAAAAGGCATTTTCCCAGTTCAGCTGTACTGGATGGAGCAGTAGTCACTGGAATGTATGCCTCATTGTGAAGATGCTACAAAAATGTTTAAGTATATTCTGCATGCAATAGGGGTGAGGATTGTCTTTTCCACTTGTTTCCAAGTGTGTGCATCTTTATTTTCTTGTAAATTTCTGCTTTAATTTCCCTTTGTTACACTCGCACAGGAAAACCTTACTACTTCCTGCTGTTGTCGTAATGTAGCAGCCTGTGATCTTTGCCACAGTCTCCATATGAGAACCCAGCTGATATTTTCAGTACAGTAGGAAGGCTAATATTGAGGTGTCTGCCTTTATTTTTTACTTCTAACTGAAGGTAGGGTGTAAACCACACTCTGATGGTATGCAAGCTTAATGAATCAATCCACCATGTTTCTTCATTGAGCTTTGTTTCCCACTCATTTAGCCTGTGGCTGTCTGTTGAAATGTGTTCTGTGCCACTTATTTTAGTGTCATTTACTGCTAAGACGAGTCTAAATTTCCCAGTTGTTTTCTTCCTATGAGTTAAATATCATGTTTTCTCCTGAGCTAATAGTAATAATTCAGTTCTTAGTAGAATGTATTTTGACAAAATCTCCATACATAATTTTAAAATTAATTTCAGAACGTGTGACTCGTTATAGTGGAGCAGTTCAATGCCTTGTCAGTCCTAAAAGGCCAGGCAATGAGAGCAAGAGATTTCTTTTAATTGCCTTTATTTACTGTTCCCTATGGTATGGCATCCAAAGTACCTTTAGTCTGCAATTTCACATGGGCAGAGGAAAGGTACTGCTATTACAGGATGATGTGGTATCACACGACTGCCACCCTTGGGAATTACAATGCCAGTTAAACTCACATCTTTCATCAAAGTGCTGCCATTTCATTCTGCATTTTGATTTGTCCCTCTTCAAATTAGGCTATCACAGCATTTGTCAAAGCAAGGAAGTGGTGAGCAGCACTTGTAAACTTCATCTATTTTTTTCATAGTAACAAGAGAGGATTTTAATTGTATTCGCTGCTTGCTTTTCTCTTTGCATAATCCAGTAATCATGCATGATTTTCAGTAGTAAGCTTTTGTAAATACTAATGGTAAATGCTGCAGAAATGAAGCCAAAGTAAAGGAAATGAATGAATAGAATAAATGGGAATGATATTAAAATGATGGCCAGGAAAAGGCTAAAATAATAAAGGATTCAAAAACAGCCTAGCATTTGACATCAGAAATTGTCTAAGCATATACATGAAAAGACTTCCCCAGGGCAAAACTGGCAAAAAAAACTTCAAAGAATTTGGAACTGATATAATGCTAAATAACACTTTTAACAGGTTTCTGAGAGTACTGGTATATGAGATCTGGGAATAAAACTAATCTTACTTGTGAACTTTCAGAAGAACTTACTCAAGTACTCCAGTATTTCAGGTCTTTTTGATTTCTTGATCTTCAGATTGCTCAGTCAGAACCTAAGACTGCCAGCTTCTGTGCATTTTCTTATGAGAAGTGATTATGGCCTTTTGGGCCTGTAAAGTAAGCTGACCAGGCTACAATTTAGGATTTAAATTCCTCAAAGGATTGAAGAAATTTAGAATGGTCCTCCTTATTGAATCAAGTATAATCAGAGAGAGATTTAGGAAGAAAGTAATGTAAGCCCAAGGGAAAGAGAGTAAGGGGACAGTTAAGCACAATAATAACCTTATTTCAGAAGCCAATTTTACCAAAGGTGGATGTAAAAAAATTCTAGACCTACTGTGAAAATAAGAATTACTCTTGAGGTCAAAATTTCTGCTGTGTTTGAGTAAATTGTTTGTTATCCTGGTACTCTAGGTGCTGCTATGTACAGGTATTGTTGTCTTTGCTTTTTTCATGTATGGATTTCTGCATCTTTGTATGTTGTGTTATTAGGAAAATAAAACAGATACATAACTAAATGCAGTCAGTTCTAATTTCTCTGACAGAGAGAAGGGCACTCTCCCAAGACCAGTGTATCCTTGTTTCCTCTGCCACCCTTTTCTTATTCCCTTACTTCTCCTGTGCACTTATTGTCCTGGCGTGGGGTCTTGAGCTTAAGTTTCCTGGATGCCAACAACAAGTCATGTTGTTCTGCTTATTTATTTGGCTTATTTCTGTCCTATTTTGTGTTTTAATTAAATATTTACTGAACTTGATTCCCTCTTGTCCTACTCTGTTGCTGACAACAAGATTTTAAAATTCCTCCATGGATTCAGGCTCATTCCAAAGCACAGCAATTACCTGCAAGGTAATCTCTTATTTAAAACAAAACAAATCCCCCAAAAACAAAAACAAAACCCCCAAAACAAAGAGAAAAACAACACAACATAGCAAAACCTACTGCTATGGTCAATGCTTATCTTCAGGAGAATCCTATGATGGTGATGTCTGAGCAGAGATGTAAGTCTGGAAATGTCTAGCTGTTCTGAGTTTTCATATCTGGCATTTAAAACAGCATCAATCAAAAAGTTCCTTCCCTCCCCCCCCATAAGAACACAGGGCTGGCTGCATTAGCTTCACAGAGCCTTTCTAAAAAGCCTGTCTTCTTTCTTATGGCTCCCTTTTAGGTACGGAAAGCTCACTGTCAGATCTCCCTGAAGCCTTGCCTTCTCCAGGCTGAAAAGTTCCAGGAATCTCAGCCTGCCCTCATAGGAGAGGTATTCCAACCCTTGGATCATTTTTGTGGCCCTTCTCTTTGGATGCACTCCAACAAATGTGTGTACTGAGGACTCCACATCAGGATGCAGTACTCCAGGTGAGATCTCAACAAAGTATAACTTGCTCTTATTTCTGTTTTGCCAACCATTGCTGTGTTTATTTCTTTTTCTTTTTAAAGTTAATTATGCTAGTTTCTATTTAAATTAAAAATGTCATTTTGATCTTTCTGTTGTTGTTGTTGAACTCACTGGTAGAAGAAAGTGTCTTTACTTTTGGATGTGCTGAAATCCTGCCACTTTTTTTAATGCTGAAAGGTTGTGTTCTGTCTTCATGAGAGAGTCTTCTAGCAGCAGGGTTACCTGGAGTACACACATTGATGGCTGAAAATTGTGGTGACTGTATCTGTTTGTAGATCTGGCCCCTTCCCTTTGTAGTGTAGTGATTGCAGTTCGGAACAGGACTGTCCTGCCATTGCAATGTGTATGAGACAGTTTTGCTGGCATAAGATATTGCTGGAAGCAGTTCAAGCTTTAGTAGCAGTGAATATTTCTGATGAATACACCGTGAAGGTAAGTTACCTGGTCACATCTCTGTCCAGATCCACATTTCCCAAGCTGGTTTGGGCTTTCCTTTTGACAAAGAAGAGCTTGCTTCTTGGATAAATGCAATTTTTCCTCATGCAATGAACAGATCATCATCTACAACACGTCAACACTTCCGTTGGTGACCTGCTGGCTCCCTTCCCTCTTCCTCCTGCAAGAGATTCTGACAGGATGGCAAACATCTATCTACTGAGTGTGTGACACTGAGGAACAGAGCTAGGTATAGTTTGTCGTAGTTATGCTGTCTTTTTTTGGAACATCCCCTGTAATATACAAGCAGGTTTGACATATCACAAAAATTATTCTTCTGTCTTCTTTGTGTAGGTGGATTGTAGGTAAATATGTATACAGAGAACACTGCTTGCATTATGCTGGTGGACACTGAGGTGATGTAATTAAGAAAAGTTTTTATTGAGTTTGGTTTCAAATTGTGACATGTCATATCCTTCCTGAAAGAGATAATGGTAATGCAACTTCATATTATGAAAATGACCTCCAGTTTCTCCAGCTGGTGTTGTGAACTGTTAATTGCATGATTCTATGATTAAAAGCAGAATTCTCATTTTACTGTAGATGTAAGGGTATACAGTGCAATGTGTTTTCTGTGAAGTTGGACTTACAAATTTTAAGATCTTTCTGTGTTTTTTGATGGAGAATATGTGATATTCACACATGATATGTGATAGAGAGGTGGTTGAATCGCCATCCCTGGATGTGTTTAAGAGCCATTTGGATGTGGTACTCAGGGATATGATTTAGCAGAGGTTTTTTTTTTGTTTGTTTGTTTGTTTTTTTTAGAGATAGGATACTGGTTAGGTTGTGGTTGGACTTCATGATCTTCAGGGTCTTTTCCAACCTGGGTAATTCTATGATTCTATATTACTTATGTGTATTTTAGGATCTGCTAGTTTATAGCAGAGCTACAACTTGCAGATTCAATTAGCTGAAGGCCAAATAATAATTTTCATATAACCACGTGGCAGAAGCTTTATGATTCACAGTAAAGCTCTGAAAAGAGATATATTTTAATCAGATGATAGTTGTGATAATATGAAGATTTGTTTATTAAGCAGTCAGAATGTTCTAATGAGCTGTGTATTTTGAAGAAGTCTTTGACAGAAGATGAAAAATATGTTAGCAAAGTTCAAAATTCTTTTTAGTCTGAATGTAATCTCACGAGGGCTATGCAAAAGTGCAAAATAAAATAAGGCCTGGAAATTACATAGATGTTTACATATGACATACCTATTTTGGGAAACTTTTTCTTAAAAACCTACCAACACACAAAGAAAAGACCAAAAACAACAAGAAGCCTTGTATTTTTTAGAACAGACATTCAATTTGGTAAAAACATCCTTTTGGAGAGGGATATAAGGCTTATAAGAGATAGACGGGAACAAGTGCATTCCTTGTTTTCTAATCACTACAAATGCATTATGCCTGAGCTCTCTAGGCTATTTCTCTGGTTTGTTTGGTCCCCAGATCTTGAATGCATAGGTGATCTAGAGAAGACTTTTTATTACTGTCTCACTATTGCTATGTGTTTCCTTCTCTCTGACACAGAGTTGTTTTTATCTGTGCAGCATCTATAGAGAAATAACTGTACCTAAATAGGCATAAATACTTACAAGGTATCTATTAAATTACCAGAACTACCTCTCTTCATTCTACAATATCCTTACTGATAAAACAAATGACTAGAATCCTGCAGGCCTCGTGCTGAGTGGCAATGAAATTATGAGATGAGAGCTAATAATATAAGAGGAAGACCTGTGAATCTGTCCTGCAGTCATCTTCTTTTATATCTGTGGTCACTGTTCTGTTTTCCCTGTCCTAGTTCAATTCCTGTCCCATCACTTCTAAATCAGATTTTTTTCACCTTTGATTCCCCCACTTTACTCCTCAGGTTTCATGCCATTGCTTTTCAAACAACTCCTCTTCTGCATGGATGCCAGCTATTTGACACACAGATCACATGCAAGAAAATATAGTAGGTGCATATTTTTCAGCCAATTAGCAGCAAGATTTATGACCTTTTCTATGAAATTGCAGACCTTTAATTATGTTGGATTTGTAATATTTCTTTGCTTGGGTATGCAGATCACTGTTAGTAAGCTTGGGAGACAAACAGCCTCAATAAGAAAAAATAATATTGTTTCAAAATTAGCTATTGCTCCTCAGGAAATTGTTCCTGGGATCACCATAGGTTGGTCCATTAGCCATTGGCTTGGTGCTCATGTGTGCAATAGCTGAAAGTTTGTGTGAGAGGAATGGAGATCATGTTAAAGTTACTGATATGTTAGTGAATAAATCCAAGACACATTCATGGTTGAGTGGTAATTCAGTCTTTTTTTTACTGTAAAAGAACCAGAGGGGATCAAGTGGCAACTGTCTACAAGAATAAATCAAACAAAAAACCACCCTTACCGGAACAGGTTAAAATTACTGAATAAGTTCACAGAATAATAATAAAACAAGATCCATCACAAGATGTTAAACTCAAAGATGTAAACAGCCACTTACTAAGACCTCAAGGCATAGATTTCTGGTAGCTGAGCGTATCGTGTTTACTGCCCTCTTGTTTCTGAAACATCAGTTGCTATCTGCTGTTACACAGGCTGCTGTATAAAGTTGGCTTTCTCCTGAGCAATACAGCCATTCTTATTCTTTTTTGAATGTAGAACAAGAATACAAAAAACATCTTCCTGGCCTCTCCTTTCCTGACCTCTGGGCATTTGTGACCTGACAGTTGTCTCTTTGCTCTGTATCTCAAAAATGCTAAGGCAACTTAAAGTCTATGAGAAGAAGGTATGAATAAGGAGGTTCTTTCAGTTGATCTACCTTGGGGATTTTTTTATTTATTTTTTTTTCTCTAGCACAGCAGATAAATTTTACAACTTCTTTTTGTCTATGGTAACCTTGATTTTTTTTTCTTTCAGTTTTGTCTTGATTGCATTAGTGCACAGGTTTTCCCAAAATAAATCCTTATTGCAAATGTGCTTTCTGTGCATCCAACTTAGCATTTTTGCAGCTACATTTTGCAGCTCATACACACACACACACACACACACACATATATATATGATGTATTCAAATGTTCTGGGAGGAAAAATAATAGGATTATTTGCAACCTCTACAGGCAGCAAATAAGTCAGAAGCCTCCTAGAAAAAATGCCTGTTCTGAGCCCATGACATTAAACAGCAATACAGCCTTTTCTCTGTGGATGAGAACATTTATAGTGACCCTGCAACATTTCTGCTTTTTTTTTTTTTTTTTTTTTTTTTTTTTTTAATCAGCAATATGCATTTTTGAATATTTTGCTATGAAATCATTCAGTTCTGTGAGAAATTTAATATCAGCCGCTTTTCTCTCTTCCCAGATGACTTTTACACATCTCAAAATGTGTTTTCTGCATCCCTAGATTAAAGTATTCACTAAATACCAGTAAAACTGCCGAAAGATTGAGATTGAATAAACATAAACGCTCCTTTGAAGCTAGTCCCATCTGGCAAATAAAAGAACAGACGTGTCAGCAAGGCAAGTTTAACTTACTTCAAAAAGAAAAAGTGTGTTGCAATCAAAAACTTACAGTACTAGAAACTTCAAGCTCAATTTAGATGAGGTATAAGGACATGAAAAATAAAATTGTCAACAAAACTTGGAGGCTAGGTTTTCTCTTATAGTTTTTATGTTATAGCTATATGATGTTCTCTAACGTACAGTGCTTTCTAGTGCTTTCTTCCTTCTTCTCCCTCACAGTTACAGGTCAAAAGGTTGTCAGACTTCCAAGTCAGGAAAAAAGGTAGTGTGGTATATGTATATTTTGAACATTGTTTGTAAGAAAGACTTGGGGAATACATGCGGGTGCTCCAAAAGTAATGCTTCCTATTTATTTCTGTGGAAACTATAAGAGATACAAAGAACACAATAACACTACTCAATAAAGCAGATTCTCAGCTACAAAACACTATTTTTCAATAGTCACCACCATTAGCCTATTCACACAGATGAGCTGATAGAGACACTCTTGATTCAGTGGTTTTATGGCTGTGCATAACCGCATAGAAACTCATATTTTTCACATCTCCATTGCCATTCACTGTGCTCACATCCTCCAGTCTCCAAAAATGTTCAGCAAGTGTCAGTGAATGTCGGTGGGTGACATTATTTATTTATTTATTTATTTTCTGAATGGAAAAATTCAATTCCACAGCTTTGCTTCATTTGCACTTTCATGTCAGATACCATTTAGTCAGACTGCCTCCCTGCTGCCATCTGTCACATGGCAACAACACATAATGGAATACTGGTGGGAAGATTCAACCTCTACTGCTATACCACCTACATTGGCCTGTGGTGTTGTGGACCAACATAACAAAATAGGAGGGGTTACTTTCAGGGAAGCCCTCCTATTTCTTTCCTTCTGTAACACTTCCAGTGATTCTAATCCTGCAGATAATCGAACAGCCACTTTTGGAGTGTTGTGCTCTGCACTGCGTTTTCCTGAAATCCCTGTTTTTTTTTGATGGCAGCTTTAGAATGGCTTGATGTTACCTCCAGAGAGTTTTCATTCCAGATCCCTGCTACTTTCTCTCTCTTTTCTTTTTTTCCTCTGTATTTCAAACTTGTGGCAAGTTCTAGGAAGCTGATAACTTCAAAGCTTGATTTGTTTCAGTTGTTCCACAAAGCGACATTGGAGTACTTTCCAGACTTTACAGAGAAAGAAGAAATCATAACACCCTATAAAGGTATCATATTTATTAAATAATGCAGCTCATGTAACCAGCTTTTAGACTGCAATGTGATGAATGCTTTGCTAATAAGAAATGAGTAACACTGTTTCAGATATAGTCCTACTCTTGTAAGGATGAAGCTAATTTTGTCATTTACAGAAAAGCTCCAAACTGAATATTACTATGGTAGAGTTTCTTTGGTAATGGTAGTTTTCCTTATTATTATTTTTTTTCATGACATTCCAGATTCTAATTCAGGTTTAGTTTGAATATTTGTATGATGTTGGTAGCAAAAATAATCTGTTAAAAGAAATTAAGTCTGAAAAGGATAGGCTGTATGTTTCTGTGGAATATGCTGAAAGTACATACTTAGATCACTTTCACAAAGATAAATTTAGTTACATTTCCTGTGAGTGAGAGACTTCTCAGGATCTCAGGTGTTACTTAAAATGAATAATCTATAAATGTGTACTTGCTTGCCACTTCTCTTTCAGCAGCAGGACTTTTATACTGCTCTTCCTTACCTTACAGTTCAAATACTAATAATTGTGCAGAGAGATAGTGGTTGCTGGGTGTATTACAAATGTACTCTTCCTTTTCTCTGTCCTTAAATACAGCTTTTCTTATTTCAATCTGTTTATTACCATAGTTGAAATTCAGCTATAGAAATATGTGTGCTGCCAAATTTAGACTGTTAACCCACAGGGGACTTCATTAGTAGATAGCTTTTTTTCAGTTCAAAGATTGCACTTGAGAGTTTTAAAACTCTCTGGTTTTCTAATTAGCTTACCTCCAAGGACTGTGCTTAATGGTGTACAAACCTTTTTTATTGATGTGGGCATTTGCACACATCTCATTCAACTTAGAGCGTCACCATCCCCTGTTGCATTCAAGGACAAATGCTTTTAAACTTTGAGTGTGATAGAAGGGCTTTCCCTTGTCTATTAGCACTGGTTTTGCAGATTTTTTTCTTTTTATGTGAGTACATGAAATAAATAATCAAATTTTAAATAAATTAATGTCATGTATTGAATGTGTTAAGACAGTGTTACTGTTGCAGTGCAAGAGATTTCCCACATGGTTTCATTTTTGAAAGTTCACATGTAAGGTAATTCTTATAATTGGAATAATCAAATCAATCCCTAACAGAATACTAATCAGAAACCTCGCCACAAGACCTTTCTCACAAGATATTTTTTCTGTGGGCTGTGCAGTTTCTGGGCTGAGTAACTTTGGTGATGAAGTCTGCATAATCAATTCCATCCTGCAGGAGTCCAAATTGTATGAAAATTGAATGATTTTTTTGTTCCATGAAGACTCACTATGTGGCAGTCCCAGGTGGCCCCTCCATTACAGTACTTTAACTTTCAGTGTCTTCTGCACAGACACCATTTAGATGGACATCTCTAGCCACGCTGCTTTGCTCCATTTTCCTTTTAACGGGTCAAACAGGCTCAATCAGCCAGACAGTGCTGGTGGACAATTTTTGCATTGTTTTGAGGCATTCCTCATTAGTCACTCATCTTCTTTTATGTTTGAGAATATGCAGTTTACGTTATTTTCTGAAAATTCTGGATTCTTTTCTTCAGATTTCAAGGGAAAGACAGAGTCCTGGAGGACCGTGGCCTTATGGTGAACCTATCAGTTTTTGTTATACAGAATTACACACACAGTAAAACTAAATGCACACTTAATAGAAGACAGTTTATTGTACTGCCAATTTAAAAGATCATTTGTTCTGGTTTCTGTTATTATGAAAGGGTACTATGGCTAGGATAAGGTTGGACTTGATGATCTTTGAGATCTTTTCCAACCTGAATAATTTTATCTTTTTATTGCTCTCCACTTCTAACCAATCTGATCAATAGACTGTTCATCTTTATTTCTAAGTTCATTTTGCAGAGTTCTGTTTAGAAACACACCTGTACACCCCAGTATTTGTCCTTGCATTGTTCTTATAGCATGTATTTAGATGGAAATCTTAGATATATCCCTAAGCAAGTGCTATCTAAAAGCAGCATATCATCATGAAGTACTTTTCTTCTACAGAGGTCGGGGAGGGTGTATGTAGGTCATGTCTGTCTTTTAGATTCGGTGGGTACTACTGATCTGACTTTAGAAAAAATTGTCTGCTAGGTCTTTCTTGCCCATCTGTTTTTCTCATGGATTGCATCTAAGAGAGCTGACAGCTTTAAATTCTCTCAGTTTTGGATCTAGAAGAGTGGATACAATATTTTGAAAAGTTTCCAGCATGAAGTGTAATTTTACTGCAAATCATTCATTCTCAGCTCCTCGTTCTTGTGTTTAGTTACACACACACACACAAGTATATATATATATGTATATATATATATGTATATATATATATACACATATGTATATATGTATGTGGAAATTTATACTTCACCTTGCTTCACAGATGCTGGTGCAAGCTGGCTCTACTTTCTGAAACGCTGGACAACTGATGCACAGTGAAGGCAAAAGTATGGTCTGGTGAATGATCATGTGTATTATAGAGATCCTCCTTAGCTAAAAAAATACACATCCGGATCCATAAAATAACAGTTATCAACAGTGGGTGTATTGCAACAAGTCTAATGAAGATCATCATTTGACATCTTTTGGAACCTGTGTGGATTTCCTGAGCTTATACATGATGTATCTATCTGAATGCATGCACATATATATATGTATGCGCACACACAATGAGCATTAATATTATACTCAGATAATACATAATTGTTCCTCCTTGAAAACAAAACAAACATAAACAGAAAAAAAATTAATCTAACACAGTCTAAAACTTGTAATCCACCAGTAGTATTACACTGCTTTCCATATTTGCTTCTTTCTCCTGTTAGGCTAATATTATGATCCTATGATTTAAAGGAAGTCAATGAGCATGTGTGAAAAACTAACCTGACAGATTAGGGAATTGGGTTTGTTATAATGCACATAGTTTTCTGAGCACTTTGATTTGAACTTACTTTATTTCTATTTTGCAGACAATGCAAAATTCTTTAATGAAACTTTTTGCAACAGAAAAGAAACTCGAACACATAACAGAAATATAAACCAGAGAAGTAATTTCTGGACAATATTCAGATGTTTGTGGTTTTTTTTTGTTTTGTTTTGTTGTTGTTGTTGTTTGTTTGGTTTTTGTTTTGTTTGTTTGTTTCTTCTGCTACCACACAGTTTGGAATATCCTGAAATTAGACAGCAGATGAGGGCTGGATTTCACAAACTTTGATTCCAGAAATTAAAGTAGAAATATGCAGCTTTCCAAACACTTCCCCCCCACTTTCTCCATTGTTTCTTTTTGAGTGGCTCCTTTCTGTAAAAGTCCTGATATTTTCTTCTGCACAGCCTGTTGATCAAGCAGACAGAACTTTTCTCTCATCTTGAACAACTCTTCCATTAACTTAAGTCACCCAAACAGATATTCCTTCAACAAATCCAGAGTAATTGCTCTTCTAGAATTTATCACTGTAGTGCTCCAACCAGTCAACTTCCAATTTTTCATCTCTTTTCTTCAGTGTAATTTACTACCATTCTAAAAGTTAATGACTAGGTAGACTTAGTGCTCAGATATTACAACAACAGAACAATACAAGGAGCCGAATAGTACAACATGTTGTATTAGTCACAGTTAAGACTAACTACAGCTTTGACTGGTAAACAGAGATTTAGTTATATCCTTTTCATGTCATCATTCTCAAGGGCCAAGGGATTAATAGTTAAACTTCATGGTCAACATATTTTTAGGATTTTGCTCAAAATCTTAGTTTGCAGTGCTATTGTGCAGGAAAAAAACCCTACAGATAATCCTTTTTGTTACTGTGTTTCTGTGCAACAGGAATACCTAGGCTTTGCATACAGTATTTATTTTAAGCAAGCTGGAGAAAAGAAGTATTCCAGAATCTATGCATATTAGATCTGTGGCATTCATTTTTGAATGTCCAAAAGAGTAATTCACCTAATGGAATCTTGATAGAATGTGAAAGTACTTTCTTATGGCTTTTTTTCTTTTTTTTTTTTTCTTCAAAAAAATAGTAATGCAGAAAAGTTCTTTAAGAATTTACTAATGATGGGCATTCTGTAGGTATCTGTAGGTATAAATCCTACAGATTTATGTTGTTTTTTTTCTGAAGTGAAAATCCATTCACTGTATCTTGCACCTTGTTTCTACTACTTGAGAGCAAAGGAAATTATAGTACTATAAATTGCATGAAAAATACAATTGCTAAATTTGGCCATGGACCTCAGGCATCTGTAGAGCAATGATGATGAGTCAAAATCCAATGTGATTCTCATGCTGCTGGGCTTTACCTTCTATAGCCTATTTTATCTAAGAGGAGACATAAGGACAACAAGCCTGAATGGTGTGCTATACAAGTGACTACTATACAATACAAACTCCAGGGAAAAGCCATAATTTACGATAAGAATGTGGGGACATTCAGAATTGAAACTGACAACTATAAAATAAGACTTCAAAAACAGATGAAATTTTGGTGACGTTACCTACAGAATGCCCACCATTAGCAAATTCTTAGTGAACTTCTGTGCATTATCATGTTTTGGTGACAAAAAAAAAAAATAGCCATAAGGAAGTACATCCACATTCTAACAAGATTCCATTAGGCAAATTACTTTTTTGGACATTCAAAAATACCTGAAGTATTTAAACAAATATGTAATTGAAATGCTTTATGCTGTTCAAGTAGCGTTAACTGTATTAGGATTGGATATATCATCACTGCTCACTGGAGCAATGTTTTCTTTGTATTTGTTCTTATTTGTGGTTTTACTTTCATTAAGTGGTTCAGCTGTCTCCTAATTTAATCTCTACAGAAAAATAACTGAAATGAAGCATTTTAGAGGATTTCTGATTAGATATTTCAAATAATTTATCTACCAGTTCAATCAATTCTTGGTGACTGAATTGTGCAAGCTCAACATGTTGTGGGTTTTTTTTTTTTTTTTTTTTTTTTTTTTTTTTTTTTTTTTTTTGTGAGTAAATTAATTACTACAAGGCATCCCTAAAGTAGTTAAGCTAAACACTCCTCAGAATGGAAATGAGTTTAGAAAAGTTTTCAGCTGCTGTTCAGAACTTCAGCCTGCATGCTGGCCCTTTCTATAACATGCCTATCTGTGGGATTAGCAAACATTTGTCATGATAGTAAGAAGAATTTTAATGTGATTCAGAAAAGAAACACCTGAAAAAGCATTTTTAATTTGTGAAAATACTAGTTGAAAATTTTAGCTACTATTATTATTGTTAAAAATAAATAAATAAATAAATAAATTAAAAAAGAGTTCATAGAAAGCTACCTATTTGAATTAAATGAAAGAGCAATAGAGCAATAGCTATAGCAAATGCTGGCAGCTTTCTCGCACTTGGGCCAGGAGTCTGTGTTAAGATAAAGATATACGATTAATTTTCCAAAGATGAAGTCCTGATACATGTATATAGTAGTCCATTCTATAAATCCTTTCTGGTACAATCTGATGGGATGCTGGACATACAGGAAGATAGTCTCTTCATCTCTATCTCAACATCTCCTAAATGAAGGTAGTAAGACTTTTTTTCAGTGGGTTGCAACTGCACAGGTATTGAAATCTAATTTTGTGCCTAATAGCCCTAAAGATGTAAAACTCTTCCTTTGATGTCAAGGACAGCCCAAGTAAAACTCAGTGCGTGACCCTGTCAATTACTAATGTCCCTGAAGTTTGTTTCTTTGGAGGAACTACAGCAAAATCTGAAAACAAATCACAACATGTAACAAGAAATACAGGTTCCTACATCATGAGTGCTACCATGCTGTGAGGCTGACATACTCTTGTTTAGGGACTGATTGTTCCTCTAAAATGATTTTTTATTTTATTTTATTTTATTTTATTTTATTTTATTTTATTTTATTTTATTTTATTTTATTTTATTTTATTTTATTTTATTTTATTTTATTTTATTTTATTTTATTTTATTTTATTTTATTTTATTTTCTGACATTTACTCTTGTTCTCCACATATTCCCAGCAATGGTAAAAGACAAAAGCAAACATTAAATGTTTCTAGCTATATGTTAGGTCTGCAATTATCTTCACTGAATTACTCTGTTGAGGTCCTATATATTCCTCTCGGATACTTTGTGCACTGAGTTTGCATGATTAGCCAAGACTGCTGTGCTCATTCAATGAATGTGCTTTTTTGTGTTTCTATTACTCATAGAACCCTGTTTCCAACAATCTGTGAGAGTGGTCAGTTGATAGCTCTTTTTTTTTTTTTTTTTTTTTTTTTTTTTTCTTTTCTGCAAATGCATTCAAATAGATTTGATCAAGTGTAAAGAGATGTGCAGCGCCAGTGCTTGACTGCTGGTGCAGAGAGAGGCATCCTGCAGCAGGAAAGACATTTTCAGTATTGTGCAGGCTGCTCATCTAGGCCTGATATTGCATGCCACGCGTACCCTACAGCAGCCATCTGACTGACTTGTAGGCAGACTCCATGCCATCTGAACAGATGGGCATGAGTGTAAGCTGACAAGGAAGCCCATATGTTCCTAAATTGTGAATGTTGAGGAGGGGATTCTTGGCCAAGAATGTGCAGATGACTGTCTAAGTCTTATGTGGTTGTCATTAAGAAGAGACAGAATTGCCACGAGATCACCCTTTGGAATTAAAAAATTTATAGTGGTGCACGTGTTGTATTGTGGAGTGAGTTTCTGGTTGGAACAGGGCAACCTTTTTTCCCAGGATGGGCATTAGCCATCCTCAGACTTGAATCTTGCTTTGAGACCATTGTGAATTTTGCACAGTAGTTTCAAGTCTAACCTGTGCTTGAGAAGTCAGGAATCTAAAAACTTATTAAAAATAAATAAATTACACATATATATAATTTTTATTTTCCAAAGAATAAAATACATGGCTGCTGTAGTTGTGTCAGGAAAAATCTCAAATCTTATTTTCTGTTATGTGATCCTCGGTTACTCATGCTAAAACACAGTCAAACAGTCTAGGGACCTTGTATAGTTCATTTACTCATAATACATGTTTGAGTACATGGAGACAGTTAATATTTTCTTAATTACTGCAATCTGATTTCTGATTATGGATGACAAGTTTTGCCATGCTTGGCTGTATAATCAGTAATCAAAGGAACAAGAAGTAGAAGAAAATCTTTAAAATCTCTGAGGTTTTGTTGTTGTTGTTGTTGTCGTTTTAAATGGTTCTGCTGGGTGATATGTAACTGTTATCTGTAAAACATTATAGAGATGACAAATGAGTAAAAGCTAACAAGTAAGGTTTTTGAGGAAAACTTTCTCAAATTTTAGGAGCAGTACTAGGGTTTAGGTTAATAACAGATATTCTTTTAAAGTTGCATGAACTTAAATGATTTGTTATCATCTAAAACAGAATATTTATTTAACCACACTTAATTTTGCCTGCTGCCAGGCAAAAATTAAAAACATAAGAAAATGAATTTCTATTTTGCTAATATCAGTATTTTCAGTTAAATTTTCAGTGTCAAAGTCCTTATCATTCAGTGTTCCTATTGCCAAACTGTAAGAAAAAAGAAAAAAACCCAACAAAACAAACAAACAAACAAAAAAACAGAAAAAGAAAAGATGTAAAATGAAGACAATATAACAAGATTTGTTACAGATTGAAGAATCAATGAGAGAGAAAAGTGTAAAAATATTATACACAGTGGCAAATCTTCTGCAGGTTTTTGGTTAATAGACGATCAGTTAGTATTTCATTATCATTAAGTTTGAAACAAATAAAATTTCCTCACAGATATAACACTTCACATGTGAGGAACAGCACCCTATGCCTCGGGAGAAAAATGACAGTTTTGAGTTACAGCTGGCCCGTAGTCATTGATGGCAGAAGTTTCTGATAGATTTGCATACAGATATCACGTATGAGCACTGGTTCAGTGCCACATTTCTTCTCTGAAAATCGCGTTTTGATTTACTGATTGGCCAAGTACCACCTGGTGCCTCAGCAATGCCAGTAAAGTCCCATGCAAATCAGCACATTCCCATGTTCCTTGATTAGAGTGATAGTAAGGTGAATTATAATCTTCTGGGCTGAATGTATGTATTTGAAAAAGCATTTCTTTCCATGATTTGTAGTTTGTCATTAATGGTGTGAACCAGAAGCGGCAACAGAAGTTCTGAAGTCTTTGCAGAGTTGCCTGTCCTTGCTCAGATCTCACACTGCTGTGTGAGTAATTGCTAGTTAGCAGCACAAGCATTTCCAGGCTGCTAACACTGTGAGTTGACAACTGACAAGTATCACTCTCATGCCATAATAACCTACAGTGAAATGCAAAGCAGAGAGCAAAGATTGCAGTTAAAAGTAGACAAAGGGAACTTTAGTAAATTTTTACTCTCTCGGTCTGGGACGTGGTTATTTTAGTTTAAGGAAGATTATAAATTCAGCAAGGTTGGAGAAGACCTCCAAGATCATCAAGTCAGACTGTCCACCTACTGTCAGTATTTCCCACTAAACCATGTCCTTTAGTACAAAATCTAAAAATTTCTTTAACTCCTCCAGGGATGGCGACTCAACCACCTCCCTGGGCTGAGATGATTATGGACAAGGGGGAGATGACTGCTAAAAGAAGTGCAGGCATACCTGTGTGCTATAAAAGATTGATTTGTTGATACTTAATTTGATTAATGTTTTTGTACTGAAATGTGAATGACAGATTTCACTTTGTCTCTCTTCACGTTGTTAGTAGAAATACAGTATATTTATGAAAAGTTTGTTTTAATAACTTGATAAAAGTTAATGTAGTGGATAATGAACTTCAGAAAGATTTAAATCCATCATTCTTCATTCACTTTCCAGTAGGGTTTTGTGGATGAAAGGAGGGAAGAATGAAGTGTTTCCTGAAGGAGGTCAGCATCTCTTTTGCCAAACACAAGACTTGTTCTCAGTATTGAACCAGGTGATTCTAGATCTTCTGTCCCAGTAAGGCACCTTGCAAGGAGCTGCACAGTCACAGCATAGTAAAAACATTACATCTTGCTTTGTTTTAATATTAGAACAGTAAACCCTTAACTGTTGTCTCTTTAGAGGATTTATCACATCTACCTTTTAGAACTCCATAGTGAGAGCTTGTGTTCTCTTCCTGCTCCTCACTCTCTGCATTACAGCAATATCTGCTATAGAGGCTGACCCGATTTTCTTAAGAGGGCATTGACACTTTCTTGGATTACTGTAGCTTCATGCTTCCCTAAGAAGACTGTCTCTCCCATGATTGCTGGGCCAGGGAAAAAGAAAGAAATACATGATTTTATATCATTCTGTTCTTTCTGTATTTTGAACTTAGAGCAATTGCAATTTTATTTTATTTTTTTAAGCTTGAAATTGACATTTTCTTAAAAATAAATAAATAAATAAATAAATTAAACTTTAATCATTCACACTGTGAAACCACAGTCTTTTCATCTTGCAAGCAATACAAAAAAATTAGTAAAAATTCCAGTATTTGCAAAACAAATCCTTGTCTACTTTGTAAGCTCTTTTCTGAATTTGAGTATCTTGCAAGGAAGATGTTGAGTAATACTTTCGACTATTGTTTTATTGGAGAGGCATATGAACAGAAATGTCTTTTCCCTAAAGGTGCAAAGGGGGCAAAGTGATTATGAGAGGCTAATTGGGTGGTGCCTTATCACAATTACTGTGGGTCTATATGAGTTTCTGTTGGATACAGTAACCAACTTGTTTGCATTTATAGTTCCACACTGAATACTGTATGCTTTAGAACTTGCTATTCTTTTTCAGTTTTGTGTATGTTTTTATCATTGCCTTATCACAGGGAAGAACACATATTACCCAAACTACATGCGGGCTTTTTAGTGGTGTGAACTTTGGGAGGAAAGGCTCCCTCTAACTCCTTAGATTTACTCCAGTGTTGTCAAAGTGCTCTAACATGCTTACTTCATGTCATGGTTCTACAGGCTTTTTCTTCACCGATAAGGAAGGTTTGTGGAGTTCTTGATGTCCCTTGTTTCTCATTTCTATCCATTTGCTGCTCTTTGTTTTTGCTAGCGCTCCTTCTCTGAGGACTGTGGGCTAAACTCTTCCACTGAAGCCAGAGCTGCCTTCTGTCAGCAAAGTCAAGGGTTATTTGGAATTGTATGTTAAAGGAGCAGGATAGATCCAGGTAAGCACCCAGTTAATTTTACAAGGAGGAAGTTGGGAGCTGTGCCCTCTCTCTTCTTAGTGTGCAGGTCATCTAGATGTAAGATCTGGGCTCCAATCCAGAGCTTCTTTCAGAGGAATTTCTTAAGGTGTTACACTGATACTTCTGCAGAATGGCTAAGCCATGAGTTGCCCAGTGCAAATGTTTAGATTATGTGTTAAAGTGAACATCTCTCAGAAGACCAACAGATTTGAATCAGCTTCCCTCCAGTTCCATATGATCTGATTTAAAAGACAAAAACTTCTGTAATTTATTAAACACAGAAAATGTAAAATGGCTACTGAAAGCAGGACAGAAGGAAACAAAATGTACATACAGCTCTCCCCCTGCCTACTTTCTCTTGGCAGGTGAGTATCTGCGTCTATGTTTGGCCTTATCTATCTCAGCAACTTTGCACTGCAGCACCACTACCTGTACCCTGTCACATCCAGCCTGCCTGGCTGCTTCCAACTTGTTGTCACAATCTAGTTTTACACAAGCTGTTTTTTTTCCCCATGTCACCTCCTGTATCTTAGGAACCGTATAGAACCATAGAATCATAGAATTGCTCAGGTTGGAAAAGACCTTAAAGATCATCAAGTCCAACCTTGCTTGCTTTCCATACTCAGTAGCATTCCCAGGGGAAGTACAGTGGCCTCATTCTCCTGTGTGACTTTTCTCAAAGAAACACTGTGGGCTACCAGAGCTGAGCATGTGCAGCTCTGACAGTTCCTGCTGTGAGTACAAACAAGCGTGTGCTTCTAGTTGCAGCCATATATCACTTTTCTCCACCCCGCCACACACCCCCTGTTTTAGTTTTCTTGTACAAAACATAGTAAACAAAGACATTTTCACCTAATAAACAACACATAAAAGCCATACTTATTTGGACTTTTTCTGATTTCAGAACAGTTCTTTATGTTCTCAGGTGTCAAACATAATGGCAATTGATACAAGATTCCTTTACAGTCTCAGAATGATTGAGAGGTATTAGAAGTGGCTCTGAATGAATGGATCATAAGGCTACTAATTTAAAGGTCTAGTTCAACAGCTGTATTTAGTAGTTAGTATATTTGGATAATTTTTAAGCTGTTCTAGTAAAGTTTCCCTTGATTAGTATCACAGCAGTCAATTATTCACAGCTAAACAATGAAGAGATTCTGAAAATTCAAAGAATTAGTGATAAATGTATATCCAATATGTTATTTCTTCCTCTATAAACTCATAAGTTTTGGAACAGAGACATCTCCACAAATTCCCTTCTGAAACAAGTTGATTTTGTATCACAAAATGGTGTTATTACAAAACAAAGTTAGGGCTTCCAAAATTTATGGTTGTTTTGAAGAATAAAATCAATAAAACCACCTGAGTTTTTCAGTCTTGGTTATGAAAGATTGTGTTGAGTTATTACATCTTTAAAAGCAAGTTTTCCGTTTGTATCGAAAGACATCACTTACTTGTAAAGCTCAATCTTATTTCATTGAAGCTCCAAAACAGGAAGTTCAAATAGGTGCAGCTGAGACATGAGAGTATCTGGATCATGATAATTGTCATGGGAATCTTGATAGAGCTTGCAGAATGTTCTCTATTTTTCCAGGAGATGTTAGGTTCAAATATAGGTTACATGAGGAGAAACTGCAATCTGGAAACAGGATACTAAAAAGGATTTAGAGGTCATGAAGTATGAAGGAAATCAAAATGAACTTTTCTGCTTTGATGTAGCAGAGAGGCTCTGGTGTATTAGTGTGTATAGACAAGAGCAGTGAGATAACTAGAATACCATAAGCAGTACAATACTAAAATGTTGAAAAACTGACTGATAACAGAGTTTGAATGTTAATTTGAATTGGTTTAACTGAAGTTCAGCTTTATGAGAACTGAGTGTGTGGTCCATCTGAGTGGCCTCAATTCCTGCTGTAGTGCATGAAGAGAGAGGCTTGCATCCAAACTGTCATTACCTCACCCGGAGTGAGACGTCTGAGGGATTAGCATGAATTGATTGCTCTCTGGAGTTGCTTTCTCTCCTCTGTGGACCACAGGAGTGCTTGCAGACCTGCCTAGGCTGGACACTCAGCTTTTAGACAGCAGAAATGAGATGAGATGAATTAAAATTTTAAGAATTATGGAAGTCTGGCAGCACAGTAAGGACACAAAGAAACAGTATAAGGGTTGAAGATAACATGAGGATGAAAGATCAAGAGAACTTAATACGTTTGATTTTCTCCTGAGGGAAACTAACACGTAAATGGATGGTAAGGGTTTTCATGTGAATAAGTTACTAGGGTACCACAGAATTCTTTAATCTAACAGGGAACTGCATTACATGAATCAAGAGCTGGAAGACAAAACCAGACATGGTCCAGCTGAAAATAAAATATGAACTATTAAGAGTAAGGATAACTAAACTGAAAAATATAGTCTTGGGAAGTGTTAGATTACTGTTTCTGTAGTTTTAAAATCAAATGCCTGTATTGTATCTCTGGCTTCACAAGTGATAACATTCTTCTTGTTGGCCCTGATGTCAAGGGATCCTCATCTTCAGCTTCTTCTGTGGTGGTCCAAATTCTACTGCTAGAACATTTCTCCACCTTTTCCCTGTGTGACCTCTAGGGGCAATGTTGTCATTCTATTGGTCAAATATTATCACTTTTTGCATGTCTATTCAGACTCCCAGGAGCATCAAACCACTGTTGAAGGGACACTTCTCACTTGACCAGGTTGCTCAATGCCCTGTCCATCCATCCATAACCCCTGCGGGCCTCCAGTATCTCACCACTCTCAGAGTAGACCAAAATCTTCTCCTGAGTTTTTACCTCTTTTTTATGATTGTGTCATACTATGTTGCCATGCCGACTTGCCGACTCTACCTTAAGTGTATGTATTTTTTTTTTTCCTTATTTTTTACTCTCCTTTTTCTCATAGCCAGTCCATAGGGTTTCTGAATCTGTTGCACTTTCTGTTTTTTATATATTGACAGGCAACGTGAATTTCAGAGCTCTCTTAAAAGTTCTCCCTAATGTATTTACTTTAAATGACATGAAACCTGGTCCTGGTATGAAGGTTAGTCAGTTATTGTGGTTAAAGACAAAATCAAGAGACAGTTTTCCATTAACATCTTCCAAAGACTGCACACTTGAAAATTTCCTCAGTTACAAATAACATTTCATTAGTTCATCTATTAATCCTTTATTTTTTATTGTTCTTATGCCTTCTTCCTCTTAGGGATGGAGATGGTTACCATGCAGATCATCTTGCTTTGAGCCTCATTTTTAGTGTAAAGAGCTATTCTTCATTTTGTTTCAACAGGAATCTGGCAGAACCATTTGTTTAAATGTGCAGGGCAAGTAGGTGAATTTTTTCTGTCTTTGTCACCTCTACTTCCTATCAGTTTTCATTCTTGCCTCAAACATTTATCTCATACCTTTTGCTCATGGCAGATATCATACATCTTCCTTGACTGCAACACTTTGGATGACAGAACTGTCAATTTTACATTGAAGCCTATAGTCAATACCTATTCCTGATTCTGGTGTAAATTTTAGGCTTTCTTTTTTTTTGCTGTCAGCTGATCATTCTGTTCTTCTTCAGAGCCTAGCAGTAAGTCACTCCTATTCCTCTCGGGATATAGTTTCCAGCTGTTTCAGCCTTCTCCTTGCTTCTTTCCTTTTCACTTCTGCATTTCCTTACTGCTTTTCTTTGTGATGTACTTCAGTCCCACTTTCTCAGGTGTGCAAGATAGGTTTGAGACCTACAGGGATGTTAACATTTTGCACTCTTCTTAGGCTCAAGTTTTAAAGGTAGATTGGTAAAAATTGTCCAGACTCACACACAAACATAATTTGTTCTTTGCTTTTAACAACTGCTGATATTTTTTATTTTTTTTTTATTTTTATTTTTATTCCACCACCTAACATGTCAGTCCTTTCTTCTTGTTAAAACTTGGTAGTTTTCATTCTCTTGTGATCACAAAAAGTGTTGTAGGTGAACTGCAACACTTGTCTGAGTGACTGATATCCTGATCTCTTATATGGATGCCACAAACACTGATGAGTAACAGGGAGCAGAAGGCATCCATTTAATTCAAATGATCATATAGCTGCTCCTTCCTCATCACATAGTCAAGTTCGTATACTGTTGCTGCCTGGATCACTTATGAAGAGAACCATCATCCTTTTGAGGGTCTAACAGCTGAATGAGTAACCATTAACATCCAAAAGGAAAAATGATGCAGAATCTCTTTAAAAGATACACATATTTTGTGAAATTCCCATGAATCTTATGTCCTTTTGGAATCTTGCACTCATGAATGCAGAGTGCAGTTATAATATTCCTCAGTTTTGATAATTAGCTGTTGTTTTTCTGCTATTACTTCTCCCATGAAGAACGGCAGGAGAAAAGAAAGAATCAAAGTTGTAAGGTCAATTATAGAAAATTCCAGGAGTGCCAGAGGTAAGATTACAATCTTGTTGTTGTTTAGGTGTTCAAGCTATATAGTAATCTTTACTTAGATAATGTTTTCTCTACCACCCCCTGAACATGGTATTTTCAGTACACAGATTCAGAGTGCTCTCTTAGTGCTATGTGCTATGTTTTCCTGTCACCAATCAATGAGTGACCATAGGCCATATTTACTGATTGTCAATAGTTTCCATAGAGAATTCATGACCCCAGGTGGAGCTGAGCCAAAATAAGTAGAACTACCAGCTGGACACTTTCTATTCTTACAGTACAGGTGGTTAACTGCCTGACAAACGAGGTACAACCAGAAATGAAGTCACAGTCAAAAGAGAAAAGTGAGATTGTTACATAACTTGCAATATTAAAAAACATCTTTGAGGGCATGGCCTGGCATGATGACTTCAACTCATTGCTCTGTGCTTCATCAGCTTGAAGACAGGCCTGAGAAAACTTGCTTTCCTGAGTAGGACTGTGCCATGTTACCTACTGATAAGTGTGCTGGGGATTGCTGCCCCTCCATGTCCTTCCATGCCTCTGGAAGATATGGAAACAGGCAGTGATGAGCAGCCAGCGATTTCTTTTCTAAATCAGCAGAAATAGATAAATGCTAAATCTGGTACTTGTTCCAAAGTACCTATGACTGGAACTGATAACCATGGTCTTATCTGTAGAGATGGACTGCTTTCAAGAGTACAACCTGGCCAAACATTGTGAATGAAAGATGATGAAGATCTCATAAAGGTTCCTGATTTCTATACTGAAAATAACAGTCTGCTTAGTTGAACTGATGAATTCTGACATATTTGACAGCCCCTTAGGTGGAGTGTGAATCACTACTTCATACATTCTTGTTAAGTATAGAATGTGTATTACTGACATATTGTATTTAGACACTGCTGGAAGCCAGTGGTGTACAAAAGAAGACTATATTTTCATAAACTTCTGCACAGTTTGGTTGGCACTCTGAACCTTGTCATCAGTTTATTTGTTTGTTTGTTTGTTTTGTTTTGTCTTGTTTTCCTGTTGCAAAAGTGTTTTACTGCATGGAGAATTATAGTGTCTGGCTAGTCAGCCACCTAATCAACCTACCAACTTCCTAGTCAGAATAGTGGGAAAATAGGAAATTGGAAGGCTAGTGAACTATGATCACACAAACAGTGATGCTGTCTCCAGACAGCCTATGCTGAAAGTTGTGTCTAGGTTTTCTCCTATAGAAAATTGGATGCAAGGAACAATAAGTGTTTAAAGAAAAGCTTCACACTTTTCAAGAAGCCTTGTGTTCAGCTATATGTGATAATACTTAAAGACAAAAGGTTATTAGATGAGTTGTCTGTGGGCCTTTGCCTTGTACAGACATTCTAGATCACCTCATTGTGAGCCATTTGACTATCTAAAGAAGAATTACATCAGTCAAGTTTAACCCAAGAAATATACCGTACTAGATCTTATATTTTGCTATCTTGTTTCTGACTTTGCAGTCCAGATTTTGATCTCCTGCTTTGATAAAATATGTTTGCAGTATTTTTCACTCTTAAGTGTCTCTGTTAGAGGAAAGTGCAAGTAAAACTGATCAAAGTTTTTTACAAGCTTCTTCAGAAAAGACAAATCTAATCTAACTGGTGAAAGCAGACAGCCATGGGGAGTCATGTATATCCATTTACTGGGACAAAGTGAGAAGATTTAAAAGTTAGAGGGTGCCTCTTGCCATATTATAGACGCAATAAAGAGTATATCTCAGCCAGCTCATTGGTTGTCTCAGAACTTTTCTTGCAGAGTGAAGGAAACACAAGGCAGACATAGCTTGAAGCTCCCTGTGTCATCATATCTACACTGAATCATTTGGACACTATTCATTAAAAGAGAGAAAGAAGAGTTTGTTTTCCCCTAAGAGGCTGAGTAAGGGACCATTTGAGTGAAGGAAGGCCTTATTTTAGATTCCCTTGGTTCAAGAAGAGGCACTAATCATCACATTACTAGTGAATAAATTCAAGAATATATTTTAATTTGTTCTTTTAAATTATATCACAAAAATAAATGACTAGATAAAATTCTGTTGTTCACAGACATGGAGTACAGCTTGCTGAATAATTGCTAGCACTTGTTTTGCCAGTAAGCAGCATGACAGAACAGTATAGAAAAGACCAAGACACAGATGTGTGGTTGAGTCCTTTAGGCACAGAGACAAATGCTTGTACACCCACTGATGAGCACACAAACTTCTTACTTCTTGGAAAAAGAACCTGTCGAATTTAAAGGTTAGAAATGCACATACATCAATATATTTAAGTGCCAAATATACGGCATAGTCTATTTATAATGTACTGACTCTTATATAAATATATTTGT
Source organism: Excalfactoria chinensis (assembly GCF_039878825.1). NCBI lineage: Eukaryota > Metazoa > Chordata > Aves > Galliformes > Phasianidae > Excalfactoria > Excalfactoria chinensis. The sequence continues at coordinate 46,107,118 of NC_092827.1, forward strand.
CTTCTGTGATTTCCTCAGATGAGCTGTAGTTGTGAATCTCTCTTTCTGGGAATGGAAAAACTATTCATCACACTTTAAAATTTAAAAAGATATTTTGTCTCTTTTGCCACAGGTCCTATTGTGAAGTGTGCTAATCTTACTGAGCTGATATTATCCAGGTAGTTTTCTTCAGTTTCCTTTGGAGGTTTTTCCACTTCACAGCTTTCAGGTTTCTTGCCAAAACAGCTAGTTCAAGGGCTATTTTCTCCCCTCTTTTCCCTTCTCCTCTTTCTTCCCTTTCCTTCTCAGTTCACCTCTATGTAGAGATAAGCACTAAGCTCTAATTAGCTTGGTGATGTTGTGAAAGCCAAATGAAGCTGCCTTTACTGACTCTGCTTTTTATGAAGAAAAAAGGTACACAAAAAGTGAATAGATCCTTCAGAGACCTAAGCAACCAAATATTCAGTCAAGAAATACGCAAGTAGCTTTGTACAAATCACAGTAAGAAAAAATTTCTTCCACATCCCCTCCAAGGACCCACTCCCTATTTCTTTAGCTGTTACATGCTTCTGCTAGGTTTCATTAGTAATGCTAGCAGAAGTGAGCAATATTTTTTGGTTATCACATTGTTTAATATCTTGTTTATACCATATGGTACCATTACCAGGAATAAGACTGTTTTCAGGTAGATGAGCTTAATTTTAGGAATATAAATCTGGCAAAATGGATCCCAGAAATGTAGAAAGAATTCTGAAGAATTAAATATCAATTTGTAGTCCTTTGCCAATGCTGTTGGAATGGATGATATTGTATGGCACGTTATGTCAGTGCCTGAAGTTGTGTGAAAGTCACTCTATACATGAGGCAGCGGAAACTGTAAAGACTCACCTTTACATATTTGTTGCCATGTTATAAGAATCTGTTTGTATTTTTCTTGCTTTCTGGTACTGGTTCATTAAAAGCCCTCGTGTAGACAGTAAAAACTGGAATGAATGCAATGGAACTCACAGTTGTTTGTCATTGCAAGTCACTAATTTGTTTTTGGCAGGACTTTTACTTCTTCACTGATCCATGAGGGAGGATATGCACTAGACTTCATTTTGGATGTCCACATTTAAAGAATGATCCTTCTGTATAGCCCAGAGGCATGTCTCTGGGAAAACTACTCTGCTCTGTGCTTGTCAAATGCAGCGAAGTTCATCAAACCACCCAGAAGCAGAAAAAGATGAACTAACATGCAAAAATCTGTTTTAGTTTGAGGAAGTTTTGCATATTCTTCTATGGAATAAATCATCCCTTTCCCTTCCCCTTTCCCTTTTGCTTTCCCTTTCCCTTCCCGTTTCCCTTTCCCTTCCCCCTCCCCTTCCCCTTTCCATTTCCTTTTCCCTTTTCTTTCCCCTTCCACTTCCCCTTCCCCTCTCGTTCTCTCTCCTTCTCCTTTCTCTCTTCTCTCTCTTTTTTTTTTTTTTTTTCTTTCATCCCCTCCCCTTCCCTCTTCCCCCTTCTCTATTCTCTCCTATTGCTGAAAATTCTAGTACTACCTGTAAAACAGGGAAACGGAAATGAATCATTCTTACTATGGAGATTTCTTTTGACTGGAGAATTGCCCAAGTTGGATGTTTTGATTCTGTCCATGAAAAATAAACGTGATTTTCACCCTCCAACTGCAAATAGGAACAAGTATAAATTGTATGGGATTTGTGGACCTTTCATAATGCAGTGTTGTTCCAGGTGAGTACAGATACGTGTTATTGTTTGTATATGCTGGAGCCATGGCATGTGACCTTAGGAGAGAGAAACACAGTCTCTGCTATGCTGATAGCATTCCTCTTCTCCATGGATTCCAACTTATTTAAATTGCCTTTCCTTCCTCTTCCTCTGAGATGTGCAGATATCCTGCAGTTACTGCCCTTGGTTGTCTGAGTTCAAGGTGATTATTACTGTTTTGATGCTAGATAAATATTTGTATTGGCTGCGTGTAGGGTAAAGCTGAATTTGTAGATGAACGTAATACTGTGAAAAAAACATGTCTGCATGAGAAACTGAAAACTGGTTTCCCAACGTGAAATAATGAGGATTTCAGGGCACATTTCTGGATTACGCCTTTGTTTTCCAAACCAAAAATTAACTGCCTTTGTTGTTTTGCCACAGAATTTTCCTGACGTTTCCATAGTAAATCTCTGCAAGAAGGGTATAACTGGAGTGTGTGTTATGGATTTTTCTTATTGCCCTGTTACCATCAAAGAATTTACTAGTCATGTGGAAAGATACAATTATTTTCTCAATTTTTCTCAAAATTGGTTGGATTCTTTTTATAAAAAATTATTTTTAAAAATTGATATTTCTGGAGAAAGTTGATAGATCTAGCTTACAGAGGTAATACATTTGCAAAAAATGTTGAACATACTTTAGGCTTTATCAAATAGTTCTTTAATAATTCTTTTAAAGTAATTTATTGCTTTGATTTTGCATCTCAAGATTACTACTCTACTGGCAAAGTGGATTTCACTTTTTGTCCTCATACAGAATGTAAGCACTCAGCTCACTATTAGACTGTTTATCATTATTATTAATTCCTCTTAGGTCTGGTTAATGCTTCAAAATTTATTGTCCTCTGTTCTATTTTATTATTATTATTATTTTATTATTATTTTTGTAAGATCCTATCTTCAGTTTTTACTCGCTATTTTGACCTGCTGAAGAAACACTACTTTTCTGCCACCTTTCTTTCAGATGAATGGAAAGCACTTGTAGTTGTTATTTTGTACTTCTCTTTCCTTAAAGTAGACTCTATTGCTCTGTTGCTGGAGGCTAGCTCTGATATAAATACCCAAAGGGAACAATAAAGAATATATACTGCTCACAGGAAAAGAAGGTACTACAAAACTTGTCTCACCTTAATGTTCCGTACATTTGGAGGAGCTGCATTTTACACCCTTTACTGTCAACTGTTATAGGTTTTGTCTGTACAAGCAGTACATCGAAAATAAACCTACCTTTATTGGAAAATTTTAGAATTTGCTGCATGCTCTAGTACTTTCTTCTCCAGAACATCTTTGTAATCACAGGTATGTACAGTGTCAAGGAGAGATAAACCAAGTGTGATGTCATTTCTAATCTAGGAGTCTTCTAGAGAACAATAGTTATTGAACATACATAGCCTGGCGACTTCTGGTGTTGCTTTACAGGTTGGGGTCAGAAGCTAACCAAGAGTACATGTCAGTAGCTCTCTGTAAAACTGGAAGTGTAATTTTGCAAATAAATGCAAAATACTATGTATTTTTAGCTTCTTGTTCCACCACAAGGAGTAGACAAAAGTATGCCAAGGTATGGAGCTACGAGATATGGTTTAATAGCTTGTGGTAGCAGTTATTATGGGAGGACGGTTGGACTAGATCATCTTGTAGGTTCTTTCCCACCTTGTGATTCTATGATTCTAAGTGTGTTGATTTATTTATTATGAACGTAAGCCCAGCTTGTCTATGTCACTTTATTATCCTTGCAGAATACCAGGGATGCGAAGTAAAGCTTAAATTAATCACCACACACGACAGTTGTTCAGTGTGATAGATTGTGGCTTTACTGTATCATCAATCTAATGACACACCAAAGGAAAGGTTTTTGGAGCAATCTGGAGGAGAATAATGAAGGAGTTTCTTGGATGATTCAGAAAAGCCTTCCTGAGAGGGTAAAGCATAAAATAGTGAGAGGGAAAAAAAAAAAAAAAAAAAAAAAAAAAAAAAAAAAAAAAAAAAAAAAAAAAAAAAAAAAAAAGTATGTTTGAAAATGGAGGATATCCAATAAGGCTTATTCGAGTAAGATTTTTGAAATCACATAGGAGATAGCTGTGGGGATTGAACTTTGTTGTGAAGAGCCTGTAGAGTGTAGAGAGATGGTAATTGTCTGATGTGCATTGAAGAAGATGGCAAAGCTGAGGAAGTGATTCAGAGATGTGAGAACTAGTAGAAATGATCACCAAAAATGACCGGTGTTTGAGAAGATGGCTTTCTTTCAAGGCTATAGGAAGTATCTGTGTTATCTCAAGTATGGGTCAAGTATGGGAGTTTGGAGATTAAAGAGTGACCTCTCAGTAAATAGATATATAGAAAGAATAGATAATAGAAAGAAGTTACAACATGTAGCAGTGATGTAAATGTGAAGTCTAGAGAGGTTCACTTTGAAGATGATACCCTGTTTGTGATTAGCATAAGATAGTGTAGGATGAAAGTACCCTTGACAGTTGAGAAATAATGCAACAATGCAGGTGTGCAGAAAAATGCTGATAGGTCTCTTGTAGACATATTAAGCTTGATTTGAAATCAGTTAATAAAATCATTTAATCAATAAGGTTGGGATAAATCTCTAAGGTCATCAATTTCAACCATCAGCCCCACTAAACCCTGTCTGTAAGAGCCACATCTACACATTTCTTGAACATTTCCACCACTTTCCTGGAGAACCTGTTCCAATAATTGACCGCTCTTTCTGAGAAGAAATTTTTCCTAATATCCAGCCTGAATCTCTCCTGGCGCAACTTGCGGTCATTCCCTCTCATCCTATCACTGTTACCTGGGAGAAGAGACCAACCCTCACCTCACCACAAGATCCTTTTAGGTAATGCCTTTTAGAGAGTGATGAGGTGTCCCTTGATCCCTCTCTTTCCCCTCTGCTACTCCTTGTAAGACTTGTTTCTGAGACCCTTCACCAGTTTGTTGTCCTTCTTTGGACATGCTCCAGTGTCTTAATGTCTTTTTTTTAGTGAGGGGCCCATGGATTAGACAGATAAGATTGTATTTTGAAATCAGTAAAATAGAGCTACAGAATTAAGATAGATCTTTGAATAGTATTCAGGGGGATGATAGTTCCATTTATGATTGTAGATGAGTTTAGTCATCATTAAGATAAAAGGGAAAATGGAAGAGAACCCTCAAAATTTGGAGAAGAGAGAGATTAGCTAATCTGAAGGAGATAATGTATGTGTGGGGCATGAAGCTGCATGAATAAATTACTTGTTGGTTTTCTGATGAAAAATAAAGGAATATAGCTTCCTGTGATTACAAGAAGAGGTTTTCAGTTTTGCTATTGAAACCACATCAAGTTTTTACTCCTTGTTTGCTCCTTGTGATCCAAAAGAATATTTTCTTTGGATGAATTTTTGAAACTTTAAAAAATGGATTATATTTACAAGTGGAACCAGTTCAATGTGAGAGATCAACTGCTTCATGTTGAAATTATTGTGATAAATAATGTTGATTCTTTCCAGAAAACATCAGCCAAAGTAAGTTTATACAAATCTGTACAAATATTTTTCTCTGCTGTAATTGAAGGTAAATCATGGAAAAGAAGGTCATATTAGGAGAAAAGAAATTTTATGAGGCTGTATCAACAAGGCAAAGGAAACTGTAGTACTGGTGTTACAAATTGACTGATTTCTTCTACATACTATCAAGTGAGCATATGAAAACATTCACACAGATATATATTTGTCAGTGAGTACATTGCTCCTTCAATGATATGTGGATTGGCTATAGTGAATAGTTAGACATGGGTATTTCAAAAGAATGTTAAACTTTTATTGTCAGAAAAGACTGATTAATTAAGAATGATTTTTATTTGCAAGTATTTATTGTGTTTGACAAAAGTATATTATTCTGGTTGGGCTTTCTAATACAACAAGATTTACTGAGTAGTTTCTGAATTACTAGCAGCCTCATGGCTCAGACCCTGATTTGGAACATATGTGGCCTAAATTCAAGTTCCATCACAAATTAAATAAAAAAATAAGGACAGACTCCTTTGCCAAAATGGATTTTCTTCACTGACTGGATGCCTTTGGAGTCTCACTGTCTTATTTTTATTAAAAACAAAAACAAAAACATCGAAATGTTTTATGGCATATTATTTTGGCCTAAAAGCTTCTTTTACCCAACTTGATGTATGCTATAAAACCTAACTGCAAAATAGTAAAAGCTAAGAAATAATGTGATAGGATTTCTTGTTTACATCATTTTTTCTACTAAACATTATCTACCTTTACATGCCAACTGTAAAGGTGGTGAAAAATACACTGAGAGGAGGAAATTTTGTAACACAAACTAATGACTACATCTGAAAATTTATCAGCTTATATCAGCATACTGCATGTATTGAAAGAAAAATAGCTGTATGCAAATTCCTGTATTGGTCTGTTTTCTTGTCCAAACTGATTTGTGAAATTTGATTTTATTTGTAGTGTTCATGAAAGAATGTAAATGTTGCAGTACTGCAAGGAACCAGTGGCATCGTGTTGAAGCAGTAAATGCTACAGTGATTATGCTAACATGACTTTTTTCCCCATGCATTTCCACATACTCTACAAAGAGAGCATTATTTCCACTTTACAGATGAAGGAATTGAAGTGCAGAGAGGTTAAGGGACTTGTCTGACATCTCAGAGTGAGTCAGAGGTAGAGATTGAGTGAGTCTGGATTTGATTCCTTGTTTATACCTTTATTCACTGAACCATAATCTTTCTCTCAAGCTCCTAATCCCTTTGTAAGTAACAGATGAGGTGGCTGTTTTCTGTTTTGGATGGTTGGCTAGCATGCATCATTTGAGTGAAACTGCATTTTCCATATACAGACAGTTTATAAAATAACATGGCTTACTGGGTGGGCATTTAAGTCTCTATAACCAAGAAAAGTGAGAAACGAGCCAGGAAAACAGCTTAATCCTTATGCTGAGACAGTGAATATTCCAATTCTTAATAGCTGTCCCTCAAATCCTTTTTTAATTTCTCTTTTATTGAAATATTTCAATAGGAGAGATTAAAAACTCACAGGGGAAATGATTAATGGAAACAAAAAAGTACATACATTCCCATAGAACAGAATAGTATTGGAGGAATTTCATGTCTGGGTCTTGTGCTCAGCCTCTCTTTTGTGAAAGTACATCCCATGCACATTTATTTGAGCTATTGAAAACTGCTGTTGTCAAATTGGTTCAGTCACATTCTCTCTGTTGTCAAACTGGTTCACCCAGTGATTTAAGGATATTTAAAAACAATTAGTCAAATATGTATTATAGATAAAACATGAATTGTAAGTCACTGATCAATGGTGTTAAAATTCCTTTGATTTACTGGTGATGTCTCTGCTGGTAAATTGAAATTATCAGGGGTACAGTCCCACAGGGCTTGGGATTTACCTATAAATCTGATAGATGGATCCCTCTCAGCCTTTGGCCTTGGCTGAACACCACAGGCCAAAGCAGTTACAAGGCAGAGTTTTCAGTCACCGCTTTGAAGGCTTTTACACATTTGGAAAATGAAAAAAATATTGACTTTGGCAGCCCTCTTGTCCAGAGGCTTTTGGTCCACTGGGCTAGAAACTGATTCCTGACACTGCTTGGTTTGTTAGTATTGATGTAACTGTGAACTGCATTATCCTCAGAAAGATCAGAGCTTAACAAGGATGAGAATGAGGAACGTAGCCTAGAAAGAATTTGTGGGGAAATAAGCAGAAAAGTTTGTGATGCCTCACAATTCTTGCTGGGAAATACAATACAATTCGAATGTAATCTGTTTATGAGTTGTCTTTAACAAAAAGTGCAGCAGCCTCAACAACTGTAGTTGATTTTATTGATAATACATTTCATGACATCAAGAAAAGATGCTGAAAGGCAATGTTTTCAGTCTCCGCATCATGCAGTACTGCAAAACTGCTGTCTTTGCAGTGTTTGCAGAAAACCAGGAAATAAATGAATTTACAATTACGTGAGAATAAACTTGACAATGAAGGGATTTTGCATTATGCAGAAAGACACAGAATGCTGCTTGAGAGGCAGAAGGTGGAGGGAACCAGCTTTTTGGGCTGGTTGTGAGAATGTTTGGAGACTGGAGAAGGACTGAGGAAGTAATCCCTTGAGGACCTGGTCAGATAAATGATGAAAATTTATGGACCTTCTTGAAAATCAGACCTCTTCTGCAAAGAATTTCTCAAAAAGAAGTAGATTTATATTTTTGTAATATATACTAAAACTATGTGATACACAGTTAGCTACCAAATGTTGTATATTAGCATTCTTGGAGTATAAAATCTTGGGGCATAATTTTTCATTTTATTTTTCCTTTTCTTCAAGTCTGAAGGAATCAGTGACTTTGGTGATTACACTTAAAACAGCTCCAGACTTCTTAATTACCAACAAAGACTTTCTCCTCTTTTGGGCCAAGTGGTGTGTGAATCAAATAATTCCAGTAAAGTCAGCTTTTTGTATGAGCTGTTGATAACAAATAAGAAGCTAATAAGGAACAGAGGCTTCAGAAGGGATTTATACGGTCATTAAGCAGCCTTGTCAATTAAGGGTACTTGCAGAATAACTTTTTTTCCCCAAAAGACTCCCCAAAACATTCACTCTGAATATCTCTCTTCTCTAAATGCCTCTCTGACCTGGCAACTTATCACTCATAGAAAAATATTTAATGCTTCAGAGACACGTCTAAGGGACAAACCAAGGCCATACTAAGCATTGTAAGATACTTCGCCTTCTCCAGATGTTCCCAGAAAACAGGTCATACCTTTTGATGCTAAGTTTGCTCTCCCTGTTTTCCAGAAAGAATGTCTTTTTCTCACTTTTCCAAGCAAAGTTTAGCTTTTCAAGTGACCAGGTCTGGACCTTTTAAACTCCCATCCTTCTTCCCATCTAAAGCTCCACTTCCCCTTAACAGAAAGCACATTACTTCTTAGAAATTAGTAATAAGAGCTGAACATAAGAGGCAGCCATTGTTTTTTCTATTACTTTTAATGACTAACTCACTGCATTAATGTAATATTAATTTCACTATTCCCACTTATACTTTTGATCAAATGGAACTACAGAAGTGATAGCTAAGCTTCAAAAACAAATCAAATTTCCTAACCAAATAGTGAAATGTTTCAAACATTGTTTCTAAAGCCTCTGATGGAAGATTTGCTTCATGACTTGGAACAAACATGCCTGTGCTCCAGTCTTTCCTGATTCTTTTTTTTTTTTTTTTTTTTTTTTTTCATTTTTTCCCTCCATCTGTGTGTATTTGCAAAATCACTGGAACTTGTTTTTCTTTTCCAAATGATGATAAAACAAATCTAAAAGTTACGCTTTTCATAGTAGTCTCATCCCTTTAAAACCTTCAGAAAATATATATTTAATTAATTTCTCATTTTTATACTCATTTTCAAATGGAAGTTAAGAATGTAAAGGAGGCCTACAGGAAAGTTGGGGAGGATATCTGTGTCAGGGGGTGTGGTAAAAGAACAAGAGGAAACATCTTCAAACTTAATGAAGTTACATTTAGAGTAGATAGAATGAACAAATTCTTTGAGTAAAGAAAGCAGTGAGGTGATGCAACAGGTTGCCCAGAGAAGCTGTAGATGACTCATCCTTGTAGGTTTCCAAGGCCAAGTTGGATAGAGTCCTGTGCTGCGTGATCTGGTGGATGGGAGTTCTGCCCATGGCACGGATTCAAACTGAGTGGGTTTAAGATCCTTTCCAATAAGAGTCATTCTGTGATTCTATCATATATATTTCCCATTGAATACCTGCCATCTCTGGATGCCTTCTTTTAATCTAGATTTCTAATTGAATATGTAGACAGCCCCTGGCTACCTAAGGATTATCAGTGATTCACTGATATTAGAATGTTTCAAGCAGCCTCAGTAGCCCAATGTTTCAAAATAAATACATGAAATCAAATGAAAGAATGCATTTTTGATCAGCTGTGTATTAATTTTGCAAGGCTGAATGAAACAGGAATCATCATGTCTTTGAAGAGTTCTCTTGGGATGTTAGATGATAATACAAAAAAATAATTCAAGTGCCAAAATTCTGCAGTCCCCCAGAACTGCTATCCATTGCAGACAATCTAATCTGGGAATCTTTTAATAATAAGAGTGATTTAGATTTGGTAGTTTGCACCTCATTTCTTCTGAAAACAATGAGAGTTACTACTGTCAGTTGTATATATTGGAGACTTATCTTAATTCTTGTATAATTTATGTGAAGGTACTACAAATACTCTCAATTCCTATACAAAAAAAGAGGCAATATAGAACTGAAGATGCCATTTCACCTTGCTTGCTGCAATACTTGACAAATCTATTGAGTTCCGTCTTTCCCTTAATTAAGGTGTTTTCCTTCTCTACTGTCACTGAAAGAGATTTCCAAAATTCAGTTCCTTCAGGGTTTAGAAGTTTTATTTCACTTTGAGTTGAAATTTACTCTTGATCGCTTTATAACTATTCGCTTTTGTGTCAGCATTGTCCTTGAGTCTGAATAGTCTTTTTCCCTCTCTCTTCTGTTTACCTTTTGTTATATTTATGCAGAACTTTAATATCCACTCTCAGCCCTCATTTCTCTGGGCATATTATCTAGCTTCATTTTAGTCTTCTTTACTAAAATCAGCTCTCCATTCCCTTGATCCCCATAGAAGTTTTTTCCTTGTATCTGCTCCAGAATGAATTAATTTTTATTGCCCGTGGGAAATTAGGATTGTACACAATATTAGGAATGAGGTTTCACTGGGGCCTTATAAAGAAGGTTAATACTTAAAAATTTTTATTGTGCCACATGTATACAAACTGTTAGGCCGCAACCTGAAGGAGTGATTGAGCAGCTGGTGAAGGGATATAGCCTTCCAGGAAGACAGGTGGAAGCAGTTAACCTTTGTGACCCTAAACTCATTTAAAGGCTGGAAGCCATAAGGGAAGCATCTTTACTTAGAGACAACTTCCTTTGGAGTATTTGGTGAGACTTGGTCCTCAAAAAGGGGCAAGGGTTTCCTTTTTATTACCTTATTTATGACTTTCTTTTTGGGGGGGATCCAAAACTGATTTAAAGTAGCTATATCTGCTATTGCCTTTCCTTACACCACTTAATCTATTCTGTCCAGTTAATGCTCTTATTTAAATTTCTGCTACTGCTTTTTCAAAAATATGAGCCCAAATACTAAAATATATATGTGCCCCTCTTGTGCAGGGAGAGGTGTAGGAAGAGTTTAAACAGTCCTTTGTTAAAAACAGCAGTGTCTTCTTCACTGGTAATTTGCTTTCACAAATGCAAGAGAACACTTAATAACGGTAATTTATTTTGTTTACATGGAAAACTACATCAGTGAAATAAATAATCCCGCTTTTTGTATTTGCAGAATCTATTGTAATAGTAGAAGCATCCACAGACTGTTTTGTTGACTTCTGAACTAATGGTGGAAAGTGCAAAAAGTCCAGTGTTCTCCAAATTGTATTGGTATCTATGACAGTAGAAGGAAGAAAAAATGCATAAATAAGGGAATGTGGTCAGCATATAGAGACAGCTCCTAGATCTGTTATGGCCGGCCTGAGAGTTAAAGCAAAAGAGGCTGAAGAAATGGATAACTCTCATTCAAATGAGGGCAGCAAGTAATTGTTTTCAGGTTTTGTCTGGTGACTTTCTAAGGCTTGTAGAAGCTATTTACCTGGTATCTAGTACAAGGACCGTTAGTTCCCGAGCATTGTTATCATGTTATCATGTTATCATGTTATCATGGTTTTTATCTTTCATTCTTACAATAAATATTTGGTTGTTGTTGGTGGTGGTTGTTTTTTTTTTTTCTTTTTGTGTGTGTGTGTGTGTGTGTGTAGGAGAGAATGGACTGTGATCCAGCTCCCTGGCAGGCTGCCTGACATACAGGAAGCAGTCAAAATATTATGTTAGAAGTGTTTCATTCATCTGCCTTTAAATCTGATCACTTCACAGAGTAAAAATTCTTCTGTGAAGAGGATTTCCTAAGTAGTCTAACAATACGGTTCCAGTTACCTCCAGGACATGAGGGTAAAGATTTAAAAAAAAAAACCAAACCATCTTATCCTGTCTGAAATAAAACCCTGCAAAGCTCTGGGTCAGGAGTGTGTGCATAAGTAGCACATCTCTTACAATACGGCTGTCACCTGTATGCCAGATGCTACTGTCCACTTGGACACGTCCTGGTTCTCTGTTGACAGAACCTTTCGCAAAACGTTTTAGCCAGTAGCCTGCCAGGCACTGATCTTTTATCAGATGCTGGAAAAAGTCTTGGCGTCATTGTTGCTGCCTGGAGCCCTACTGAACTGCATTTTAATAAGTACCTCAATCCCTTTTCATGGTTTGTCTCTTTGGACTTCCTCTTGGGTCTGTCTTTCTGGGCAGATCCTCCTTGTAGCATAGGAGATAAGCAGAAAAAAAATATATAAAAAAAAATAAAACAATCTCTTTTCATGCTGTCACACCATTATATGTTATCTTCCAGCTGCAGGCAGAAATAAGCATATCTGACCTTCTGCTTGCCTCTTACCTAAGCAGCCTTCTGACTCCAAGTGGAGCTGCTACTTAGGTGATGAATAACTAGTCATTGTTTTCATGGTAAATCTGGTGAATGCTTAACAAAACACAAAACTCTCATAGTTTTCTTTCCTTTCTATCCTCCAAATGACTAGGTTGAACTTTATAAAGGCACTGTAATTGGATAAAAATCAAGTCTGCAATCTGAGTCTTTTTGAGAGTTAAAAAGACAGTTCTGAGATTAAGGAAAGTTGTCAGACTTCTATAGCAATTAATATTTGAATAACTATGGTCAACATTTCCCTTAGTAATATGTCATTTCAAAGGGAATTTGGGATGCTATATTCACCTCAAGATAAGGAAGGAGCTTAAAACTGGTGGAAGGCTTTTCCAAGTAACTAGAAACTTATAGTTTATCTAGGAATGGCCAGGTTTTAGGCTTAACCAGCTGCCTTGCGATGCTTTTTTACTGAAGTGTTTTACTCTTCTTGATATGAGAATATATTTCAGAAAAACAAAAACAAACAAAAAAGTAAAACCACCATGAGATAACAGGATACGAGGAAAAGGGAAAGGGGAATGGTGCTGCCAAGCTTCAGGAACCAGAGTAAAGTGCTGAAGCTAGCACCTCATCACACTATGGTCCCTTTGTTGTCTATACAGAGCAGAAGCTTTATCTTATTTACTCTGAATGTAGTGATATTGAAGATGAGTAGACTTCACAGTTTGGCACCTGTAATTTGGTTGGCCTCTGCACTTTTACTGGGCAGATATGCCTTCCAGAGATAGGGGTGTGTCTTCAGTGCAAAGCTGTGTAGAGTGTAACCACAGTGGGGGCCAAGGATTAATCTGTAATAGACTGCAACAGGAGCAGAGGAGTTATGTTGACTGAAGCTGGAGTATATAATGTTTAGTAGGCCAGGCATCTTAAGGGTAAATACTAGAAGTGTCACCATAATTCATATTAGATGGCTGTTTATATATGCAAAAGATTCATTAAGAACAAGATGCCCAGCTGTAAAATCTGTGGGTTTTGTTCTATTAATTTTCAGTTTGTTTTATGCGTTTATTTGTAGGACACATGGGATATTAACTTAGAAGTTTCTTCAAGCGCTTATAATTCTTAGGAGTTGAGTCTCACTTCTGTTTCTAAACAGAGACCTTGAAATTAGATGTGTAGATCCCTTTCTCTGTTTGAGATGTGCATGGTGTCTGCTCCTCCAACTCCCCGATGCTTTTTTGTAAAGTCATTATGCTTGAACAAAGCATACTTTGGACTATGCTAGTAGTTTGCACTGATTTTGCTCTGGCATAGATTACCAATGTGAAGTGTGAGGTAGCAGGGAAAAATCAATGAAGCAGCCCACTGACTGACTGACGGGTTGAGTTTCAGATTAGGATATAGTCATGCACTTCAGGAACCATTCTGAAATATTTAACTTTCCATTTTTAAGATTACTGTAGCTCAGGAGTTTGCAAGTTGATTAGAAATGTATTGCTGAGCTGGAAGTAGCTAGATAATGTTTCTTAAGGATAGTGGAATTTAAAGTCTTATTAATAAAGCTGAGTCAATGTCACTGGCCTATACATTAGATGGAGAGAAATAATTCATCCTAAAACTCTGGTGAGAGCATTGTCATCCACAAAGTACTGTTTCATTATTTATAATTATGAAAAATTATGTCATGGATTGCCACCAAAAAAAAAATTGAAGACTGAGGAAAAAGCACATGGCATTGTACAATTCAGAGGTGTCTGACTTTGCTGTCAAACATGTAACCAGGACAAGAAATTATGCTAGATAAATGATTGCTACAGTGGTTTTTATTTTATTTTTTACTGTTCATTGTGTTGTAACTTTTGGAAGACTGGTTTCTGCTGCTGTTTGTCTGGGTTTGTTATGCAGTCCCCATGGCATACAAGTCACCTGTCTGGCTTAATTTAGTTGAGAAAAAGAAGTGTAAAATACTTAGATCTATACTCTGACAGCTGTCATGAGAAAGAAAACAAATGTTATTTTTATTAGTAGGCAGCTTGCTCTTCCAGTGCAGTGGTTAACATTTTCTGTTGTGGCTTCTAGCTGCTGTCAGTCCTCCCAGCAGTGATTCAGGATCTCTGAGTCACAGCACAGGTGTGGGATGGGGATTTCTTCTGGCTGGCTCATGTGAGTTGAAGATTTATATCTGGCTAAGATCCAACCACACTGAAATAACAGAAACGTAGGATGATGAAAGGAACTTAAGCAGTACTTCTTGCATTAATAATATAAGAGGTTATATAGACACTGTTTAACACCTTGGCTGAAAGCCTACACCCAACCTAAGCTGGGGCAAAGTTTGAACTAATATACTGTCAAAGCAATATTTTCATCTAATTCATAAACAACAACAACAAAATTGTTACTTGTAAAAGTGCTGCAACTGAGTCGCTGTATAGTGAATCTAGATTGTGAAGATAATCTTATAGTCTCTCAGTTTAGCCGGAATGGTTTGGAAATGAAGAATCGGTCTTATGTGAATGAGAAATACGGGCTTTTACAAGTACTAAGATGTTATGGTACACAGTATTAAAAGAAAAGAAGTTCTGAAAAAACCTGGATAGAACTAGGGCCCACAGAATCCAGCTTCTTTTCAAATGGAAGCAATTCTTAAGAAAATGGATAGTTTTGGTAGTAGAAAGAGTCTGAAGAATATGTACGAGTTTCACTTCTTGTGCCTGTATCTTTCAAAAGAATCAAGAATTCTTTCCTTATGGTTTAGTGTAGCAGATATTCTACAAGAGGGGTCCTTGGAAATAAATAGTTTCAAGCCATTATCAAGATGCAGGTTAGTAACATCATCATAGGCCTGAAATGAGTCCTAAAATTCTTTAACTTTGGTTTTAAGTTAACCTTATTTAAGTCCTTTAAAAGGGAAATGAATAACATACTTACTGAAACACAAATAGAACATGTTATCTCCAGTGAATTATTTTTATCATAGTTTTATCATCTGTTTCCTTCTTCCTCCCTTTAAAAAGAAAAGCATAGAGGAGAAGAAAATATTTATATTTTTTCATATTGAACTCATATTTTGAAGGCTTTCAGATAGCAATCCAGAACAGATGAAAACAGATCAAAGCACTGAAAGAAAACCTGTGAGGTATTTGTGTGTAGCTTTTAGTAATGCCATTGTATAAAGCTAATTAACACACTCACCACAAAATAAAAGTAAATAGGTTGGATATAATTTAAAGACTATCTGGGGTCTCATTACAAAACTAGTACTGTAAGTCTTCTCCTAATTTTTAACTACATAACCTTCTACCCATAAATACCAACCTAAAAATGTTTTCAGGTCTCTAGCCTGCTCAGACTAAAATGTCCATGCTGACTGAATTTGAAGCCAAGAGCTTCAACAGTTCAACGAGGAAAAAGAAATATGCCTTTAATTATACAGACCTAGAAGTGTTTTACTGTCATTATTAACAAAGTTGCTCAAATGTTGCTTGAGAAATGATCTTTGTAAAATAAAGAGCAAACTCCTGTGCATCTCTCTTACGTTTTTAAATGACGTTTTGGAAATGCATGTGATATTGTGAAAGGTCTTCACGACCTCTAATTCTATTACTATGACATTTTGACTATCTTGCTGCTAATTTCTCTGCGTTGTCTACAAATAATGACTATACCCTAATCTTACTAACCTTTCCATTTTTCTTCTTGTGATTTATCCCATTTCAATAAGGAACTAAGTCTGTTTGTTCTAACTATACTTTTATTATCCTTGTCTGAGATGACTATGAGCTCCCCTGTGATCTGCTGGAAGATCTTTGTTACTTGTATTCTATTGCATTGTTTCAAGTCATAAAGTTCTACATAATGCAGATTAATATATTGCTATGTAAACAGTATACAAATTTATTTCTTTTCCTCACCAGGTTTTAATTTGACATTTATTTAGAGGATGATTCAGTGAAACAGAGCTGGATGGTATAGGAGGAGGAAAAAATGTCCTAAGAATTCTAGAGTAGCTGATATAATGCTGATCCACAGTTTGTCTGTATCAGAAAAGAATCCATTTCCTTTATTATTTACTATGAGCTGGTAGGAAGATGTACTTGACCGATATCTTAATATTCAATATGCTGTTGCTAAGCTTGCAATTTGTGCTTCAAAGTTTTACAATGTCCTTGGTGTTATTATGGATGATTTATGGAACATTCTTTTAAAGTAAAAATTGATTGCATCACGTCCTTTCAGAACAAAAGAGAATGATCTGACTTTAAGAGTAAATGAAGATGATAATACAGAAATGTTTCTAGCAAGCACAAGCCAAATTTTGTTTGTACACAAAATGTATTTATGTCTAAGGTACACTTAACCATAAACATGGTAATATTTTAGAAGATATTTATTTTTACATGGACCTCTTGGAGGCACCATATTTTGGAGTTGAAGTTAGTATGTATGTTAGTTTCAGCTACGTATCTGCATTACTGCAGTCACCTTTTAAAAAGAATCAAAAAGGTAAACCATGAAATAGCTAAAACATCAAGAAAGGATATAATCTCCGAATTATAGAGATACTTGTTACACTTGTCAATTATAAGAGAGCTTTCTGGAAACTTCAAGCAAACAAATTAATCATTTTCAATAAACAGAATATGAAAGTAGATGAATGTTGAATTTCAATTTTAAATCTGCTTTGGAAGATTAAAATAGCCCTTGGTATGATTATAGGCTGTGCTTGAGGCTTACATAATTTGCACATAGTGATGCTATAAGAATAGGAATGAGAGACATAAAAACTTGGTTTGCACTATGGAAGTTACAAAAGAAGAATATTGAAATAACAAGGTAAATATCTCAGGAACAGAGGTAAATATTCTCTGGACAATGCACTTCTGGAAATGTGTCACTGTCACTCAGTTCATTTCCAAAGTACAAGATGAATGCAGTACAATGAGAAAATCTCATTCTGATATAGGTGATAACTAAACATTGCCTACTTCTAAGGGAATAGAACTTCTGTAGTTTTGTGTATAGATATACACACGGTCATGACTGAGTGTGTTTGTATCTGTTCACATCTGCTTTTTCTTTAATTTTTTTTAAACCTTCTGACATTCATTTGGATCTCTAAAGGCAAATGAAGATCCAAAGACATTGTTATCCGTACAAGTCCTATGACAATAGTGAACAAGGAGAAAAGAGACATTATATATGCTCTGAGACAGGGCAAGGCTCCTTGAAAGTGCCTTAGATTTTCAAGGAGACCACCTGATTTTATTTTGTTTTAAATAGGCTATTTAATGTGTCTATTAGGAAGGCTACTTTTGCATCACGCGTTTGTCACTTTGCTCTGTGCATCTTTTAAACAATATTTTAGTGTATGGAATACCGCCTTAAAACTTTTCAGAAATGTTAATCTATCGAAGTCATACAGATCACATGTAAACAAAACACATTTATGTTTCCTTCATCAGTGACAGTTGTTCACTTGTCATCTTTCAGAATAACTCCAATCCTTTCAATCATTTTTTTAATAGATTTTAAATTAATTGTTACCAGGGCTGATTTTATTATTTATTTTGGATTTTCTTGACTTTGTGTCTCAATCTGTATGAGTACAGTGGCAATAGATTTATTTTTATTTATTTATTTATTTTAAGGATTATTCTTTAATTCTTCATTTTTTAGATTTCATATCGTTAGTATTTCTAGTAAAGCTCTTATAAGATTACTAATTATAAGAATTCATCAGCCTTCCCATTTAATTTTCACTAACTTTCTATATAGAAAGCTTATTGCAGATCCTTTTTCAGGTCTTCTCTATTGCCAACTGACAGATAATGAATATCATTATGCTAATTCAAAGCTTTTGTTCCAGTACCAACTGTGTGCGACTTCTCTGAAAAAGTAACTGTCATGAGATCTTGTCAGAGTGTAGGATCTGGAAAACCCCTGAGAGACTGTGGCAATTAAATAATGGATGCTATCAAGTATCGTGATTGTTTATCTTTTCAAATTCAGAATAAACGGTACATATTCAATAATAAGAAATATATCCTGGAATAACTGTTTTAGGGCTTCTTGTTATGTCTAGTAAACAAGTAAATAAATAAATAAATATAAACTACTTACCTCTTAGGACAAAGATTGAACGTCACTGTTGTTACAGCCTCTGTACCCTGCCTTGGAAGGACATAGGTAGAAAAACCTATCCTTGCCTTTTATTCAGAAGTTCTGAGGCCCTTCCCTTCACCACTTTCATATTCATCTCCCAATTAATTACTTGTATGGAGGAATGCTACGAATTTTGTTGTATCTGATGTTCAGATATCTTTCAGTGATACTTGTGTAATACATAATTACAAAATGGCTGTCACTGGAAGGGACCTTTGGAGGCCATCTGCTTCAACTCTGTGCTCAAGCAGGAGTGGCTATGCCATTTTGCTCAGGACCATGTCCAGATGTCTTTTGAAGATCTCCAAGGAGGAGACTGGATGGATTGGATTTTTTCCAGTATATTCTAGTTTATACCGGGGGGGCCCAGAGCTGCACCCAGTGCTCCATGTTGTAGCTTGACTGGTGTCAATCTTTCCATGGATTATGGCAGGGGAAACTGTGTTTGGAGGTGAATATCAACTTCCATTCACTGGAAATGATAATTGCAAAGTTGGAATATTACATGAGCTGAGTCCCATGAATACTTGCACAGGAACAGAAAGAACACTGTATGCGCATTTGCAAGACCTATTGAACCAATATAAGGCAATATATGTGACAGTTCTCTGGATCTCATCATTAGTGGTGACAGGATGTAGTGTGACCTTTATAAGCCACATTCAAAATGTCAGTCCATGGAATGGCAAGATGTAAATTCTGCATTGAAGAAATCTTCAAGATAATGGTCTCAGTGGATAAAGTAATTTTTGAATACGAAAGGAGGTAACTCTTCTCAGTTTCCTGGAATCTGGACCAACCATCAAATCTGACTGTTATGCTGCAATGTTGACTAAACTGGAGGATGGAACTTCCAGAGTCAGGCTGGAGATGACAGTCTTTCACTTACAACACATTAATGCCAGGCCCCATATCATCTTGAAGACCGTAGAGCATACTGTCAGACTTGGCTGCACTGTACTAGCTCATCCACTGTAATAGTACATATATGGCTGACTTCTGTCTGTTCAGCCCAATGAAAGATGGACTGCACAGGCAACGTTTTCCTAACAACTATACTGTCGTAGCATCTGTGAAAGTGGGTCACCTCTGCTGGTGCAGATTTATGAGTGTGGCATGCAGGTTCTTGTTCTTCAGGTTCTGGTGAAGATGTATAGCTAATGATGATGACTATGTTGAAAAATAGTATTTTGTAGCTGAGAATTTGCTCTATCAGATAGTTTTATTGTGTTTTTTTGTTTGTTTGTTTGTTTGTTTGTTTTTCTAAATACCTGTTTCATTTTCCATAGAGTTAAATATGAGGCATTACTTTTGGAGCAACCTACATGTGGGAACGTAGCCTCAGGATGAGATATGCAATCCTTTTAACTCTGTTCTTCAACTGTATGGCATTAGGTAGCTTACAGCTTGTATTTGTATACATAGGATCATTAAGGATGGAAAAGACCTCTAAGACCATCTAGTCTGCCAGTGCTCAAAGCTGTGGACCAGCTGGAGAGAATCTGGTAGGAAGAATGAGAGCAAACGAACAAAATCCTAGGGGGAAGGTCTGTTAAACAAATAGCATTACTTAACTTGAAGAAAGGGCTAGGGAGGCACAGGTCACAAATGAAAACATATTAGAGGACAAAAATTGAATTCCTTTCTGTGTTGGTGATAGATAGTAATAATTATGGGCTTACATTGTAGTACTGGAAAACTCAAATTTCTCTTATGTAATTGAATTATATTGCTTTCAGAGCTGTGTGGTCTCTTCTTGCACATATGAATGGTCTACAAAACAAAAATATTTCAGAGTTGATGTAAGTAATTTTGTGCAGGGAGCTAAACAGATGTCATCTTGAGTGCTATTCCAATACCATGGATTTCTGAAAGACATCCGTTTGTTTAAACAAAACTGGAATACTGAGTTATAAATATACACAAAAACTGTATGTGTGACGGACTGAAGAAAAATCATTCTCTATGTTCCTCATTCTGTTTTTACTTTTGATTTGATTTAAAAGAATGATTTGCTACTCCTGTTGCAGTTTTCCAGCATGGGCTAGAAAACAGAAGTTGGGTCAATAGCAGAGAATCCTGGAGTTTGATGTCTCTCTCACAGGATGCTTACTTAAAATTTTGAAATTAGTATTTTCCAGTTACATACGATGAGCTGATTTTGTGGCATCACATGTGTAAGAAAATTTCTGTAAAGTTAAAATTGGGAAGAGTCATTGGAATGAATGACAGAATTACTTTGCTCTTGGGGTAAGTATGAAATTAAGAGTTGGGAATTTTGGAAACTTGTTCCCCTCTGCTGTGCCATATAAATATTTTATATTTATTACACCATTTAGATGTTATCTTGGACAAGTCACAACCTAGGGTTGATCAGACTCAGACCTAAAGTTTTTTATTCCGTCCCCTTTCTCAGTAAGCACTTCAAATGGACAAGATATTGTGGCTGTAGTCAATTTTGGATCACCTTTGAATATGAATAGACTGAGAAGTATGCTAGTATGCCGTAATATACAGAAATTCCTGATTAAAATCTCTCTTTAACTTGGAACTTTGTTCCTATTTTTTGTGAAGGTCATTTCCTCCCCCCCCCCCCCTTTTCACAGTACTTATGCTTCTGTTTGTGACTTATTCAAATTAAGCCTACATCTCTAGATTTTATTTTATTTTTTCCTGTTATCCTAGGAAATTTTATTAGTGGTTATGTCATCCAGAGTAGATGTTGATATTGTGACTTTGCTATGTAAATATTGGCATATGACATTAGGGAAACAAAAAGGGTACAAACCTTATCTGGTAACAAGAAGAAATATCTTTATTTTCTTTCTGTTTTCTGATAGTGTCTTAGCAGGGAGGAATAATGGGTAAAGAACTCCCCGAATTCAGCCCTTTTAAGACATAGAACATTTTATTCATTTAGCATCTTGACTCTTTCCTTCTAGAAAACTTTACTGCTCTCTGGATTGCTGTCTCTGAACTGGAAAACACATTTCAGAGTAGTTCTAATTTTGGAATTAAAGAAAAATTCAACATTTTTAAATGTTGCAAGAGGGTAGTGATAAAAGTGTGTGAAAAAAGCAGCATTCTTTTACTGTAGCAGCCTCTCTGAACAACTAATTACTAAAAAGCATCACACCTGCAGTAAGCAGTTACTGTTTTTTGTGTTTAGAAAGATGGTCATTTGTTCTGTTTTAAGAGCTTTTATATCCTCTCGGTGTTACAGTTTAAGGTGTATTGAAGCTGGTATAGGATAACTTGTAGTCGTGTTCATTATTAGTCTGTGTTTTTTAGGTGGATTGAGAACAATCCTAAGCCTGAGAACATTAAGCTTCACATACTTTCTGGAAGCAAAGGGTTGTGTTCCAACAGTTCAGACCACTTGGGTGATTCTTGCATGAAAAACATGCTGAAGATTATTTCATCCTATTTATTTATTTATTGTGATTTGGAAACATGGAGAAAAAACTGCAAGAACAACCTCATTTTTTTTTTTGTTATTGTTTTTGTTTGTTTTTGCTATTTTTAGTGATATCCTTATGTAACGTGGAGTTTTGATTTAAACTTGAAAAATAAATAACATTTGACCCTTTCTAAATCTTCTTAAAAGCTGAGTTTGAAGGACAGATTAGAACCTTGTCTTGGTTGATATTTAATCTAACTTAATCTTTTCTGAGTGTAACATGGATAGGCATAATTCATACATGTAAAAGCATGTGTCAACTGTTTACGGGCTTTTTCGGCTCAGTTCCATGACTAGCGTGGTGGGGGGACCCACAGACATGTACTTTTGTATGATTATGACTAATGTGATTTCTCCCTGCTGAGGAATGTTACCATGTAGCTGAAGTAACATGGCCTGGAGAGATTGATGACCACTCACTACAGCTGGCAGGTGTGCCTTATCAATGCACTAGTGGAGACATGTGATCTATTGAATTTTAGAGGGTGCAGATAGCGTGACAGAAATAATAACAACTTCAGCCAGGTTATGAAGTAGAACAAAATTGTCCTGAAGTCTTGCAGTTCATACTATCTGCTTAAATGCTTGAGAGTGTCTTGAGTCCATGCAAGTTGTGCTGTATTTGTAGAGTCTACTAGAAGTAACACTAGTCGCTATCCATTCTGAAAAGATCTGTGAAAGTATGAAAGTGTTTTACTGAAGAAAGGGTGAGTTGCAGAAGCTTTGCAGTTGCTGTGACACCACTTCCTTTCTTCCTGTGCCCTCTCCTTCCTCTTCCTTTCAGTTCATTCAGGCATGATTTAGGGTTATTGAAGTAGTAAGATCTGCTAGAAGAGCAATGGAAGCAAAAAAAGAAAAAAATTAGAGGGGAAGAGAATGAGGAACAGAGAATGTGGAAAAAATCCAGGAATGAGGAAGAGACATCCTGAAGAAGGGAGGTGATGACAGAAAAGGAAACTGGCTTTAATTGCTGCTGAACAGGTAATCCCTTTCAAATTCTGTAAGAAATAGAACCAAAATTGGTGAGACACTTTTCCTTCAATTATTTAAGCTGCTTCTTTTTTAAAAGCTAAATGAACAAGCGTATGAGAAAACTTTCACTGAAAAAAATGTTGAGGGTGTGTGTATTGTACTTTATTTCCTTTCTTTTCATTTGTAAAATAAAGTTAACATTAAGAATATGAAAAACATTATTAAAGAAGATAAATTTCTGTAAAAATATGTAATCATTTTGAGTTATTTCTTAAAGTTTCTTTAAAGTATCAAGATTCAAGTTAATTTTTAATTATTTGTATTCTATGCTTAAATGATTCCTCTTATGTAATGTCCTTGAATAATGGAAATAGTGATACAACTTTAGAATGGAGATAAATAGATCTAAATAATTTATTACTTGAAACTGTTTTTGGATTTGTTTTGAATGCACCAAATGTTTCCATGCACTGGTGCTCACCTTTTTGCCTAGTGCATTAGGGATTTGATTCCTCCTCTGTGGGACAATTTTCCAGTGTCATGATACATGACTGGAGGAATAGGTGCATTTATTATATTTTGATTCAGTTTCACATCATATCACATATATATATTCATTCAGGTGATGCTATAGTCAGTCCACTTCATAGAGAATTGAGAAATCTCTCTTTGTATTTGCCATTACAGTTGCTGCTCCAGACAGAATCCTAAGCACTATCTTGTAGTGTATGCATGGATGAGATGTTCTCTGTATCCTCTGTTGACTCTGCTGTGCTTTGTAATGTGCTGCATGTTCAGGGACTAGAATGGGAGTGTACAGCATTGCTACATCCACTAAATTATAACATCATTCTTCTTTTATGGCCCAGTGGAAAATTTAAGTGTCTAGTAAAAAGGCGGAACATACTCAAAGGCAAATATTGGAAATTCTCCTTAATCCATGCTTGATGATGGATTAAGCTCTTCTAGATAAGGGAAGAAATATAAATTGGGTTTTCACCAGAGCAAGACGAATGCTGAAGTTGTCTGTTATCAACTCATATGTTCTAGTGAACAGTGCCCACATTCCCTTCATTTATGTTGCTTTCTTTTGCTATGGATACCTCAGGTGGTAAGTAATCAAGTTCCACACATTTTCTCTGCCCACTACCTATTTGGGATAACAAAAAAACAAACAAAAAACCAAAACAATAAACAAAACAAAACAAAAAAGCCACAAAAACAACAACAATGTATTTGCTGAGTCATAATCTGGACCAAGTTCCTGTTCTTGATGATATGGTTATCATTAATGCGTTGTTGTTATTGTTGCTTGGCAAAAAAGTTATGAATGCCCTAAAGCTCCTGTCTACTGGTTTTCTATAGGTGCATAAACATCCTCAGGAATGCTATAAATAGGGAAGCTAATTTGTAAGGAAGTGGAAATTGAATTTAAGTGCAGTTGAAGCAAATAGAGGACTAGCAAGCAAGAAGTTGTGAATAAAATGAGATAAAACGAGGGAGCTGGCAAGAAATTGTTATTTATTTATGCAAACTGCAGTTCAGATGTTTTCTACAGTAAATAGACCTTATGACAGAGATTACAGTTTTTTTCCTTCTGTACTCTTCTGTTTTACTCTTCTCTTTTCCTTCTCTTTATTTTGCATAGAGAGTTTTATCTTCTTGTAGCCTGAGAGAATTTCATATAATTCTATTTACCTGTTGTGAAATATATTTGTGTGTTTATTTAAAAAGTCAATTCCTTCTGTAACTACAATAGTATAGTAATAATCTCCTTTAGCTGGATTTTAAAGTATTCATATAATCTTGTGATTTTTTTTAAACCATCCGTTGTAGCCAGATTATAGCAGAATTTCTGCTAAAATCTTTGTATTTGCTGTTGAACTTATTTCAGCCAGATATACTTTGTTTATCCCTGTAATTGCAGTCTTCCTCCAATGACCTCATTATTTTGTAGCTTTTTCCTTGTGATAGTTTTACTGTTCTCTTGAATTTCTGAAATATTAATGACTGCTGTTTGTCTGAGGAGATTTGTGCAGGATATCATGTTGTCATAGTTGTCACAAAGGATTACTAAAGGATAAATCCATTTGTGTTGTTGGTATTTTATGTGTTTTAAACTATAAACTTAGATTCAACATCTGCTAGCTTGATAGTACGTCTGTGCTGTACTTGTTTTGAAGCTACCTCTGGTAGCTAGCACTTAAGAGATAAGTAATTGAAGCCCTTCACTTCATTTTTGCTGTAAATTATTTTGGCCAGGTTAGTGAGTATGACTGAATACTGTCTTCTGTCTTTTCCATATCTGCTGAGATGTGTATTTAACAAAAGTTTTGTTCATGGAGGTATTTGCAGAGACAGTGCTTTCTAGTGATGTCAAGAAAATGACTGAATGTGAAGAGAGAATAATCTCTGGTATGATTCAGTGTAGGCAGGAGTTGCCTTGGGAGCTCTCACTTGTTTCTTTTAGGTGCTTACCTCTTGAAGTCACAGTGCACAGCTCTAGTGTTCATATCATTGGAGACCTGGAATCCATATAATGCAGAAACATGAAAAGTAAAACATATGAATGTCCTAAATTAATTTGAAAAGTACTACACTCAGTATATCAGCAGAATTTTCATTTAGAGACTGATCACCATTAAACTTAGACTTTGTGAACTAGATAGTGCTACCAGATTCTCTCATGTCTTTTTGTATGGAGCATGACAGCGCACATTACTACAGGAGATTTTAATTTCAATTTCAATGAGTGCAAAAGTGGGCTTTATTTTACTACACCGGGCAAAAGCAGTATTTGAGTTTCTTTTCTTTTTCTTTGTGAAATGGAGACATTAACAAGTTATGGTTTATGTAGTTGCATAGGTTGTACAACACAATACAGATAGTGTTGCTGTGGAAAGAAAAACATTTTTTCTTTTGTGATGCTTAACATCTTAGCTTCAATATTCTATTTTCTTTCTTCAGTTTATCTCCCCTATGCCTTTGGTTACCCTCATTTGTTGTGTCAAGTTTCTGAAAACCATGCAGACCGTGGCCCACACCTTTTATCTGTCCTGGAAGACACTCAGCATGCTTTTGGGAACCGTAAAATTTTTTAAATTTTAATTTACTTCTTTTAAATTTGACACTGGACATGGAGCGTGATTAGCATTGGCAGCAGATTCACCATCTCTGTCATCTGAAATCTGTTTCATTGCATAGGTAGTAGCTGTGGTTCCTTCCATGTCATAGAATTCTGCTTTTCTGTGCTATTTTATACTACGTAGACTTTTCACTACCTTGGTTATCTCAGAGAATGAGCATGATGCATATATGGAAATATATATATATAGGGAATAATCTGGCATCAATAATGCTTCATCCTTTCTTCCACTACTTCCTTGTGGAGTGAATAACACATGTGTGAGATATAAGGCAGTGAGTAACCTTTTAATTTTATAATCATATGCCTATTTATATGTTCATTTATATATGTTAGTTATATAGCCGTCCTCCTCAGAAGTCTGTAGCATTAGGTGGACGATATGCAGAAAATGTCTAAAAGAAAAATAAACTGAATTTTTTTACAGACCATCAAGGTTTTGTTCTGTTCTAAATCTCTTCCCTACATATGACTGTATTTTTCCATTTTGAAAAATGAAATTCAAGCTGTTTTATCCTTTAAAGTGCATTTGACGATGAGGACTATGCATGATTCAGAGCTCTGAAAATTTCAGCAATGCCGTTTGAAGGTTATCCTTGCCTTCCATTTTTGTATTATCACATCAGTTGGTCTGTATGCAGACAATACTGAGAGGACTGGACATGGTCTCCAGAGTTATTGTCGGTCACTAATTTGAGGTTTTTGCAGTACTGATTGAGACTTCAAATTTTGGAGAGGATGCTGCAAAATGGTTCTTCTGCTGCAGTGCTGGTGAGGTAATGTTGTGGAAACATATGCTTACCTTGTGCCCCCATTCCTCTGCTTTTAGGAATGCCTACCTCTTCAGATTGTGAATAGGAGAAATAAATAGCTTATGTCCAGCAGTGGTTGATTTTCTGCATTCTGTTTTGGGTTCTTAAATAAGCTAAGGAAAGGCCTCTGTTGATAGAAATATTTGCATTTTATGCTGTTGGATATCTTTGAGAGGGCCACTTCTAGCCTCTAGTTCTAGACTAATAGCTAGTGTAGGAAGAGCTGATTTGGCACAGTCAGCAATGAAAATGAACTTGAACATTTTGTATTTACAGTTGACAATGAGACATCTGCTACACCAGTCTGATCTCCCTTTGCAGGTAGTTTTTCTCCTTGAGGCATGCCCAGTGATCAAGGTGCTATTTACAACTCTCACAGTTCTAGACAGAACAGCTACAGCAGCAATTGTAGAGGATCTGGAATTTGCAAATGAAGAGAAGGGAAATCAAATGCATTAAGTACTTGGAAAAGGTACTGCATCACAGCAGCCTCTTATGGACAAATAAATTTTTATCAAACTTCAAGCAGTGAACTTCTTGAAAAAAATGGTCAAAAAATGGTCCAAAAATGGTCCCCGTTGGTATTCATCAAAGCTTGAACATCTTTGGAGGGCAAGCAGAGAATATGAGCACACTGAAAGGTGGGTGGTGTATCTCAGCAGTTGTGACAGTGGGTTACCTTCACTAGTGCAGAATCTTACAAGCACAGCAGGCAGGCTCTTGCTCATTGCTGGCGGAAAATGCATAGCCAATGGTGGTGTCTATTTTGAAAAACAGTGTTTTGTAATTTAAAATTCTCTCTCTCTATTAGTGGCATTGTGCCCTTTGTATCAGTTGTAGTTTTCATGCTAAAAAACGGGGGACATATTTTTGTAGTGACCTATGTAGTTCCCTGCATCAGGCTATATGAAGGATATAATTACACTTTATATGATATACCTTTTTGTTTGTTTGTTTGCTTTTGCTTTTGTTTTTGTTTTTTTTTTTTAATATTGTTTACTTTGTAGTGTTTTGAAATGACATTTTGTGTTTTTTACAGGTTTATGCAGTCTGAGACAATGATACAAATGGCTACTCTGAGATTCTGCAGTGTATATGTTGGGTGATATATGTTACCCTGGTAAATCATTGGTTCCTACAATCAGCTGCAATTTTCTGCAGTGGAGATTAAGGATTAAACTATGCCATTGCTCTTTTGAAAATCAGACTGGGTTATCAGTGCCAATTGCTGAATCACAGCAACTAGCCAAGTATTAGCAAATTATCCTTGGCGGTTATTTATACTATCACTTTATCACGCCTGACAGAGAAGTCGTTTATTTAGCAATGGGTATGATGACATCTTCTATTTTCCTGTGCTATGCAGACCTTTTACAACTTAAATTCTCTGATTCTCCAAAATGTGCAGAAGTAGCACAGACTCTTGATTAAATTCCCTTGGCCTAAGGACAAAAAGAACCTATTGCTTTTCCCTGTAGCATGTTTCCTCCTTTATTCATGCATGGCTTTTCCTATTACAGAAACCTTTGAGATATTAAATGTATTGCCACCATCTTGGAATTTCTTGTTACAAATGGTGTAGGTTGATTTTTATTTCTGGTTATTTCATGTGAATCCCTTTGTAAGGTTACTAAATATGTATTTTTCTCTCCCAGATGCACAGTCTGGTGAATCTTGCACATCTTGAAGCCCACCAAGAAAATGGATTAAATAACTGTGGCTTCTTTGGTATATGATATTTCAATAATGGTATTGATTGATATGTGGTATGTAATTTTGCTGCTGTAACTGTCTTAGAATGTGTCTGAGTAAAACATGAAATAGAAGAAGGTTCATGTTCCTTGCTCTAGTATTGTTTACCTACAAAATAATATAGGCCACATTGCTAGATAGATATTGTTTATTAAATAAACTTCTGCCTTTAGTTATTTTAAAACAATCTCTACGGCTTCTACTATTAACTTGCTGGACTTAAAGTTAATCTTATTCTTTGGAAATGTATGGCAATTGTACTAGATGATCTTTGTAGGTCTCTTCCAACTGGACTATTATTCCATTGTGTTGCACCATATTGCATCACATTCTATCCTTACTTGGCCTCTCTGGTGGCCATGTCAAAATTACTATTTGCAAACAAGTGTGATTTTTTTGTATTGTGAAATTTGCTGTTGACATTTTCCAGTAGGATTTGGTGACCTACATATCATGCTAAAATGTATATTTGTATATGGTGGATACACCAGATTTTTATACTTCCTCCCATGCTTATTGTTTTGAGAGGGCTTTAGAGGATCAGGGAGAGGCTGAGTGCTCTTTCACTGATGTATCAGTAAGTTGGGTTTTAACAATACACTTGCTTTATTTGTAGAGTATTTTCTACAGTAGTTTCAGTAAAACTGATGCAACAGTGTTCTGTAGATTAAAAGACCTAAGGGAAATAACTGAGCTATTTTGCATCAGTCTCATCGTATTCTTTTAACTCTCTTGGGAATTTTTAGAGCCTTCCCTCTTCCTCCTCCTCCACTCCCCCACCTTCAAGATATCTGTCTATAAAAGAATGCTTAGATAGCTGAATTAATTATGATAAAAATGGTGCTTGTTTAGCTGTTATTAACTGAAAATAAACACTCAGTATCAGTTGATTAAGAGAACAAAATTAGTAAAATACAATCCTCCTTTTGTTTGCTGTTAAATATTTGCAGGTCTCCGCTAAAATGCTAACTAACATTTGTCCTTATTGGCAAATAAAAATTAAATATCCAGCCTCTCAGACATATTAAGAACCAGATTACCTTATCTTCATTTTTGTTGTTGTTTTTCTTTCCATAGGAAACTGAGAATCCAAACAAATGGACAATCCAATGGTCCATAACTAAATGGAGTACTACAGAGGGAGAAAACCGAACCAGACTGGGCTGGCAAGAGAAGCTTATGGGAAGTGGTGCTGATGGATTTCCTCAAGATTAAATGAGACAACCAATAATGTAGTCCTTTGCCACCAGGATAACTTGCAGTTTTCTTTCTGAAAATTGCTCTGAGTAAAGGGAAAAGCTGAAAGGCAATTCTGGTTTACTAACACTTTGCATGACTCCAAGTGAAATCATATAATCTGATTATTTATTTATTTATTTTTGTGTTTCATGTAGTAGCAGTTGTGACTTGCAGGTATGTGAAATTCTTTTTTTTTTTTTTTTTTAAATGTAGTTTAGTAGCTTTAGTTCAGTGGATACTCTGACATTTTATGAGACATAGATTGAGTTGGAAAGGGAAGGAGAGGATCATAATGGAAGATATCACTGGGACTCAGTAGGAGTCTGTAAAATTCATCTTGGGATTCTCCTGATCATCTTGCTTGGAGTTACACTTTGTACTTGACTTGGTGCTGTGCTTTCAGGGATCCGCAACTATAGATTATGGAACTACTTGCATAAGGGCAGTGTAGATGTTGTATTAAAAATGCCCTTTAACTTATAACTGTGTTTTCCTCAGTAGACCTGCCCACATTCCCAGGTTGCTGAGTTGCAAGAAGAAAAGCAAAAAATAGGCACTTACAAATAACTAGTTAACATTTTCCC
Organism: Excalfactoria chinensis; assembly: GCF_039878825.1. Classification (NCBI taxonomy): domain Eukaryota; kingdom Metazoa; phylum Chordata; class Aves; order Galliformes; family Phasianidae; genus Excalfactoria; species Excalfactoria chinensis. The sequence goes on from NC_092827.1 coordinate 46,137,532, forward strand.
ATAGAAAGAAATTTAAGTATGCCACTATAAGCTAAGGGAAGTTGGTACTTATGCAAGAAACCTTAGACAGTATGATAAACCCTTACTTTGCTACCTGTTATGATGTTCAGTATTTCAGTGCAGTCAAAAAATTATGTTGAGGAGAACTCTTCATTAAGGGAACCTACTGAGTAAACAGATGTTATCTGAAGTCTAGAATGGACAAGTGTACAATGTACCTTATTCTGAATATGAATGATAATTTAAAGTAGAGTTGGTTGAAGGGTCTCTTCCCATACTATATTCAGTCCCAAGCCTGTACTTCATGACTGCCTTTCAAAATGCTTACTTGTTGTCTTTTCTTTCAGATGTAGTTACAGATGTCTGCCTTACTGTGAAATTCATGTTGACTATTTCTTTGTCTATGATATTTTCTCCCCAGTAGTAGCTAGCAGTCTCCCCAGTATGTCTCAGTGTTCTCTAATTCATTCACACAAAGAATGTAATGATAGCCAGGCAGCAACTTGATTGAGATTAGACTCCATGACTAAATGATGTTTCAATTGAATTCATACTGACATTGACTGTGAGAGTTATTTTTCTGCCCTGCAGAGGAGTTGACCTTTGTGTGCCATCTGATTTTCCATTCAGACTGCAATATAGTGCCAGAAGCTTTCCTATTTCTGTTAATATCAAATGTGCATAATATCCATTTTTGGTCTTCACCTCAGCTACTGCCTGGAGGTTGCAGCTGCTAAAATTGTTTAGAAGTGTTAATTTTGCCACGTTTCACAGAATATTCTCCTAGGCAATGTTTTATTATTGTTATTACTATTATTTTTAACTTTTAGGTATAATTTAAATAAATAAGAAGTTAGGTTTATCTTCCAAGAGCAAAATGAAAGCCCAAGATCTATTAATGTCAAGCTTAATACTAGAGCTAAAGAATATTATGCCAAAACATTTTTCTCCTGGACATAGATGACTTGAAGTTTTGAAAAAATACTCCTTTCCATTACATATAAAATTTGATGTGTCAAATTGCTGTTCTTTCCCACCCATTCTGCTAACAATGATAATTCTTTTGTAGAACCTACCATCAGCAGAGATAATTTTGGCATTTCTTCCTTTCTTTTTAGCAAAAACTGCATGTATTTTGTTTACCTAGTACCACCTATTGCTGATGTGTTCTGTTTTGCTTGTTATCCTTTTTTTGTAGTATTCCTTTGCATTTCCATTAATGAATATACTATATAAATGCATACTGTACTGTTAGAATAGTTGATTCAAGGTTTGTATGGAAAATACTGTGATGAGGGAGGATGAATTCTTCATTTAGTTTTGGCCTTTATTGCACTGTAGTACTGTGTTGTAGCATGTGTTCATGCACCACCGGACACCTCCTGTAACAACTTCATTTCTCCTATTGCAACACTTAAAAAAGAAAACACCTGGGTAAAAATTACAGCAAAGTCTATGGTTTTCAGGGTAGGGCAACTATTTTCTGTATATCCAAAGCCAGTTGTGCTCATCAGCAATTGTTTCTCTAGATGGTGTCTGTTGGCTATGTAGAAGGGAAGGACATGAGAGTGAAGCCTTCACAGGTGCAGCAGTGTTTTGCTTTTAAAGGAGAGTAGCACTAGGCTGTGACCTCCTGCCTTCTATTAGATATAAAACATAAGTAGTTATACATTCCTCTTGTCCTCAAAACCATATAGTTTTACACAGTTCCCCTCCTTTTCTGTAGTTTAACTGTATTTTTTGTCTCTTGGCTGAAGTAATATTAAGGACCTCGGGGAGTTTGAGACCCCTTTGTCTGATCCTCAGCATAGCAGTGCTTGAGTACTCAGCAGGTTTTCTCCTATCAGTTATAGAGGAAGAAATACTCAAGACTGCAGGAAGTCACATTTATGAAAAGACAAGGTAAATGAAGGAATGCAAATATTAGGACAGACATTCACTAGATCTGAACTGTGTCAGTACTGAGAATAGGTTGTAAACTCCATTTTGGAAGAAGGGAAGACATCCAGGGAAAGGGAGAGGAAAAGGGATGCTTCTCTCTGAGATGAAGGGAGAAAGAAGTGAAGGTTAAGTTGCAGGTATTAGCCCTTTCTTCTTTGCAGTGAAATAGTATTTCTTGTTTTAAACTGTTGTCTTCAACGATATTGAATGCTAGTTCCTCTGCAGGCATGGGAGACACTGACCTGTGTTTTTTCTCACACTCCTCATTTTGGTTAGCTGTTGGCAGTACTGCCATTTCCAAAGTTGTTTGACAAATCTGTTGTCTTAAAAGAAAGTCAGAGTCAAATGGTGAAGAAGCAATATTATGATATAATTCATAGTTTGTGGCTTGAGGTTTGTGAGATGAAAATACAGGCAGGATCTAAGCTGTGCAAAAAAAGCTGACTTATTGAGAGTGTAAGAGGGAGTAAGAAGTCATCACAGTTCACGTAAAATATAGGGAGTACCAGTGTGCCCAGAGAACCAGAGGCATAGAAAAAATGATTAATATCATATCTTAGAGGCAGATTGTGTTAAGAAAATACAGCTATATTTTCTTAATACATACATAGCAATGGTAATGGAAAAGCTGAGGCAGAGAAGTGGGTGGCTTGACTAGGATGCCACCACAGATAATTTCAGAATCAAAACCACTTCTACAAAGTGAAGCTTAAGGAAATAGAGGTCTTATTTTAATCTGCAGATATTTGAGTTTAGGAAAATTGTTCAAAATTATACCTGGAATGCAAGAGTTAAATCTAATGTGGGGAATGTCTGCTCTCATTAAAATTCGTCATCACTCAGAATAGCACTAGTTTGAGTAGTTGGCTGCTTTCTGTTGCTTTGTTTGGCTGCAAAGCAGGATTGGAGCAGTGAAGTAGATATTGTAACACACAGGCAAAATTCCATTTGCTTTTTCATCTCAAACAAATGGCTTTTTAGCGGCTGTGATAAGTCAAAAATCTAGGCATTTTCCTCAGTTTTAACAGGAACTAGAGGCAAAGTTCTTTTAGGCCAAATATTCAAAAAAGTTGTATGCTGTCTTAATTCTTGTGACTTAATGTGGCTATTTTGGTTATTTTGCTGTCCTCAGAATAACTGGTTATCCTTCCTTCTGAACAAGAGGCCAAAGTTCTCTGTTTAAGTTCTAAGACATAAAATTACCTAAGGAGGGGTGTCTAATGTAGAAATGATAGGAAGCAGGTGCACTCCTTGTATACAGTGGAGCTGCTGCCAACACATAGCCAGAGACCAGATTAAGAATCAAAGTTTTGATGGCAAGTGTGAGGGAAGATATGATATATGATTTATTTTTGCTATTATGTTTTGTTTCTTTTCTAGGCCTATACAGAAAACTATTTTGTGACCTTTCTGTATGGCATCACAGAAAAAAGTAAGGTAATTAAGGAGAAACTGCAAATGGAAGTTAAAATTCTGATCTTAAATAAAATCATAATTTGGGGTTTGGTTTGCTCTTTTGTCAGTTATTTTTACCTTTTTTTTTTTTTTTTTTTTTTTTTGAGTTTAAGGTGATGGTAATTTTCATTAATGTTTGAATATGCCACTCAATCTTTCAAACTTCATAACTTCTTACTTAAAAGTTAGGTTCAGCTGATGTTTAAATAATAACAGCAAAAAATCTCATTTCCTAAAATATAACAAAATCTTCCTTATCCATTAAATAAAGTATTTTTCTTTCCAAACTATAACTTAAACACTTCAGTTCTTGTCCCAACAATGCACAAAAGATTTCCTTACCTCTTAAATTGTTTTATATCTTCTTGAGTAACTTCTAAATCTGATCCCCTGATTGGACATGAGCCAGTCTGGGTACTTGTAGCACAGAAAGCCAAGATTTTTCTGGGCTGCATCGAAAGAAGTGTGACCATCAGGATGAGAAAGGTGATCCTGCCCCTGTGGGACCCCACCTTGAACCCTGAGGCTCCAAGCATAAGAGAAGATGGACTTGCAGCCTACCTCTGGACTCACTACAGGGATAATCAGAGGGCTCCAGTGCCTCTCTTACTGGGACTGTTCAGCCTGGGGAAGAGAAGTCTCTGGGGACACATCTATGCATCTTTTCAATTCTATAATGAAGATGTAAAGAGGCTTGTTTACAAGGGTCTGTGGTGATAAGACAGTGAGTACTAGTTTTAAATTGAAAGAGGTTAGATTTAAGTTAAATATGGAAGAAATTATTTTCTGTAATGGTGGTGAGAAATAGTGGATTTCCATACCTGGAAATTCCATACGTGGGGTTTCGGACATCCTGTTCTAGTAGGTGATGTATCTGTCAACAGCAAAGGGGTTTTACTACGTGATCTTTAAGGTTGCTTCCATTCCAAACCATTCTGTGACTCTATGATTTCATGCACCTATATTTCTGAGATTGATTTCACTGGTTGGAAGAATGATATTTCCTCTTCATCAAATACTGTTTTTGAAAGTCCTTATTAAACAGATGTTTTTCTTCATTTTTCTAGCCATACCAAGGTTACATTCATGAGTAATTACATACTTGGTTTAAACAGAAGAATATGTGGAATCGAATTAGTTTTCAGCTATTGTTGCATTTTTATGGTTGATCTGCTTGAGATATATATATATACATACATGTTCATAGTAGTAGTAGAGATCAGTTTCAGTCAAAAGTGTACCTTGAAATAGGTGGCTATGTGATCAGAGGATCATTTGTGACAAACCAAAAAAAGAAGGTGAAAATGTGCATATGAGAATGAAAAGGCAGACAGGATTTAATCTGGTTGGGAAGAGGTTTTAGACCTACATTTCAAGACAATGAAAATCTGTTATAGTTTCCCAGTGCTTAAAAAGAAGAACTGGTGGGAAAACAAAGTGTTTTTTTTTTTTTTTTTTTTTTTTTTCTTTTGCTTCTGCCGTTATAGCAAGTTGCTTTTAGACTGAAAATACCAATGGAAGAAAAATATAGTGCTCAGTAGTAAAACTCCTCTACTAGACATAATTTACTGGGAAACTGTGTACGTAAAATTTGGTTGTCAGGAATACGTATTTTATCTTTATGTTAAGACTTAACAAGAACTTAACTGTGAAATGCTGCTGAGATATTCAACACAAATGAGCTTCTTCATTATTGTATGATATGCTTCAGAAACTCTCTTTGCTCTCTACTCTTAGACATCATGTGAAGGACTAGTCAAGTCCTCAGTGTAATGCAAATGGACAAATATAAAAACTACAACATGGTTTTATTTCAGTACCTTTCATTTTTCCATTGTATAAAAGCACTTTTGAAAGCAAGGAGCTGAACTATGATCGTTGACTTACTACGCATCTTGAAATGAAAACATCATTTTGCACTCAGTAATAGACTATAGGGAAGTTTGAGTATGAGAACAGAATTAGGGGCAGTGAATTAAACTGTAATTTTGACAGCTCTCTGGCATTATCCCTAGGTGTTCTTGCAAAAAGGCCCAGTTTCCAAATGAGATGCAGCCCATATGGAGGTTCTGAAATGTTTCAATGTGTTTCCCTTTCTCATTTTGTTAACCCTTGAACTTTTGGGAAGTGACCTGTAATGTCAGTGCCAAGATACCTTGAGAGATGCTGCTGTTGAGAAGTTTCCACCTGGAATCAGAAGTTTTGAGAATCTTGAAGGACTGACAGTTGTATTGAATCTACTCCGATTTGCACATTTGAAAGTTTTGAATCTCTTCTATTGTGACCTAATTCAGAAGTAGAGCTACCAAATTCACTAGGTGTGACACAAGGTCAAATCAGTATAATTGAAACGTAAGTCCAACTTCAAGGGATTTGATAATATTTAAAATTCAGTGTGCTTATCTAAACTTAAAATAAATAAATAAATAAGAGCAATTTTAATAAAATTTTTCTGCTAGGTAGGGAGGTCTTTTTCACTGGAAACAAGAAAGCTGGCAGATATATAGACATTGTTTGGAATGATTCAAAGGGAAATAAAAAACACAAGTTAAGAAAAATTATATACTTCCTTTGACTTTTCTTATTTATTTATTTATGTTGCATTATCATCTTCACCTGGAGAACTGTGTCAAATTATACTACCATCTTCTTGTTTTCTTGGTTGTGTGAATTCTGGTGTAAATTTTACAGCAGTTTTCCAGAACTGTATTTGGACTCTGACCACTGTTTGAATTACTATGTGTTTTTTCTCATTAGTCAATGTTCAGATGCAGCAAATCAGCTTTTGATGCATCTGCCTCTCTATGAGAGGGACCTAGTGCTCTACTTATGAGTAACAAAACTCCTTCCATTAAAACTAACCATGTAATAAGAAAACACTTCTTGAAGGGGAACCTTTGACTACAAAACCTTTGTACCTTTGACTCCCGGGTTCGAATCCCCCTTGTGGCGCAAGGGGTAAAACTGCCACTCTGCTACACTAGAGGGCTCGAATCCCGGGAGTTGGACTCGATGATCTCTAAGGTCCCTTCCAACTCTCACGATACTATGAAAAGAGAAAAGAGAGTAAGGCAAAGGGAGAAGGAAAATGGAGTGTCTTGGAATTTTAATAATGCTAATGAATTTGCATTGATGGGTCTGAGACTTATCAGAAAAGACTAGTGATCCAATTTAGTAAACTAAAATGCAGTAAAGGCTAATCGTATGGTCTCTCATTTCTTCACAGATAATTTTAGAAAAGAGACAAGCATGAGTTAAAAAATAATTTTGTTATAAGAGAATAAAAACAGTATGACAAGTATGAACAAGACTGGAAAGAATTAGAATAGTACTTTCTGTACCAACAACTGTGTGAAATTTATGGCCTTTTATAGATTGCTGAATTTACTCATGCAGCAGGATTAGGACAAATAAAGAAGGTTGTATTGCATTAATGTAGTTTCTTTGTAGGAAAAATTTCTAAATACCATTCAAAATTATGTATTCTGTAAAAAATCAGAGTTTAAGATGGCAAAAAGTAGAAATTAATTGGTTTTCAATAAGTTATATTTCTCATTAAAACTATCGAGTTATTACTTTTTAAATTAATTAAGCTTCTAGTCTAACTTGCACAGCATATGTCTTCCAGACTTTCTTCTGCTTTAACACTTGGCAAGAACACACTTAGAACACAGCTACAGGTACTAGATGTGACTGTGAAATGTCTGCAGGGCTCAGTGCTGGGGCTGCTTCTGTTTAACATCTTCATTGATGGTCTGGATGAGGGGATTGAGTGCACTCTCGGTAAGTTTGCAGACAACACCAAGTTGGGAGAGAGTGTTGATCTGTCAGAGGGAAGAAGGGTACGACAGAGGGACCTGGATAGACTCGATTGATGGGCCAAGGTTAACGGCATGAGTTTCAATAGAACCAAGCGTTCGGTCCTGCATTTTGGTCACAACCCCAGACAACCCTACAGGCTTGGAGAGGTGTAGCTGGAAAGCTGCCTGTTGGAAAGGGACCTTGGTGTGCTGATGGACAGTCGCCAGCAGTGTGCCCAGGTGGCCAAGAAGGCCAATGGCATCCTGGCTTGCATCAGGAATGGTGCTGTGAGCAGGACTAGGGAAGTCATCCTGCCCCTGTACTCAGCATTGGTGAGGTCTCACCTTGAGTACTGTGTTCAGTTTTGGGTATCTCAGTACAAAAAGGACATGGAGGTTCTGGAGCAGGTCCAGAGAAGGGCAATGAGGCTTGTGAAGGACTTGGAAAATCAGCCCTATGAGGAGAGGCTGAGGGAACTGGGGCTGTTTAGACTGAGGAAAAGGAGGCTGAGGGGAGACCTAATTGCTCTCTTCCAGTAACTGAAAGGTGCTTACAGTGAGAGTGGGGTAAGTCCTTCTCACTAGTGACAGGTGACAGGATGAGGGGAAATGGCCTCAAGTTGCATTAAGGTAAGTTTAGGTTGGACATTAGGAAACACTTCTTTACAGAAGGGGTTGTACAGAGGTCCCTTCCAGCCCTTACAGTTTTGTGACTCTGTAAAATTCAAGCATTCTTCTTCCTTTGTTACCTATCTAGGTTTCTCCTGATCTTAGTTTCACTGGTCTGTTCCAAAGTCCTTTTATTTAAAGCAACTGAAATTCATTTAGACTCTTCCCATTTGTGTGACTAACAGATGTTGAGAACATACAATGAGCAATAACTAGTCACACAAATGGGAAGAGTTCAAGCTATTTGTATCTAAATATGAATGGTAAAAACTGTATTTTAATTTAACACACATGACATTTATATCTACCTAGTTCAACTATAATCAGTTTGGCTGAAACACCTTTTAATTGTATTTTTCATAGTTGCATCTTTTTACCAATCATTAGTCTTGCTGTGATTAGTTGATGTTCCTAAGATTCTTTTTCTTTCAGTTCTTGCTGATGCCCTTTTAACTTACAACAGAAAATTTTGTTTCTTCAGTTGAAGAACTTGTATTTTATTTTACTATTTCATATTCAAAACTCTCCTACGTGTTTTCTTCAACCTGCTTTAGCATGGGAGTTGGACAGGTCCTTTGCAATATCTATTATTGTGACTTGTTTCTTTGTGCCTCAAGGACACCTGGTTCTTCACAGATCATATTCCAATTACCTGTTTAACTAATTATCTTCACCTCTTTGCAGCAATATAGGCCAGCTTCTTAATTTGTTTATAGTCTTTGTGTTGAAGAAATTAGTGAACTAAACATTGAAACATTGTTCTCTTAATAGATTTCCATTCCCATGCTTTTGTTCCCTCTGGCTATTCTGTCTGGTCTTACAGTTTGCATCACTGTCATTTCTGAAAATGGGCAAAGCAGTCTACATTGTAGCACAGAAAATGGATAAATGGATCTTCCTTCTTTTTTTTTTTTTTTTTTTTTTTTTAATTCAATAGTTCTGACAGAATATTAAGACTCACCTTTCAGATTTGTAACTTCCACCTCCATTTTTGTAACAGAATATTTTCCAAGAGAATATAACTTAAGTAATTTCGAAACATGGCTAAATTTACATCAACCAGATTTTTCACTTTTATTTAGTGAAGAAAAATTCAGTTGGTTAATAACAGCTAGTGTCATTTCACTTTCATTCCACAACTATATTCTGTCCTAGACTTGTGTTAGCTAATTCTGAAGTTGCCGTGATGAACAATTTTGTTCTTTTCTTTTCTGTTGGACGTTTTGTTAAATGATATACCTCAGCAGGTAGTTGCTGAGTTGTAGTGGTCGAGTTCTGCAGGTGTCTCAGTAATACAGAGTCCATCAGAATAAAATCAGTATAAATCTTTGTGTTGTCACACAAGTTCTGCTTCCACTTAGATTGGTTTACTCTCTCAATTTAGGATCATGCTACAGCAGAAATATATTAAATGTATAATTTGTTACAGTCCCTCCAACAGGCCAGTTCAACAAGCAGATATGTGTTCAGAAATAGATTCTACTCATTACCGAACATGGATTAAAGTTTATCTCAAAGATGAAAGATTAATGTAACACATCAACTAGACATTGTGCTTTATATTGTACTTTATTATGTTGTGGAGAGAGTTTCACTTTTTCAAAGTTTATTTTGTGTTATAGGCATTCCATTTGAAAGTATTTTGAGCTACTTCCATTCCTTACAAGCTGAGTCTATTCTTAAAAAAATAATTTTATTTTTCTTATTATCACTATTCACGGTTCTCTTAGTTTTCTTGTGAAAAGCCTTATGATAACTGGTAGGTGGGTAACTGCATGAGACAGGAAGATAAGATGACTCCGCTACATCTCTGCAGTGCAGCCAATTGGAAATCAAGTCTTTAAACAACGTTTATATTGAATATATGTATTCACTTATCTCTTCTCTCTCATGGTGCTGAATGCTCGATGAGAGAGATGGTCTGCGCGGACAGTGGAGCTGCCTGGCAGTGGAGGCAAAAGTTTAAAAAGAGCTGAATACAATCTGGATACTATATAACTGGATACAATATAACAATCTGGATACAATATAAGACAAATAAAAGGGCGCTATGGTTAGTTCTTAAAGAGCTGACACATTTTTGTTAGTTTATTTATTTAATTAATTATTTATTTTGTGGTAGCTCAAAATGAAAATAGATACAAGCAGCCACATTTTCTTATGATGTTAATGGTGGATCATTAGTACTTCAAATTATTTCATTTTGGGGAGATTCATGGAAAGCATATTCGTTAATAACAGTCATATTATTTTATTTTTGCTTTGGAAACCGTTGCCACTAAATCACATTCTTCCAAATGCATCTGAGTCTTGGATGTTGTCAGTGAGTAACAAAATCACAGTTATAATGTGAGCAAAAAAATATAGAGATATGGGTAGGAATTTGTTTCCTGAATCATGTTAATAGAATCCAGAGTCTGTTTCAATAATTTAGAAGTAAAACAGTTTATTTTAAAATATAATAATCATACATAACAGTAGCTATACCGTCTATGAAGTAAAAATGTCATATATTTGGTATTTTTTTAATGATAAACACAATTTCTTTGGGGGAAGTTTGTCTGCTCATTCCTGAATCATAAAACCTTATGGCTAATTTCAAATATGAGGGACAGGGAATCATTATTTCTTATGAAAATATTATTAATCAGTACTATAAATAATTCATTCATGATTCATAAGCTATTAATATATTATGTGCTGAAACAGGTTGCCCAAGGAGGTTGCCCCATCCCTGGAGGCTTTTTAGTCCAGGCTGGATGTGGCTCTGGGCAGCCTGGTCTAGTGGCCGGTGACCCTACACACAGCCAGGTGGGTTGAAGTGATTATCTTAATAGTCCTTTTCAATCCAGGACATTCTATGATTCTATCCTGTCTGGTTATTTTCCTCTTCTGCCTTTTCCAAGGGTATAATTCTGTGTTGATGAAAAAGGTGATATACTTTCAACAAGGTTTCATCAGAGCTTATATGCTTCCTGTTGAAGGAAGAAATATGTTGGGAAATACTACTTTTCTGAAAGAATGGTCAGGTGTTCAAAGGGGCTGCCCAGGGAGGTGGTGGAGTCACCAACCCTGGAGGTGTTCAAGGAATGCTTAGACATTGTGTTGAGTGAGATGTTTTAGTGAGATCTATTGGCAATGGGTCAATGGTTGGACTTGATGATCTTGTAGGTCTTTTCCATCCTTGGTGATTCTATGATTCTAAGATTCTAAGGTTTTGTCAGTGAGAGGGCCCATGAAAAGAACTATCTCCTGCTATTTTCTTATATGATATTTTTATTATCTTTTTGTTAAGAGGAATAATTATCCAGTTTGAAACTCCTGAGTGATTTGTCAGAATTAGTCTGATAAGCATCACTGCACATCTCACACAGATTCATTGAAGAACTGAGCAATGCTGAGTCTTTGAGTCCTCCTGAGGGAAGTAGTGGTTAAAGAAGGTATGGAAGATAAGTAAAAGAGGAAATTTTATATAGCTGTAATCCTTTTCCTTTCTTTTCTGCAGATGACTTTCCTAAGGAATTGCTGTAAGCAAAAATGGGTTACTGCAAGATTTATTGGCTGCATCTATGATTTATTTTTTAAACATATTTGCTTGAAATATTGAATGAGGGAGATGAGAAATGCTTTCATGCTTTTCTGTTCCTTAGAGCTTTGTTGTTTCTGTGTTGGGTGCTACCAGAAAGGCAATAACCAGCTACATATAATAGCTTCAGTGGGCAGAAGCCCCAAAACTTGCATGGAAGTTTTCCTGACATCAAGAACACTGTCTCCGAGGCCACAGTCAACAACCCTTTGTGCTTGGAGAATTTCTCAACAAAACAGAGGTTTCCGAAAGCAAGAAATTCAAGCTTGACTGACTTAGAAAATTCATTTTGTTTAAAAATTATTGCCCTGTCTACAGTTTGCAGAGATGTGCTTTATTGGTTATTTAATTATCTTTGGGGTTTATTTTTGTCTAGGATCTTGGGGAATACAATTAGTACTATGTTAAGAATGCCTCATTCAGAGATAATAAGTGTGTTTACACTTATTCTATTAGATGTCCTACAGTCTCCTAATATTGACAAAATGAGGCTGAATGCTTGCACATAATCTAAACTAGAATATGTGAAATCAAGTTTTTGTCTGACCACACATGATTTAGGATCAGGAAAAATGAAAAAAGGCACCAAGGAGGCTGATAAAGTATTCCTTTTTTTGAAACAGACCCATTTGCAGTGACTTTACCATTCTGTTCACGCTTAGATCAGCAGCATGAAGCAAAGGCCACTTCTTATATGCTGAAATAATTCACGATTAGAAGGTCTCTTAAAAAATAAAAAAATCTCCTGTATCTCCTGTTCAGACAGGTTTAATTTCATCATGCTTATTCTAGCATTGTTCAGTTTTTGTTGTATACAACAAGGACAATAAAGAAGTGAATGACAGCTGTTACCCACGGCACTCATCTTAATCCCTGTAGACTTTTTGAAAACTTTTTGTGGCTAAAGTAAATTATTTCTGTGGCAGACAGCAGAAATAGGTCTATGCCATTGTAAAATAATCTCATTCACTTAGGTGCACTATTAACAGACCAGAGAGGTCAAAAATGGATAATTTTACCTGATGTTTCCAGAATTATATGAATATGAATTTCTCTTCCTTCCTGAGTGTACTGAGATGTAAAATGCAACAAAAAATTATCCAATCAGATATATGGGACATGCAGGTCTTAAAATACACTGGTTAAATACATGTTATGAAAATCAGCTCTAAAACTTGTCCAAGAGAAGAGGTCTATTGATGAGCTTCCTGTCATGGATAGTATTACTTGTATCTATACAATGTTAAAGGCAGGAACTATTTTCAGAGCCTTATTTCACTTCAGCTACCTAACATCATCATCAGCCCCCTGGTTGCCTCTAGCAGCAGTGCACTATGTGTACTTCTGCTGGGTTGGTGCTATCAAAAACTAGCAAGTTCAACTGATGGGGATTCAATAGTAAAAGTCAAATGGGAAATGAAAAAGAATAGGTCAATTCTATGGGCACCCTCCTATGGGCACCCTCCAGTGTCACAGTGACTAAGAGGTCACAGATATTAAGTCTATGATTTGATCAGGCTAAAGCAACACCATATCTACAGGTGATATAGAAGCAGGATAAGAATAACAATGAAACTCTGGAAGTCAGTTTCCAGGAACTGTTCTCCCCTAGTTTGAAGAGCATTGTGTCTACCCTACAGATAGTGCTATAAGAGACTGTGAATTAGAAACTGCTTTCTACGGGCACAGTTTTGGAAACTAAGAAGTGTGAAGAATGAATGTAGACGTGGGCATAAAAAGAGCTTTCAGGTTGAAATGAAAAGTATGGTAGTATAGCCTCAATCTCACTGCTGGTCTACCTAATATTTCCTTCCCTGTTGCTGGGTAGGGAAAGAATTTACTGGTTTATGCTGGTGGAAACTGAAGTAAAAGAAGATCTGCTACTGAGTGAAGAACAGTCAGTTAAACTAGAGCCTACCACTGATGGAAAGGTAAAGCTCTGAGAGTGGATGCCATGACAGTATTTCTGAGCTTAGTCAGTGCTGACAGGGATCTGATGGATTGAGAGGCAGGGCATCTGTTACACTGTAGCTAAAGTATCTTTTAAAAATTAAGAGAGTGAAAAATAGGAGTCCACATGGCACAAAACTTTTGGTTTTGTTATTATACGTTTTTAATTTTTCAGATTATAAGGGAAGGTAAACCCAAATATTTAAGTGATTCACTATAAGGAGGTTGATGATTAAATGAATACACTGGGTTGGCAGTGATTGCCCATGTGTGTCAATTGATATATGAAATGCCCTAGGGTAGATTAGACATCTGCAAGGGACTGTGCCATTCTGGAAGAGAAGTTGCAGGCCGGATCAGTCCAGGCAGCTTAGCATTATCTGACATCTGGCATTAGGTGTGTATAAGATGAGATTCAGTTCAAATGTCTAAATATAGATGTCTGTGTATAAGACAAGGTGCCCAGGCTCTGATGTAAGTAAATAAAAAGCTACTCTATAGGGTAATGAAAGGTAGAGGATGATAAACTTTATGCCAAATAGTCAGCTGTCTGCTGATCAAATGAAAGTCTATAGGCTTAATTGACTATGTGCTAAGTCTTCATTGATTGCAACGGACACTTGGGCATACAGGAGCTATGCGTCTGTTTTGGTATCTTAACTTTGACTTGATTTCTACTCAGCTAAGTCTGAACTGGTGCAAAGACCTGACTGCAGCAGTGTTATTGGAAGGCTGTTCTCTCTGGAGGCTCCTGAGTTGTGCAACAATGCTGTGTCTATGTGACCAGACAGAAGCATCCAATGATCTAGACCCTGGTTTTGGTCCCTCCATCCTTCAGACTAATAGGAATCAGCAGGTTTTTCTCCCTGCTGATGGCCAGCATTTCTTTTAATAAAATATACTGTGTGACAAGATGCAGTGCCTTCAGGGTCGCTTATCATACATCTGTGGCTGAATATGGTATGGAGTGCTTTGCTGTTTGTTTGCTAGTCACTAGGGTAGAGAGAAATGAACAAAGCAAACTGTTTAATGTGTTTTGTCAAGCTACATACAGAGGAAATAGTGGAAATGCAGACCATGAACAGTGAAACTGTGATGAAATCTCATTCAAGAAATAGTTTTGCTTTTCTCATAACGTTGAGGATATGTTATCAATAAAACACACAAACTTCTAAAGAAATTTACCTTGAAATTAAGATCAGGTATGAAAATTCTATTTCTGAAAGATTGTGTTGAAGAAAATTAACCTTTGGTTATTTTCAGAGAAGCCCATCTATTTATGTTCCATCCCCATTATGTTTTTGCAGGATGGAAGAGATTGTTTCTCCTGTTTATTGAATACTATAAAATTTCTTTGTCTTATTCTGGTGTAAAATGAAAATTTTTAGAACTTCAAAAGGTTTTGAGAGAATTGTCTGTCATTACTTCCTTTCTTTATGCTACCAGTCTGCCTTTACCTTTATGAGTATGCATTTCCTAAGTGTTCGATATTTTGGACTTTGACAGTCACAAGATACAACAGAAAAACAAGCAAAACAAGTAAAGGTTTCCTCCCAAACCCTTGCTGAACATCCTACACATAGCATAAGTTGCTGCTTTGCATAGCTCTTATTCTAGGGCAAAAATTTAATCACTTTCTTGCTTATTTGAGATTAAGGACTATCTTCTCCTCTCCTCTGGTATTTCAGTTGTGCATTCTCATAGTATTTAAATTCTTTAAGATGAATCATTAAGAAAAAATTCTGTTTGTCTCTCATTTTCCTGTTTCTTTAAAAGAGTAAGAAAACAAAAGAAAAAGGTCTGGTCTGCTTTGTGTGAAAAAACAAAGTGGTGATTTTATGTGGTTTTTTTTTTTGTTGTTGTTGTTGTTTTTGTTTTTGTTTTTTGTTGGTTTTGTTGTTGTTGTTGTTTTGGTTTTTTTTAAAAAACAAACTGGTCTTTCTGAGTATTTTATTACAGTGTACTTTGGTGGGGCAATAATATTCAGTGTGAAGCAGTATATCTAAGTAAAGAGATGTCAGAAATTGATGGTGTATATGGAAAATTAATGTATTACTTCCTTGTCTATGCTATGCATTATTCCTTTATATAGAACTTTAGTCACTTAACATCTTTGCAGTTACAGAAACAAAACTAATCCTAAAACTTTTGTAAACATAATTTCAGTATTACATTACTGCTGGAGACTTTCTTCTCTAACATTGCACTGGAATGAAGTCTGTGACTCTGAGGAGATTTAATTTTTTTTCAGTATACACTCATCAAACTGCATAGAGTTGCATACTAGGGAAGTCTTTCTTTTGCTCTTGCCTCAGGCTTTTATGTTGCACTCTCTTCCCACAGCAGACACCGGAGTAGAACATAATAGAGGACAGACAAAGTCATATTTCAGTGTAATCTGAGAGAACTGAATATGATAAGATTTGTTATCAGTGCACATTTATTAATGCTGTTTTCATTTTTCACTGCAGGAGTCAAGCTGAAGCACAGATATAGGACTCACATTTAGACAGGCACCAATTTAATGCCTCTTGCTGTGATCACTGTTTTTGAGATACAAGCTGACATTATTCATGAAACAAGACATTTAAAAGTGAGACACAAAATAAGATATTTAAATTGATGAAACATTTATTCTTCCAATGTATTGGTGAAATTGTTTTTTTCAGCATGCATGTGCTTAGCCTGCTCTTTTATTTTCTACTTTATGCTGATGTGGCAGAGGGGAAAAGTTATGAACCTACATGAATCATGGCATTTAAAAAAAGAAAAACACCACCTCAACAACAAAAAAGCCAAACACTTCTAAAAATGATATTGCAATCTTAGGTGTTAGACTAGAGAGTAGGTAATTGATGAAACACTCCTGTAAATATAGGAGAGTGATAGTGTAAGGTAATCAGAAGGGAAAAAATATGGGATAATTTCCAATTCTTCTGACACGTTATTTAAACTCAAATTATCTTGCAGCAAAACTGTTCTAGTGATTTAATTAATAAATATTCAGATCAAACTGTAACTAACTAAAAATAAGATAATCTGTCTTTTTGTGTGTTTGAGAATGAGCAACTCAAGCATTTGAGTTTGATTCTTTGCACTAGAATGGGCTTGGTGGGATTTTACATATACCTGCACTTCTGTGGTGCATCAGTAACTTCATTTTACACTGGAAAAAACAGAAAAACATTGAGTGAGAGTGCCTCTTTTTTTTTTTTTTTTTTTTTTTTTTAATATATATATATATATATATATATATATATATATATATATATATATATATATATATATATATGCAGAGGTGAGGAAACTGGTAATTTAATAGGGCTTTACGAAATAAGTTTCAACATATATATAGGTAAGCACATATTAAACTGAAATATCCCATAGAAATTCATGAACTCTGTTGACATATCTTCTGACAAAATATTTAATTGATTTTCATATAACCAAACTCTTCATTTAAAGGGGGAAGAATGAGAGGAAAACCTTTCTAAGAGGGGCACTTCCAATTCTTATCCTGCCTTTCTTCCAAATCTGAGCATTTCCAGTGAGACAGAGATTCTGTTTCACTGGAGCATGGGGAATCAAGGGTAGCTGGCTGAAATGTCAGTTTTGCCACTAAACAGAGTATGGTTTCCAGTCTGAGTATGTGTATTAGGCTACATATATATTTTTATTATTATCTGAAGTACTAACTAAAAGTTCTGTTTCTGAGAATAAAATTGGTGAAATTCTCATTTTTTTCAAAAAGTTAACCAAATTTATACTTTTGGATTGATTCTTTATTTGGTCAAAAGTGTGAATGAATTTGAACTTTTAATCTTCTGTTGTGCTTCTGAGATTTTTAAATATGCTGGAAACTTCTGGCTAGCATCCCATTTCTCAGGAATCCCCCAAGGTATTTTTGTTCAGTGAAAGGGAGCATTAGAAACCATTAGAAAACTAGCCTAGAATTCTCATCCCATTTCTGAGTATCCTGTATGCTCATCAGTTCCTGACTTTAGTACCATACTAACAAAATCCTACTAGGAAATAAATGTATTATCCTGTATCCACTGACACTCTGACCCTCCACTCCCTATTTCAGTTCTTCCTATCATTTTATTTACCATGTTTCCTTGATACCTGCCTAATTTTCACCTGGCCACTTAATCTATTGATTGCCCATTTCTCCTTAGTCCCCTTGTATTTCTCACAACTGAATTCCTCTTGAGAATTTTATTATTCCTTGCTGCTTTTCTTGTAGTCTTATTCCTTATTACAGTTTTCTGAAAAATCACGTAAATTTATTTTGTCCACATTTCACCAGTCAAAACAAGGTAAATTTAAATTATGGTTGTTACTGGGAAAAATATTCCTTTATTTTAGAAGATGGAAATTGTAATAAATATTTTCTGAACCCTCTGGAATTCTGAAATAATTACAAGCTCTTTGGTAGATCCCTTGACTAAAAGGCTGTTTCAGTCATAGCAGTGACAGAAATATATGCTTTGCGTTTTCTGCCTTGCTGAGTTGTACTTTCCCAGGTTTTCACCTTAGCTACAGTGTCTGTAACAGTTATTTTTAGATGACTTGAAAAACATCTAAAACATTTCATTTGATATTGTTTGCATTGTGGAAAATTGTAATACATGCCTTATTCCTATAAATTAGTGACTGAGTTTAAATTAATGAACTCTCATTAGTTATTTCCTTTGCATTTCGTTTCCTGTATAACTTTGGAGATGATTTGGAGATGATTTGGAGATAAATTACTTGTACAGACAGTGGCTTTAAGAGCTTTTCTGTTTCTTTCCTGCTGTGGTGACAAGTACCTCATTCAATTGTTTCAAAATGGATGTTTTAAGTGGCTTTTCTACTTTTTGAGTGTCCTCTTCAGTTACAAACTTCACTGAAGCTAAAACTTTGACTTGTAGGATTCACTAAGATTTACTGCAGGATTTTGTTTTTCTTGAAAAAAGTGATTTTCTGAAAAGTAATTCCGTCAATGACACGGTCCTGGAACAAATTGAAAATACAACATCTAATAACTTCATTAAGTGTGCTAAGCCCATAAAACAGAACAAAAAACTTTGGGGAGAAAATGTGGACTAGTCTCTATGTAGACTACTTTCTCCTCTGTAATAGAAAGAATGACCTCTCTATCTCAAACCCAGGGCTATGTTGGAAAAAAAATACTGTCATTACTTAAAAGACCAAAAAAACCAAACCAAACAAACCCAGAAACAACAACAACAACAAACAAACAAACAAGCAAAAAACAAAACAAAACAACAACAAAAGAATGCCCCTACAATTTCAGGCTGAATCACCAGATACAATAAAGCAGAACAAAGACACTCACAGTGAGAATTTTTTGTTCTCTGGATTCATCATGTTCAATATTTTTCAAACTGGAAAATACTTCCTTTTCAAGAATATATCTTTTAAATATTCATGAATAGTGAATGTTTCCTTCTAGAAAGAAATAAAAATATCTCCTGATCATTTAGAACACCATTATTTAAGTCATTATTGAAATTAATTGGTTCATTGCTAAACAATTTTTTTTTTTTTTTTGCAATGGCTTTCTCCAACTGATAAAATAATAATAATAATAAAATTCTAGTATAAATAAACAATTAGAACAGGTTGATAAGATTTGAACAACGACAGGTTAAAAAATTGGAAAGGAATTTTCTAATTCTTTGATCATTAGTCTCCACATCAGAGAACACGAATACAACTTTTCTGGTTATTCACAAATGCAGTCATGAGAATGCTTAAACAGACAAATTGTCTTCGATACAACCGATATAATTATAATTTTGATAATAATTTGGTCTTCATCTTATTTTCATATTTCCCTTTCTTAACTTCGAGTGCAACTGATGCATAACATGCCAAGAATATACATCATTTTTTTCTGTCTCATCATCTAATCTTTAACTTACGTCAAATTCATGACTTCGTAATACAAAAAGGAACTGGAAAATCCTTGATATAGCAGTAGAAGAATTAACAAGAACCTGATTCATGGTGAATAAGGCTGCAAATGATTTTCCTCTTTTTCTAAAAAAAATAAGTCTCGCCTATTTTTGATATTTTGTATATCACAGAATCACCAAGATTGGAAAAGACCTACAAGAACATCCAGCCCAACCATCCACCCATCACCAATAGTTCTCACTAAACCATGTCCCTCAACACAATGTCCAAGCATTCTCTGAACACCTCCAGGGTCTGTGACTCTATCACCTCCTTGGGCAGTCCATTCCAGTGCCTGACCACTCTTTCAGAGAAGTAGTATTTCCTAACATCCAGCCTGAACCTCCTCTGGCACAGCTTGAAGCCATTCCCTCTAGTTTTATCACCAGTTACACGAGAGAAGAGGCCAACCTACAGCTCACTACAACCTCCCTTCAGGTAGTTATAGAGAGCAATCAGGTCTCCCTAAGTCTCCTCTTCTCCAGGCTGTACATTCCCAGCTCCTTCAGCCTCTCCTCATATGGCCTGTGCTCCAGACCCCTCACCAGCTTTGTTGCCCTTCTCTGAACATGCTCCATGTCCTCAGTGTCTTTCTTGCAGTGAGATGCCCCAAACTGGACACAGTACTCAAGGCGCGGCCTCATCAGAGCTGAGTACAGGAGGCAATCACTTCACTCTTCCTGATGGCAGCACTGTTTTTGATGCAAACCAGGATGCCATTGGCCTTCTTGGCCACCTGGGCACAGTGCTGGCTCATGTTCAGCCAAGCATCAATCATTACTCCCAGGTCCGTTTCCTCTGCACAGTCTTCCTGCCCCAAGCCTGTCGGGCTGGCTGGGGTTGTTGTGGCCTAAGTGCAGGACCTGACCTTTGGTCTTGTTGAATCTCATCCCATTGGCTTCAGCCCAGCTTTCCAGCCTGTCCAGATCCCACTGTAGGGTCTTGCTACCCCCAGGCAGATTGACATTTCCAGTCATCTTGGTGTCATCTGCAGACTTACTGAAGGTACACTCGATGCCCTCATCCAGGTCATCAATAAAGATACTGAAGAGGACAAGCCCCAGCACTGATCCCTGGGGAGCACCACTCATGACCAGTTGACAGTTGGATTTAACTCCATTCTCCACCACTTTCTGCACTTGACCCTCCAGCCAGCTCCTTACCCAGACAGGAGTGTACCCATCCAAGCCACAGGCTGCCAGCTTCTGCAGGAGAAGTCAGATGTGTGGTAGTCAGATGAGTTGTCAGATGTGGTGACAACAACAATATAATGAACAGAAGAAATATACTTGTAACACGAAAAACATCAATGCACTTTTTATATTGGTTTGAATTTCTTTAAGATGATGCAAATGTCTTCCTTAATTTTGTTTTGTTTAAATTGATTAGACTTAGTTTCCTGCATTTAATTTTGGTTAATACATCTGTATTCATTTTAAAATAAGTTTACTCTTCCATTGTAGTGTGGTTTTGGAACATATTTCTACACACTGTTCTATTTTAGCTATTCTCTGAGGGACCTCAAAGAACCAACAGATTTAGGTGCGGCAGTGATCTCCTTTTAATATACATTAAAAGTGTGATTTCAAATGTTTGTCTGCTGCTAGAAAAAGGTAAATTAAAGTTACATAGAGAACAGGAAAATGTAGGGATTTTGTCACTAGGATAGGTTTCCTAGCTACACATTAATTGGTAAAAGTATTATTCTGCAACTTTTGACATTTTCATCATGATTACTTTTTATCTTTTATTAATATCATTATAAAACATCTCCCTATTAAGATTTCACACTTAAACATTCAATAATTAGCATTTGTATCAAGGGAAACTAAAAATTACAGGCAGCATAAATTACTTTAAGCTCAACTGGCCTTATTATTTTATAAACTTGCACTGGTATTAAACATTCTCATTACAATCTAGATTATTTTAATATGACATATAGAAATATAATTAATATAATTTGAAGTTATAAAATAGTATTCAAAGACTGTTTTTTCAATAGAACTTGTTCCCATAGAAACAAGGCGTAAAATATTAAATTTATTTATGCTTTATGGCATATAAATATTCTTCTGCTGTGCATATTTAATGATCCCATCTCCCCCCCCCCCCTTTTTTTTTTCCTTTTTCTCTTTTTTTTTTTTTTTTTTTTAATGAAAAATCAGTAAGCAACTAAATGCAGGATTTTTTGTTTAGTTTTCACATGAACTTTTAGATCAGTTCATTATGGGGGAAAAAAAACATCAACAACAAAACAAAACAAAAAGCAGTGTAAATCTGTTTGTGCACCAGGAAGAGCCACAGATGGTTTCTTTGTATTGATCTTCAGAAATAATGATTTTTAAGCAACGAAGAAATGCATATGGGAATTTTTTGTGAGGGCTAAGGGAAAAAAAACAACAACAAAAAAACAGAATATGGAAAAAAATAATAGGAGGCTAAAGAGCTGCATCAAGACTGCCAGCAGTTAGCACAGCTTTCATCTCATGCAAGTACTGTAGGCTTGTGTTTGCAAAACCTCATGATTTATTTAGAATTTTAATTAAAAGAAAGAAGTTATTGGAACAGCATCCTAGCAGTACCTAGCATCTGCCGACCGTGGCTAATGATTTTTACAACCTCATCTGCAAACACTCCATTAAAGAAGCTAACCATGACGTGAAGCACAACTGAAGCAAATGAATGAGGGAAAACAAACCTTGCCTGCAGCTACTGGTAATATAAGAGGCAGAAAAAGGGTGGAAAAAAACACCATATGTGCTTTGTGTATTGTAGCTTCAGGATTCATTCTCAAGTCCTCTGGAAGAAGGATCATTACATACTCATGAACATGTACAACAATTTGGATTCTAGATGTTCTCTTGAACAGATTTTTTTCAGAAATAATATTAATTTTGTGGTTGTTGCCCAAAGAAAATGAAAAAACAAACACTTTAATTTTAAAAAGCATGACACTACAGGATTTTCCTTTACTTGTTCTTGCCATTTGATATCTCTCCTTGTAGCTCCCTAAAAATGAACATTTTGCTGTTGGTTGGAATTTGACTGGAAACAGTGAAGCAAAAAAACATAAAGCAATTACAGAGCTAGATTATAGCCAGAAGTGCTTATTGATGGGGATTTTAAATAGGGTAATGTGGCTACAACTTCCTTACTCAGCAGCTACAGCTCTTCTTCTGTGGTTAAGTACTTTATCTTTGCCTTGGTTTCCAGTAAGTTAAATACTGCAGCAGACTGGATCAAGATTCTTTTCAAAGATGCTCCTTTGGGATTTGGCCCAACCACCAGCAATACTAGCATTTACCTTGAGGAAAAAGGAAAAAGAGAAGTAACTACTATGGTGTTGCCTGAGCTATTTCAGATTCATTGTGCTCCCCTTACATAGTTGCTGGAGACTGGAAAGAGTTAGTCAGTGCTGCAGCATCTTCCCATCTCAGGATGCTATGCTGCATTATTTTTTTCCACATAAAATTACCACGGTACCACTGCTGAAGAAGTCCCAGACCTTAGGTTCAGCTCTTCTTCAGGCCAATCCAAGCATGTGACCATACAAGCATGCAATGGCAAGTGTCAGCAACAACAGCTAAGCACCTCTGATGGCCAAGTTTGTGGTAAGCATAAAAAACCAAAAAACAAACAAACAAAAAAAACCCCAAACATCCAGACAACAAAGGTCAGGTAGTGTGCACTTCACTACTTTAAGAAGGCTTGAAAAACTGACTTGAATAATAGAGAGCCTCATTTGAGAAAAATAGCTTCATTTGGCATAGAATCCTTTAATGGGCAGGTACTCATGAGAGCTGAATTATAATAAAGCTTGACATATTTTTGATGTGTTATCACAAGTTAAAAAATATCCCCCTGCTGCTGCCTAAAGGCACTCTATAGCTGGGTGGATTTAATGAATGTATTAAATTTGTGGGTTATAAGAGACTATGTAAAGAGCAGTGATACAAAGAAAAGAAACATGCCAAGTTTTCCTTCCCCTATTCCTTTCCAGCAGTAGGAAAGTTTCTGATCACTGAAAATGACTCTACAGAAAACAATGTTCTCCTTGGGGAACTGGCAGATCTGGCAGGTCTGGGTTTTATACCAATCCCAAGAACAGTGTAGCAATAGTTTTTATTGTTCTGGAAGAAAATATACCTGTATAATAAGCATTCTTGCTTTTAATACAGTCCTTTCACACCAGGAGTCTTTGTTAGTTAACTTGCACTGGGTTTTGCTCTATTGTCTCTTTGGCAGGCTTCAGCTGCTTTTTGTAATACTGCAAGAACATTTAAGTCCTTTCACAGCTCAAGTGAAAATCCTTAAGCTTTCTTTTGACTGCCAATCATTCTGTATCCATTAAACTTCCCCTAAGTACTATAATTATGTGTATTTTTTTGTGTCCCACATCTTCTCAGTATGTTACCTTTAAATCACGTAGGTATCACAGAATTGAGTTGCAGAGAACTAGTGGGATTTCAGAAATGTCCTCCAAGGGACTACATCATAAAATGCTGCCTACAGAAGCATTCAGAAAATTCAGCTGAACCTGTATGAGATCTTAAAAGACTTAAAATAGTCGGTATTGATTTATAGAAAAGCTGCTGGACTTATGCTGCTTCATGCAACACTGCTGACAACTTTCAGACAGAAAATAGAAAAAGTCATTTGGATAAAGCTCAGAAAAAAAACTATGTCTACTCTTATTGCCCATCCTGCAATTTGTTAATGCTTCAGTTGGGTACTGACCTCAGACACATTCAGACAAAGTAGCTTTATGATCCACTGAAGTGGAAGAAGCAGTCAGAAGTTCAAGTGCATCTACACTCTTAAGCCAAAAATCTCAGACTCAGGTGTTTAAAATTAGTCATTAGAAGCTGGAGATATTTAATATGAATTTTAAATATCTGCATCTTACACAAAATTGAATGTAGATTTCAGATACTCCCAATTATTCCCAGCTACAGTTGCAGCAGCTCTTAAATCAAATGGGTCTTATTATGCAATTGTCAAAAGATGTATTTCAATATTTAATTTGAGACACCTAAATGTACTTTGGTTCATTGGTTTCTTTTTTTTTTTTTTTTTTTTTCACTGTAGGAAGCATACCAGAAGATGTACTACATTCAGATCTTGCTTTCTTACCTGTCTGGACTCTGCAGCCTTGTCATTTAGTTCAACTGGTTAAAGTGGTGAGGTATGTTCATGCCAGCTGTGAAAAACTGTGCAGGTATGGAAATGTGCCTGATTATCTTCTGTTTGTTTCATTACCTTTGTATGATTTGTTTTCCAGGAATGGATTGATGGGCCAGAAACAATTCATTTTTCATATTTTTAGATATATTGAAGGGGGCAAAGAATTGAATTTGTCTCCATTTGAAACTGAAGAAATCTGGTTTTAAAGTAATTTTTTATTTATTTATTTTTTCCAAACTTTTCATCACTTCTTAAATTTAAAAGTAGTTTGCCTTGTTGGCTTTAATTAGATAGATAGATGTTTAATCTCTATTTCCAGATTTCAATATTTATACTGGGAAGCAAGTTTTATATGGGAAATTGTGCCTGAGACTTCACAGACAGAACAGAAGAATCTCCAGTGTGCACAAATTCACCAGGAGATTCCCTGATTCCCTGGTTGAAGTGCAAGACCCCTGGGAGAATGGTAAAGCATTCTTTTAATGTGTGCCTCCCAAAAATGGCAAAAGAAAGCTGGATCAGCATATAGGAATTGCTAGGTCACAGCCTGAATCGGGGATTGAGCACTAGGTAAAATTGTGTGGCTAACCCAGGGCACACAGGTGTAAGTAATGTACCTGGGCAACTCCTCACTCTCATTTAAGGGTTAGCAGAAAAGGGAGAAGGATTTTTATTCAAAGTTTCATCCCTTCTGGAGACTTCAGCAACATTTAGAAAGGGTAAGCCTGTTATCCCTGTATTATCTTCTGGATTATATCTTGATGAATACCCTTATGAATATGTTTGTATCCTGGCAGAAGGCAGTATCATTTTGTTCTCTTGCTTCACAATCATATAAGGAGAGCAAAGGTAATGGGATCTAGGAATACATAGAATGGTTACAATGCAAGTTATCCTATAGCCTATGCCAGATTCTTTTATATCTCTCCTGCCTTCTATGGGAAGATGCAGTCTACTGTCTTTGAGAAAATGGTAGTTTACAAGCTGTGTTCCTAAAGAGCTTCATGAAGTTCCATGAAGGACCAGTGATTTCTACAGTTGGATCATTGTCAACCACTAGTGAGTTATCCTAAAGGATTATAGAACGCAAAAAATATTTTCATAATGCTTACTTCATCAATTTTTAATAATTTCTATTTGGCTGATACATATGTACAAGCTAGAAATAATACACCTTTTCCCCATTAAAAACTCAACCCTATTGTCATTAATCTCCTGGTAACCAGAACAATTCCTACCATGCAGTGCTACTCCACTGCCTCTCTTTCCTAGTTTATCCTTTCTGCAGATTATATACCATCTATCGTGGCAATCCAGTTGTATGAGTCATTCCACCATATTTCTGTGATGGGAACTATGTCATGGTTTTTCTGCTGCATGATAGCTTACAGTTCTTCGTGTTTGACACCTGTAATACATAGATTAGTGTACATGTGCTTCATTTTAGCTAGTGTTCTTGTCACTTTTGTGGGGACAGAAGCCCTGATCTCTACGTGATCATTTTTGGGCCCTTCCATGATTTCTATCTCATTGATATTCCCTTGTGTTTTTGCTGTTGAATTTCTTTCCTTCTCCTGCCTCCACTACAATGGCAGACTGAAGGACATCACTAAAACACTCTCTCACAAACATCGGTTTACCACCAACAGGCTTATTTCTAGCACTTCTGGTTTTATCCTTTTTGCCCTTGCTAATAGTTTAAAGGTCTTTTGGTAAGCCCCGTTAACTCCTGCGCCAAAATTATTTTCCTTCTTTGAGAAAAATGTACTCTGCCTATTGCCAACTGTCCTGGTGCTGTGTAAAATTATCCATGATCAAAACCCCTAAACTTCTGCAGGTAGCACAGAGCTGTTGATCTGGCTTTTTGTATTTTTCCTCTCGTTGTTCCCTGTGGACCGGAGAGATAGATGGGAACAGTACTTCTGTTCCTAAAGCCTCTACCAGTTGTCCAAAGGCCCTGAAATCTCTATTGATTGTCCTAGGACTTCTTGTTGGGCACTCATTACTGCTTACCTGAAAAATCGTAATGGATAATGATTTGAGGGCTGTACATGGGAAGGAAGCTATCTCTTCACATCTTAAACCCGGTCCCAAAAAAAGGCAGAATACAGCTGGTCAGTATACTAGACTTTCTGTTCCCTCCAGGAGCGAGTCTCCTGTGACAATGACTCATCTTTTTTAATTTGTGGATGTTTTTTTGTTGTAGATTATGGGCTGACTCATTCCCACAATACCTCCAAACTAGATGAACCATCATCCTAAGTATTATTCAGTTCCACTTGCAGAGCCTCATATCCATTATGCAAGGACATCTATAAAGCTGGAGCAGTAACTGGGGAGGTGCAACTACTGCACTAGCCAGGAACTTGTCACCACTGCCCTTTATCTTTTAGATCTCTGTACTCATCCAGGTGGAGAGAAGATAGAAAACCCTGCACAACATGTCATATCTACCTTTTGGGTCTGTCTCAGGAGAGGTAAAGTGTAATTCTAGTGGTATATTTCCCTGATACTCCTCAATTTACTTGTCTCATCCCAGAACCTGTTACTAAGTGAAGGAGTTCTTCCACCTGGCTTTACCTCTCACTGGTGTGCTCACTGCAGCCATTCTGTAGAGCATGCCCTGTAGCCTGTCACTTGAGTAGCAGTGTGTTCTCAGTGGAATTCTGTCCTTCCTATGAAGAAGGAGTTCATTCTGGAATTCTCAAGAGACAGAGAATCAATATCTCTGTTGTCCACTGAACAAATGAAGCCATATGTCCATGAGCAAGATGTTTGTTAAGGGTGATCTTGAAGGTCTGATCAATAGATGTAT
The DNA here is from genome assembly GCF_039878825.1 of Excalfactoria chinensis. Classification (NCBI taxonomy): domain Eukaryota; kingdom Metazoa; phylum Chordata; class Aves; order Galliformes; family Phasianidae; genus Excalfactoria; species Excalfactoria chinensis. Next base: position 46,164,902 of record NC_092827.1, read on the forward strand.
GCGTGTCCACGTTGCAAATGCTAAAATACCTTATTTATTTATTTATACACCATTATATATATTGTATATATGTAGTATATATTATATACATATATACAATATATATAATGCCATTATATATAATATCATAATGACAGAACTGAGTCAGTTGTGATGGGTATAGAGTGCAGAGTTTGTGGCCATGTGCTGGGTAATACAAGCGCTCTCTGTGAAGCTGGCAAAGCTTCAGCACCCTCCTACACACAAAATGCTGCATCACAGACCTGGCATCTTGCTCTCCCTATGTCTGTCTTTACGTGTGTGGGGAATGACTGCAGTTACTCTTGGCCTTGTGCATGTCATGTTAGAAACTGAGAGCTACCAGTCCCTTGAAGGTCTATACCCCTACCTTGGGGCTCTCCCTGGCTCAGAAACTATGCCTTTGTACCTCTTTCCAGCCTCTGCCAGAGCTGATCACCTCAGACATGTATTGTGTTCAGGACTTGTTATATGAAACATAACATTCTTTTTGGCAAACCTTACTGCAAATTATCAGGAAGCAAACATACAGTACTCCAGAGAAAAAGAGAAAGTAAAATACTGGAACTACCTCTCCCCATTAGTGGTCGTCATCTCTTTTGTCCAGTATCTTGAACTTATAAAATGATGGTGTGCCCTCTAATTTTCTCCTTCAGTCTGACATTACACACAAGGCCTTGTTCAAGCGGATAATGAGCACTGTGCTGATTATACTTGAGGCCTTGATAAGACGGATAGTGACTGCAAATTTCTTAAAACTGGGTTTTGAAAGAATTGATGACAGATATCTAATTGAACACCTGAACTTTTGCCAAAAGCTATAAATGTGAGTGAATGGTCTTACTCTATTAACAGTGAGCAGCTCAAGATCCCTTGAGCTCTTTTATTTAGCTACTGGCTGTATGATGTGATCTCACCTTAAGTAGGGATGTCTCTTGAGATTGTGCCTACTGCAGAGATCCCTTACATCTTGATGTTGATGCCTTACTGATACAGATTCTGGGTCAGTGACTAATAGTACATGCTGTGTTAGCTTTGCTACAATTACATTCTAAGTTTATTTCACAAATATATAAACAACTCACCATGTCTAGGACTAGGAGTGGATTCAGGCCCAGCTAAGCTCCTTAATTCTGTGGTTCTACAAAGCTAGAGAACAAGGGATTCCCCATGACACTGTGGGAGGTTGTCTTGGATGAGTGTGTTTAACCCTGACCTCTACGTTGTTATGAAATGTATCTTGCTATCTCAAGTCTTGTTAATTCATTGTCTTATTTAGCCTTAAACTTTGTTAAATCACTATATTATGTCACTAGATGTATTCCTGCTCTTATGAGTTGCGTTTTTCCATCTGTGACACATAGTCACACTTCAAAGTTCTTGTCATTCTGCAGCCATCTCTCCTTTAGATAGGTATATTAAATATTCCAAGCAATCTAGAATTGAATTGGTTATTTCCAAGTTTTGATCTGTGGCTGAGTGTGCAAATTTTTATGCAGATGTGACTGAGTTTGTAAAATGTTTTCCAGTGATATGTAGAAATTCTTCTACTTCAGTAGAAAGTTCTGAGAGAAGGTGGCTTGATTCCACTGTTGCTGTTGGAAGTGGAAACTTGTGAGGGGCAGGTAGTTAGTATTATTTTGATCACTGAAATAGCAGTAAAACTGTCAAAAATGACCTTGTTTGGTTTCCCACGTTTGAAAATATAAAGAGATCTTTATCGCTGCTTTCCGTACAGCCTTCCAATTGAATGCACTGCTGTTTTTTACTCCCTGCAGCCTCCCTGGGAAGAACTTTCTGAAAATGATAGCATGGAACAAGGTATCCAAGGACTAAGGGGTTACAAGAAGGAAATAAATTTGAGAAGAGTCCTAAAGCTCTTTTTGTTTTTCTTCCTTTTTCTCTGAAGAGACATACCATATACTAAAATTTCCAGAAGGTGGGGTGAGTGGACAGTTCAGATTCTAAATCCCAGTTTGTCTTGTGTGCTAGAAAAGAGAAAGGCGGTAAAGTAATAGGCATGGTTAGGTTCAGAATATGAACTCTATGCAACAGAGATACTTGAAATGACGCAGAAATGCTCAAACTGCTTTTCCTCCTCCTGTTGATTTGGTCTGTGAATATATTATCTAGCTACTTCCTTTAGTGACACTGAATGGAATAAAATGACAGTGCTAGCATACAGGACACATTCTCCAATTTGCAGTTATTCAGTTTGGTAATGTATGTGTTAAATAGTCTTTGTAAATGCCTGAAAATACAGCTTAATGAATACCCACTCATATGCTTGAACATAAATGATTACAAGGATTCCACACTACTACATGCAATTAACTTATACTTATTTAAGATTTACTTTTTCATGGCCAGAAGGGATACATCCCTTCTGGGCTGTGACCAGATGTTTAAGCATGCAGACTGTAATTTCAGTTTTTATATCAAGTATATGCCTCAGTGGTAATGGATTTGACTCTTTCCAGAAAACATCTCAAATCCTGCAGTTTGGTGGTCAGCTTAAGGATAAGGAAATATTCTGTAAATGAGTAAAAACCAGTCTGCAGCTCACATTTATGGATCCTATGGAGCCAGCTGCATAACTAATGGAATCAGCTGCTGGCCTTTTCACCCACAGGGAGCACATTCTCTCATAATAAAATAACTGCAATTCCACAGTCTGACGTACTTTGGGAAGAAGTGAATGTTGGACCTACGGAAGCACAAGCCTTTCAAACATCATGTTTGGTTAAGAGTGAAGGAGCCCAGCTTGAAAGCTGGTAATGGAGAGGCAAGATGCCTAGAATCTATTTGCAGCTCTGTCTTTGATTCCCAGCAGGAGCACAGATGCATTCAGATGATTGAAATTCACTTTTTTTAGATTTTTTTGTTTTTGTTTTTTTAGTATTTATCTACAGCAAGCTTTATTTAATAAACATTTGTTTCTACAATAACCCTATCCCTAGTTTTATGTGCTTGGGAATCGAAGGCACCTAAAGATGCAGGTCCCAAGACTATGTCTCTGTCTGGGAAAAGTTAACACCCTTAACGAATGACATATGATCTCAAATACATGCAACAAGTCTTTTATCTAAATATAGCAAGATCATGTCTTTATTTATTTATTTTAATCTATACAGAATTTCTGAATTTTTCGAATGTCAAAAGGACAATCCTTGCACTATGATTACTATATGATCTGCACAGTATGATCACTGCTGTTGGTAAGCAGTGTTCTGCAGACTTGTAGACTTGTATTGTTGTATGTTAGACACCATAAAAGAAAACACAGTTCCTGGTTCCTTCCCTTCATTTTCCAGGCAAAATATAATGCATGGCAAATCATGACTGATGGAATTCATGTTTCATAAGAGTCAAACTGAAGTTTAAAGGAGCAGTTAACAAATATTCAAAGGCCTGAGAGTGGAGCATTTATTCTTACTGAAAAAAAATAAAAAAAATAAAAAAAGTCAGAAGAGAGTTGGAGAGTCAGCTGTTCTCAGAAAACTGTTTCATTCCTGGCAGCTCAGTCCATGTGTTATTGCTGTTCTCTGCATGGCCTAGGCTTCCTTGCAAGCTACTGAGCTCTGGCAACTCAGCTATCCTATGCCGAACGTGTAGTTGTGGAAACGACATTTTCTAAATGAGAGCAGTGTATAGTTTGAAGCCTATTTTTGCTTAACCTGTTAAAGAGCATTTCTGTGTGATCTTAAGAAGGAGTTTTTTCTTTCCTAACCCAGCACTATGCAGCAAGAAAAGTACCAGCTTAGCCGCTCTGTAATCATTTCTCCTCTGCATCATCCAGAGCTATCCTCCAGCAGCCCAAGTCCATACTAGGAATGCATTGGGCTGTTGGGCTGTTTTTTTCCATTTGTTTTATTCTGGGGGAACATGTATTGTTTGCTGGCAGTGGAGGAAGTCCATGCTTGCTGTGCACTCATGATCAGATGTACGGGCGCTGGATCTGGGATGAGAGGTTTAAGATGTGAAATAACAGCAGTGGGGCTGGTTCTCTTTGTCTCTCTTTTGATGCAAGGCAGTGTTAGATTAACTGCTATAAAAGAAGCAGCTAGGTAAGAAATAGGTGAGATGGCTAGATAAATCATACTGTATCATTTAAGAGGCAATATTTTATGTTTATAGCAGTTTTTCGTAAAAGCATAAAATTCTTATAAGTGAGGGAAAAAGAGCTTTCCAGTGTCTTACCATAAATAACTTCCTCTAAAATGAGCACTGGAAATGGAAAGCGTTTGAAGTCTGTGCTCAGCAGGGCACATCATTTGCTGTAGTTAAGCTAAGCCTCCCAGAGCTGTGTGCAAAGCTAAACCTGCTATCTCCTCATTACCGTGTAGTTAGCTAGCCATGGTCAGTCAATCTTACTCTTCCTGCAAGGTTGAGTAGCTGTTTGGATGTTACTCTTTTCTCCTGACCTGTGGATCAGATTCTCTGCTGTCTAGGGGCAGCCCCAGCTGCCAGCTCTGGGGTTATGCATGAGCCATGCTGAAACAGACCCTCTTCACAGGATCTCGGCTGCTGACCTGGCCTTTCTGCTGCCATAATCTAAGAGAATCCTCCTGCCTGTACCTGAACTTGACTCTGATGATATAACATACCTGTGGCAGGTATGGCAGGTATAGGCAGCAGGGAAGGCCATGATTATGGTTTGGATGGTTAATTTACCTTGAATATCTACCTTTCATCTGTAGTCCTTTTTTGAAGTGTTTTTGACTGAACAAGTTGCATGTTTATTGTATGTGGGGTGTGATTTTTGAGGAGAAATTTTCTTCCCTTCCTCTCTCCCTAAGGAAAACAAACATTCCTGAAGACCAAGGCAATTCCAGGTGTTTTCATGGCCAGCATCTAGAAAAAGTTTCATTTAAAGAAACAGAAAACAAATGAAACATGGGATAATTCAGAGTGAGAGAACAAAGCAAACATAACCACAGAACAGGTCATGCTCCATTCTACTTTTTATCTTGCCAGCTGAAGAATAGTACTTCATGTTGACTTTCATCTCCTTGGGATTGCAGCTACCTCTAGGTGGTCAGCTGGGGATTTGGGCTTTGAAAGAAAAGTTTTCTGTATTGTGCTGTGTGCACAAAAATGTCTTCTTCTGACCTAGAATCTATCAAAAGAGGAAAGCAATAATAGGAGTGAAAGAACTGTTGGAGTGGCTCTGCTCAGTAATGAGGAGATTCTCTCTGCAGTGATGCTAGACTCAATTGACAAAGCCAATTAGAATAGCTGAGAGGGGAAAACTGGTCAGGGTCACTTTTAAATTTATTTTATTTTATTTTATTTTTATTTTTATTTTTTAACCTTCTTGATAGCATTAATGCATCTGCAGGTCAAAAACGTAACCTTTTACTGGTGATGTTCTTAGGCATGCACGTATATACACACAATGGACAACATGTAAAATAAGAGACCCTATACCTTCAAACAAACAAACAAACAAAATATATATATATACATTTAACATCTTATCCAAGGGAGAACAACACTTAATTTTCACAGCACTGAACTGATCTTGGATAAACCTGATTAAACAGTAGTAATTGGATACATCTAGTTTTAAAATCTATTACTTATTTATGTATTTATTTGATCTCCTCTAGAGCAATTCATAACAAGAAGACACAAGCATTAGATTCAGTTCATTTCAGATGAGGACTCTATTTGATTTGTGACATTGGATCCCTTTGAATGAGTAACAGGGTTTTTTTTGTTTGTTTTTGTTTTTTGTTTGTTTTTGTTTTTTGTTTGTTTTTGTTTTTGTTTGTTGTTTGTTTTTTTAACAGGGGTGTGGTATATAATTCTAGAAAAAGTTGTTTACTGCTGATCCAGAGACCGGGAGAACAATTAAAAGCAGGGAATGAAAATAAATATGTTATTTATGTGACATAAATGTAAACACCAACTGAAATTTAAATTAAATCTTTCTTTTTAATGCATAACAAAGGGTTGAGATCCTTAACAGTCATTGCTGTTCCACTTGAAAATTTTATGTGATTTATACTATTTTTTTTTAAAAAAAAACACCTCTCAGATGTAAGGAAAAAACTCATCTGTTGCAGACTGTCCTTTACAGCTATGTAGGTTGCTCTGAATGTAATACTTCCTATTGATTTCCATGGAAATTACTTAAAGCACAATATTATTTAATGGAGCAAATTTTTAGCTACAAGACACTATTTTAGAATGCAGCCACCACCATTAGCTATACATTTTTACCAGCAGTGAACAAGAGCCACACTTGTGAAAATCTGCACCATGAGAAGTGATCTGCTGTCACTGTTGTCTCTGCTGAAATGTACTACCCTCTCTGCCTCACTGTTCTCACATATGCTATTTGGTCTCCATAAATATTCAACAAGCACTGATGAATATCAGTGGGTACAATTATTTTTTCAGAGGAGGAAATTTAATTAAAACCTTTGCTTTATCCATGCTTCTGTGTTAGATACCATTTTGTCCAACTGACCTTCTACTGACATCAGTCACATCGCAACAAAATGTAATGAAATGTTGATGGGAGGGTTTAATTTCTACTGCAATACCATCAACATTCACCTCTGATGTTGTAGATCAATGTAATAAAATAGGAGGCATTACTTTTAGAGCAATCCTCATATACTTCAAATAGAAGCATTTCAAAGTTTTTCTGGAAGCTTCTAGCCATGTTAATATTAGGATGTTGATGTAGATGGATTCAGGCCACCTTCAGTACAGCTTTACTCTTTTGAGAGGAAAACAAAATTAACTAAATTAACTTACCTGAAAGAAAGGACATTGCTGAAAGAAACAGAAAGGATAAGTGGAAGAAGGAGACAGGCAAAATTTGAAGACCACCATTCCAAAAGCTAAAGTAAAGGCATAAAAAAATAAATAAAAATTAAAAAATCAGGTATCATGATATCCAGCTCTGTCTAATGGGCTATACCAGTTCAAGTTCCATGTTATGTGTGTTTGGGGGATTCTCAGAATTGACTGTTTTTCCCTGGTCACTGTGCTGCATGGCCTGACCTGTTCACCTGGATGCAGCAGAACATGAACTGCTCTTCTGTACTCCGGTTTGTTGAGACAGTGAAGTTTGGGCAAAGTTTTCTGCCTGTCGTAATCTTTCATGTCCTACTTAATAAACTTTGTATCCTTTGTTTTGAAGTAAGACAGATAAAGAGATTTCTCAAAGACTTAATGATCCTAGATGTTTTCTGGAGCAGAAAACTGAAATCATCTGAACAGAGACATTCTCATATTGTTGCTAGTGAAGGAGGCCTCTGATGTCAGTGACTTAATTTTATGATAGACATCTTAAAATTTGCATATGTGTAGAGTAAGATAATAAAATTTTGGTAAGATGATAAAACTTGGTCTTGATCTCACTTCATGTCAGGAAGAACAATTCTGTTCTTTAAACAAAGCTCCTCTTTTTTTTTTTTTTTTTTTTTTTTTTTTTAATAACATTTCTTAAAAGTAAGGATTCCTTTACCTTCTAGTAGGATCTCTTAAACATCTTGACTTTTTTAATGAGAAATTACATAGCACTATTTTCCACTCGTGGCATTTACACAACATTGCAAGGTATTGCCATGCTAAAGCAGATCTGTCAACTCCTTTATTTCTGTAATGCGTTTAGCTAATTTAGCAAAGCTTACTGCAGCCAGTTTTGTTAGAAAATAGGTTAACGTTATGCATTATTGTATTCTGAAACAATCAGATCCATGATAATTTTGTAATCGTGTTATGTGAAGCATCCTTTTTGCCTGGGTAGCCAGAGGAAATGTATTAATTAAACCTTTATCCTCATCCAAACTTTATTTTTAAACCATGCTGAGCAGCATGAAACCTACCAACTAGCCTAAATAATGAACTATGAAGATTTGCTGAAACTGTCTTAGAGAAGTGCGAATGTATGTGTCATGTTATGCTTCTGTCTTTCCATAGTACATACTTATTTTTCCTTTGTCCTTTCTATTTTAAAATTCTACCTTGATAATCTATGTCCTTCCAGTCACTCAGAATAAGAACAAAGCATTTTTCTTCATAAGTTTTTTGTTTTGTTTTGTTTTGTTTTTTGTTTTGTTTTGTTTTTGCTGGAACCACTTACATGGTGTTTTATGTTTTCCTATTATACTTAAAGAATATTTAAAAAACCTTAATATTGGAAGTGATTGTAGTAGGTCAAATTTGCTATAATTCCCACTCTGACTGTGACTTTCTCAGTTCCATTTGTGATGCAGTGGCTGAAGAGTTGATGTGAGGCAGTTGTACAATCTATAGAGGAGAAAGCTTAAATCTTACTCTTTGGAAAATTTTTGAAGATTGCCTAATTCAAAAGTTAATCTTTAGTTCTACTAATTCCATTGGAGGAGTGGAAACAGCAGTGCCTTCAGAGAAAAAAAGTTACTGTGTTAGCTTCACTAATGGCATGGAGCTGTCAGCTGGATGAGCTGAAAAACAATTCTCAGCTTGAAAAGGTATGAGACTTTGAAAGGTATGGTCCAATGAAACAAGAAGGAAGTACACTTCCAGAGTATAATGGATGCCTGGCACTCTAGGTTTCAAGTGTGGCCACAATCAGCATTCTTTTTTCCCTATCTAGGGAAAGAATAAAATTTTGAAGCATCATTTTAAATCATTCCAGTATTCCTGTTTAGAAAAATGTTTGATATTTGCGGGACTTAATTTTGTTCGGTTTTATTTTGTTAAAACTATGATGGGAGTATTCAAAATAATAACTTTTGAATGGATCACAGAATCACAGAATCGTAGGGATTGGAAGGGAACTCCAGAGATCGAGTCCAACCCCCCACCAAAGCAGGTTCCCTACACCAGGTTGCACAGGTAGGCATCCAGGTGGGTCTTGAATATCTCCAGAGAAGGAGACTCTACAACTCCCCAGGGCAGCCTGTTCCAGTGCATCTGATTAGCACTTTTGTTGAGCCTAACAATTTGACCATTTTTTTTAAACCATGCATTTTGTGCTAGAGTTATGAAAACTTAAATATACAACAATTACAGTCAGCATGTGATGCCTACCATTGAATGATATTTGTAATGAGATCTGGTTACCTGCTACACCTATTTTGGAAATGGAGGATTTGCCATTTACACAAACGAAAATGAAATAGCTTATAAGTGTCTTTTGTTTGCCTATTTTGATTTTCCTCAAATCTGTGCTGTTTGCATAGTGGTTTTAGTAGCAATGACCCAACTCAGAACTTCAGGTTCTTAATGCACAGATTATTCCATCACGTATCTTATTTATTGGAAGAAAATTAAAGTTTAACAATAATAATAACAAAGATTAAATGTCGGGGGGAGGGGCGGGAGGGGAATGAAAAAGGTAACAGCAGAAATATAAAGTTCTAATTATATCTGGAGGACGTGTATGCACACAGACATAGTGTAGGGCTGACATTAGAAAAGGCATGAGAGAAAGAGGTAAACATGGGAAAGCTGAATAAGCAAAATTGACGTGTTTTTTAAAAGAGAAATCTCAAGGGATGTAAAAATCTTAACATGTTTTCAAAGCAGCACCCCTAAATGAAGTCATTATCTACAGTTCATTGATCACAAAACAGTGGAAGCAAGAAGTAATAAAGAAGTTCTTGTTGCTGGGTAGTTTCCTAAAGGAATTAGTCAAAATTATAGTTATCCGGAATCTGTAAAATGCTGGGGTAAAGATTAATTCATGTAATTGATATTCAAATATTATTAATCTACAGCCCTATAAAATCCCAGTGTTCACTAGAAAAATTACTTTATATTAAATAACAATTGATTGCCAACACGTCAGTGGAAGAACTATTATCATGGGTTTGGTATGCATTCCTTAATTTGCCACTAACTACTATACATGAATGCTTTATTGAATATAAATTAAATTGAGGTTTGAGAACTATCAATAATCTAATTTTATTATTTCAGATAGAATTCTTCTAGATCCGTACCCATTTCATTCCTCCCTTCTTCCTGTACTTATGCTTTATGTGCTACCTATGTTTATGCTTACAGCAATGGCTATGAAATGAGTAGAAATTCCAAAGTATTCTTGTGCAGATTGTAAAGTCTTTTCTTATTCCTAAACCGCACAGAATGTGCCTGTGAATTGATAAATTCAATAAAACAAAGCATATTGACTGCTTAAGGGAGGATTTCTTTTGTTCACTCCAAAGTAATGTTGCTAAAGCACTGCAGGAGGCTGTTTGAAATAGTTTCCTCTTCAGCTGTGATCTGTAAAAGTGATCTAGGTGTTGAGCACAGCTTATTTATGGAAAAAAAAAGCTGCAGATAATGTCTTCATAGCAGTTTTGGTAGGGTGCAACTTTTCTATACATTACTTCAATTATTTCTTGTGATACATGGATGTGTGATCAGCTTCATTTTTTTATGGCATTTAGCATCTAAGGATCTCAAAACATTGTATCAGCAGTAGCTAGTTAAATTAAGTGGCTTACTTATGAATACTATCCAGTGGAAAAAATAGACAGGAAACAAATGTCATGCTTTGTGAAACTAATCTTTCAGATCTCACTTCTGCTGATTTGAAATCAAGCACTGAAGTTTTGCATAGAAGTAAAGTTTAGAAAGAATTTGAGCATTACAGCATGGTGCTTTAAGTGTGAAAATCTTTCCTATAAAGTACATTTGTAGATTATTAATGTAATACATACATATTTCTAATTAATATGAGTAGCATGTAATTAGTAAATGTAGCATGTAAATTCAGGTTCATATTACAGAGGTTGTAGTTTGTCCAGTGTGTTTAAACAAAACATTTCAGTATTATCCACATTATTGAAGCAAGAAAAAAGAAATTAGTTGGTTTGACACACTTACCACTCGAATGTAATCAAATTGGGTAGATTCTTCTGGCATGTTTTCATTTTTATATAGCTGCTGTTTTTTAGATTAGACATTCTGTCCCACCAGCAGTATTTACTTAGCTTAGAATTGTTTTCTGCTTAAGTGAGACCCAAAGGATGCAATTTTGAGATCACACAGGAGCTGGTGATTCTTGCATTAAACACAAGCTCCTGACTTTGTGTAATCGGGTTATCTAGATTTATCCGTGATAGAGGCTGCTGCCCCTAGAAGGGGAGAAATGAACAAAAACAACGGCAGCAATCTAAGGAAAGAAATTATTTTACTAAGTACGAGACACAATATGATACAATATAACTACAACTACTATATCAAACAAGGCAGAGAAAAAGAAAGAGAGAAAAAGAGTCCCGGAGAACCGGGGGCCTACTGCAATCTCTAGGCGACAGGCTGGAACGTTGCTGATAGAGCGAGACGGCAGGGATGGAGCGCTCCAAAGCGAAAGACAGGGCGAAAAGAGGGACGTTCCAGCCTGGGAGCGAGATTATATGTGTGTCCTCCTCCTCTGGTGATTCATCTCTGGCCGCGTTGTCCCCTGGGATATGTAGTTTCCTCCAAGGGCTGAGTACTCGGGATGCTGCCATTCCACAGATCTGGAGCATGAACCTTCCACACTTCCGCATACCCTCTGTTACACTTCCGCATACCCTCTGTTACACTTCCGCATACCCTCTGTTACACTTCCACATACCCTCTGTTACACTTCCACATACCCTCTGTTACACTTCCACATACCCTCTGTTACACTTTCTTATACCACCAAAACAGTTCATACCGCACATGATGTCATGATGTAGAATATTGACAGCACAAAACCATGACATTCCACCCCTTATTCTACATTATTACATCATGGTTACACAGATACATGGAATTACTGACTGCACTTCCCCAGCATCAATTTGCCCTGTGGTACACACTGAACATCCCCATCCTTCTGCATCACCCACCAGGTGCACCCAGGTCCCTGGGCAAAAACAGTTCCACGGACAGGTTTGCCATTTCCAGAGGCTGGAAGGACCCAAACAGCTTTTCCCAACATGCTCTTCACATGCACAACAGGGACTTTATCTCCTTCTATGGTGTGTAGGGGACTAGATCGGCTAGGACCATCGCGATTGACAGATCCTCTAGTATTGACCAACCAAGTGGCTTCTGCCAGGTGCTTCTCCCAGTGCTTAAATGTTCCACCACCCATTGCTTTCAACATCGTTTTTAATAACCCATTATATCGTTCAATTTTACCAGAGGCTGGTGCATGGTAGGGAATATGATAAATCCATTCAATGCCGTGCTCTTTAGCCCAAGTATTTATAAGTGAATTTTTGAAATGTGTCCCATTATCAGATTCAATTCTTTCTGGGGTGCCATGCCGCCACAGGACTTGTTTCTCAAGACCCAATATGGTGTTTCGAGCGGTGGCATGGGGTACTGGATATGTTTCAAGCCACCCAGTGGTTGCCTCTACCATGGTAAGCACATAGCATTTACCACTGCGAGATCGTGGCAAGGTGATATAATCAACCTGCCACGCCTCCCCATATTTATACTTCTGCCATCGCCCTTCCTCCCAGAGAGGTTTCATCCTCTTGGCTTGTTTAATTATAGCACACGTTTCACAATCATGAATAATTTGCGCAATAGTGTCCATAGTTAAGTCCACCCCTCGGTCTCTGGCCCACTTATATGTTGCGTCTCTTCCTTGATGGCCCGAGGTCTCATGGGCCCATCGAGCTAGAAATAGTTTGCCCTTATTCTGCCAGTCCAAGTCAATTTGAGCCACCTCAATTCTGGCTGCTTGATCTACTTGGTGGTTATTTTGTTGTTCCTCTGTTGCTCGACTCTTGGGCACGTGGGCATCTACATGACGCACCTTTAGGGCCATATTCTTTGTTCGGGCAGCGATGTCCTTCCATAGTTCAGCGGCCCAAACAGGTTTACCCTTCCGCTGCCAGTTGTTTCGTTCCCATTGCTGCAGCCATCCCCATAAGGCATTGGCCACCATCCATGAGTCAGTATAGAGGTAAAGCACTGGCCATCTCTCCCGCTCAGCAATGTCTAGGGCCAGCTGGACAGCCTTTACCTCTGCGAATTGGCTCGATTCTCCTCTTCCTTCTGTGGCCTCTGCAACTTGTCGTGTAGGGCTCCACACAGCAGCCTTCCATCTGCGATGTTTCCCAACAAGGCAGCACGATCCATCAGTGAACAGGGCAAAATTCTTTTCGTTTTCCGGAAGTTCATTGTATGGTGGGGCCTCTTTGGCGCGTGACACCTCTTCTGCTGGTGATGTTCCAAACCTTTTACCTTCAGGCCAGTCCATGATTACCTCTAAAATTCCTGGACGATTGAGGTTCCCCATTCTTGCTCGATGTGTAATCAAGGTAATCCACTTGCTCCAGGTGACATCGGTAGCATGATGGGTGGAAGGAACCTCCCCTTTGAACATCCAGTTCAGCACTGGCAGTCGAGGTGCCAGGAGGAGTTGTGTTTCAGTTCCAACTACTTCGGAAGCAGCCCGAACCCCCTCATATGCGGCTAAGATCTCCTTCTCAGTTGGAGTGTAGCACTCTTCAGACCCCTTATACGCTCGACTCCAAAATCCCAGGGGTCGGCCTCGGGTCTCTCCTGAGGCTCTTTGCCACAAACTCCAAGTGGGACCTTTCTCTCCAGCAGCAGTGTAGAGGATGTTCTTTACATCCTGTCCCGTCCGTACTGGCCCCAAGGCCACGGCACGGGCTATCTCTTGTTTTATCTGCTCAAAAGCCTGCTGTTGTTCAGGGCCCCATGTGAAATTGTTCTTTTTCCGCGTTACGTGATAAAGGGGGCTTACAATGAGGCTGTAGTTTGGAACGTGCATCCTCCAAAAGCCCACCACACCCAGGAAAGACTGTGTCTCTTTCTTGTTAGTTGGTGGAGACATGGCAGTGATTTTGTCGATCACATCTGCTGGGATGTGACGACGTCCATCCTGCCACTTGATACCTAGGAACTGAATTTCCTGGGCAGGCCCTTTTACTTTGCTTCGCTTAATAGCAAAGCCGGCTTGTAGAAGAATGTGAATTATTTGCTTTCCTTTTGTAAAAACTTCCTCTGCTGTATTGCCCCACACAATAATGTCATCAATGTACTGCAGGTGTTCGGGAGCACCACCTTGTTCCAGCACAGTTTGGACCAGTCCATGGCAAATGGTTGGACTGTGTTTCCACCCCTGGGGCAAACGGTTCCAGGTATACTGAATACCCCTCCAGGTGAAGGCAAACTGTGGCCTACATTCTGCAGCCAAAGGAATGGAGAAGAAGGCATTAGCAATGTCAATGGTGGCATACCATTTGGCTGCTTTTGACTCCAGCTCGTATTGGAATTCCAACATGTCTGGCACAGCAGCACTCAGTGGAGGTGTTACCTCATTCAGGCCACGGTAGTCTACAGTTAGCCTCCATTCTCCACTGGCTTTACGCACTGGCCATATGGGGCTGTTAAAAGGGGAATGAGTTCTACTGATCACTCCCTGATTCTCCAGCTGACGAATCAAATCATGAATGGGGAGCAAGGAATCCCTGTTAGTGCGGTACTGCCGTCTATGTACTGTCTTTATAGCAATTGGTACTTGCTGTTCTTTCACTCGTAGCAGCCCCACAACAGACGGGTCCTCTGACAGGCCAGGCAAAACAGACAGCTGCTTAATATTGTCTGTATCTACAGCAGCTATTCCAAAGGCCCATCGATAGCCCTTAGGATCCTTGAAATGCCCCCTTTTGAGGTAATCAATACCCAGTATACATGGAGCCCCTGGACCAGTCACAATAGGATGTTTCTGCCAGTCTTTACCAGTGAGACTTATTTCGGCCTCTAACACAGTCAACTCTTGAGAGCCCCCAGTCACTCCAGAAATATGGATTGGTTCTGTCCCTTCATGACTGGAGGGCATTAGAGTGCACTGTGCGCCAGTATCCACCAGTGCCTTATATTCCTGTGGTTCCGATGTGTCAGGCCATCGAATCCACACAGTCCAATAAATTCTGTTATCCCTGTCCCTCCCCTGACTGAGGGTAGGGCCCCTCTATTGGTTACCTGTGATAACCGGAGCAGCTCTACTGGTGGTTGGTCTATTCTGTAGTTCTCTCACCCGTGCTCGCAGTACAGAAGTAGGCTGGTTATGCCACTTCCTCATGTCCTCTCCACAGTCACGTAGGTAGCGCCACATGGAAACACGCGGTGCGATTATACTGTTATTCCTTGCTCGAGCTGGGAAGCGTGTGCGTCTAATTGCTGAGACTTCTGATCTTACAGGTGAGGAGTAGTGTTCATCACCTTTAATTAGTTTGATCAGTTCCTTTAGTAGACTTCCTTGATCGTTCTGATCTTCATTGGACACTGCTGATACCTGTATGGGTTTGTCACGATTGGTCAATGGAAATAGTTTCTCGTGCATCTCATCCAGCCGGTCTTTTACTTGTGAGATGGCAGAAATAGTGGCAGTGTACAGTGGGGAGAACTGATGTTCGAAGTATTGAAGTGTCCTAATCAGTTCACTAACTTCGGGCCTTCTGTTGTGGTCCACATATTCTTTACACGTTGTTGCCAGTGATGACGCGTATTTCTCTGGTGCTGTACTTGTAAGTTTCTGCCATATGTCAGGATCGGTCTTCACATTCTCAGGATCACGTTCGTTTAAATTCGCAGGGTTGTACAACAGTTCCACCATGGCCATTTCCCTCAGGTACTGGATACCACTTTGGATTGTATCCCATTTAATAACGTTAAGCTTCAAAGCTGCCTTGTAGGGGTGCCTTACTTTCACAGCTGCTAAGAGTCGCTCCCAGAGGGTGGCATCTTCATCTGAACATCTGCTAATCTCTCTGTCGATAGCTGTGTCTCCGGAAATGTTTCCTAGCTGGCGTGCCTCATTACCATCTAGTGACAGGCTGTGGGCCCCGTTGTCCCAGCAGCGAAGCAACCAGGCAAGGATACCTTCGTTTTGATGCCGTATGAACTCCTTTCTTGAGCCTTGGATCTCAGTCAGCTTTAGAGGTCGACGATAAACAATTTTCTCCTCCTCATCAGCCTCTTCTTCACGCCTCTTAGTCTTTCTTTTTGCCTTTCTCGGTGCCGATCCAGACGAGGTACCTTCTTCTGCTTCCTCTTCTTCTGCTCCTCCTTCTCTTCGTTCTAGACGCGTGGACACCCGTCTCCATTTCTTGCCTTCCACAGGGGCAACTGATATTGCTACTGATGCCTCCCGTGACTGATTAGAGTCGACCTGGATATTATCTTTGTTGGTCTGAATCTCAGATCGGAAACTCTCTCTCTCCAGAATAGTATTATACAGAGCACGGTATGCGTAAGCCAAACCCCAAATAATGTTTACCTCCTTAGATTTCTGACCCAAGTACTCACTTAATTTCTCAGGGTCCCTCAGGTGTTCAATAGTGAAATCCCACGACACTGCGGGTCCCCACGCTTCTAAGATCTTTCCTAAACCTTTCCATATTCCCTGCCAGTCAGCATTCTCTGGTTTTGGAGGAGACTTCTGCATAGAACGAATGTATAGGAATACATATACATTCACTGATATTGATAACATGAACATGAGTATGAGACCAAGAATTAATATTACCTCGGCTGTTGAAAAGCGTACGACAATCTGAGAGTACAGCCTGTACACTGGATTGAACATCGTGGTGTCTGTTAAATTAGCTATTCCATCCGGAATGTATGTGCCGACAATTAAATTATACCACACTGCATATAAGTACCAGGCAGGTGTCTCCATCACGGTTCTTATTAGGTTATATAGATACAGAATTCCGCAAAAAGAAAGCACGTATGGACAATATGTTGAGAGGATCATGATTGCTTTCAATCCCCTAAACAGAGCGACTGGAATGAAGAGTGGGTTCATAGCTGATAGTAGCTAGCAGGCCCTGTGAAAGTCAGAGCTAACTAGCTGTGCTCTGAGAGAGCAAGAAATCTCTTTGTTTTCTTTACAAAAGCAAGATAGTAATGCTCAGAGTGAGCAGCTAGCTCAGACTGTTGACAGTTCGTCTGGAATTTCAAGGTCACGCTCTCAGTGAGCAGCTATGAAAAAATAACACTCCTGTAACAAAGCTTTTAGAGAGCAAAAAGAGAGTTGTTCTGGAAGCTAAAAAAGCAGCAGATCTAATCGAATCAGATTGCCCGCATTCTCCACCAAGATAATGTAATCGGGTTATCTAGATTTATCCGTGATAGAGGCTGCTGCCCCTAGAAGGGGAGAAATGAACAAAAACAACGGCAGCAATCTAAGGAAAGAAATTATTTTACTAAGTACGAGACACAATATGATACAATATAACTACAACTACTATATCAAACAAGGCAGAGAAAAAGAAAGAGAGAAAAAGAGTCCCGGAGAACCGGGGGCCTACTGCAATCTCTAGGCGACAGGCTGGAACGTTGCTGATAGAGCGAGACGGCAGGGATGGAGCGCTCCAAAGCGAAAGACAGGGCGAAAAGAGGGACGTTCCAGCCTGGGAGCGAGATTATATGTGTGTCCTCCTCCTCTGGTGATTCATCTCTGGCCGCGTTGTCCCCTGGGATATGTAGTTTCCTCCAAGGGCTGAGTACTCGGGATGCTGCCATTCCACAGATCTGGAGCATGAACCTTCCACACTTCCGCATACCCTCTGTTACACTTCCGCATACCCTCTGTTACACTTCCACATACCCTCTGTTACACTTCCACATACCCTCTGTTACACTTCCACATACCCTCTGTTACACTTCCACATACCCTCTGTTACACTTCCACATACCCTCTGTTACACTTCCACATACCCTCTGTTACACTTTCTTATACCACCAGAACAGTTCATACCGCACATGATGTCATGATGTAGAATATTGACAGCACAAAACCATGACACTTTGCAAAACTTGTTGGCATCAGAGAAGAAGAAAGTCAGGTATGTTTGTCTCAGCTGCATTAAAAATGACTATACTGTGAATATAAAAACTGTCTCAGCATTCAGCATTGTTCAAGATGTGAAAATGTGTCTGCTCATACTCTTAATAACTTGTATAAGTTAAGAAGTACAATAGCATTTCTTCTGATTTCTCTGTTCAAGTAATAGCTTAGTATCTAGAAATATGGGAGACAGCAAGCTATTTCATAATAGATTATTCTGTTCTACTCATTTTATTTTACTTTTTCAATTTGAAGAGAAGTGCTTCCTGGTGTTCTTGTTCCTCTAGGAACTTTGATCTTTTTGATTGGTACTATTTTTTCTTGATAACAGGAATGAAACCCATGACAACATGACATGTGGTATATATATGGTATATATGTGGTAAAACAACGGGTCTACTTAAACAATTCTTATATGTGCTTAGAAGAAGCTTTCCATGAAAAGTCCAGTTCTCAGATGTCATGCACCCCAGCGTGAGAATCCAAACATCAATCCTAATTTAAAAATCTTCTAGTAAGGACTTTTATTGCAATTAGGCTTGATGCTGTTATTGAATAGTTGCTGCAATAAATCTCTTTTGTAGTCTAAGTTCAACCAGTTGGATATCCCCATTCATACTCAGTATAAATACTTCAAAATTACAGTCAAATATTTCTCCAAATCTACTGTCATGTTCTCTTGGTGGTTCTTATGTTCTCATAAGAAGTCTGGGATATAGCTTGGTCCAACAGGTAAATGTGGTTCCATGACTGTTAGAAACTGATCAAGGTTCAGCATGAACATGGTCATGTACTCATTTTCTCAGCAACTAGAGGCTCAGAAATACCTTTCTTAAATGACATTGAAGGGAATGAGAGAGAAAAAGAACATGGGGTGGTTCACTAAGACTTTGCCTCATTACAGCTGGGCAAAGGAAATCCGTGTCTCCTTTTCACCTAAGAAATATAGACATATACATAATTGCTTTATGTAGTGGTTAATGAGAGAAAAACATATTTATTTAAGCTTTGCTTCCAGTCAATAAATTTATCAAAACACAGGAAGATTCATATTGCCTGAATCTACTAAGTGACAAAGATTTTTTTCAGTCACTGGTCAAATTAATCTGTCTAGTTCATATGTGCAAAATATACTTAAATAATTCGAATTGATAAACAAATCAAGTGAAATTATATAAAATATAAACAAACAAAAAACAAACAAAAAAACAACAAAATAACACAACCCTATAATTGCATAGCTGATATTTTAAGAGCAGTAATCTTATGTGAGCGTGACATTTGCCACAGCTTATGTGTTCAATTGTTAAGACAGAGACTGACCACCGTGGCTAGACAATTTGATTAAATGTTCAAAATGTGATATGGTTTCATTCATGCTAGAGAGAACTACTGGAAAAAACATCAAATCTTGATCTGCATATGACAGAAAACGTAATGAATTCCTGTGTGTGTTGTGGTAGTGACTAGGTGCTTGTAAGTTGTGACCTTGAGATTTGCCCAAGAGGAAATAACTGACACTGCTGTTTTGAATGAGATGATTTTGTACTCCTGTTTCTCCAGACCATTCCCATGTTGTCACCTTGTTCCTCCACTAGCATTAGTGTCAGCAGAAAGTAAGCTGTTTGAGCAACCGAGTCAGTTAAAAGCAACATAGAAAAGTTAGTTCTAAGCTGACTTGGTACATAGCTCTGTTCACCATATGTACTCTAAAGAGTTGGTTACATTGTCAAATATTTGACTGGAGAGCAATAAATTTTTAAATATGAAGAAAAATGTGTTTTCTCTAATTTCCTCATTATTGTCATAAACTGGCGAAGCTGCCTCTATGGGTTTTCTCAGTTTGTGCAGGAGGAAAAAAGAGTTGCTTATTTTTGAATTAGGAATTGACAGATATTTCAGTCTGAACTGCAGACATTAACTACCTTTGTTAAAATTCTCAGTGATCCTTCTGGGGGACTTAAAAACATTTAAGTTGCTTATCTGTAGAAATGCCACTTAGTCAATACCAGACTTAGGGACTGCCAAGTCTGTTCTATTTGCAAACTTAATCTGCAAAATCCAACTCAAATTTCAGAGCACAGGTCAGGATTACAAAAATAAACTCTTCTTGATGGGAGGAAAGGGCACTGTTTAGGATCCTATGTCAATTCTCATATGTCAATTCTCATTGAACCAAAAATGAGGAAGCATAACTGTCCTTCTGGCTGTTAAGTTCATGTCACCACTGATGCTCCGTAGGAATTGAGGGAAGGCTGAAACACATTTTAGGAAGGACTTCATAATTTGTTAAAGTTATGGAGTGTCATTATACATGATAGCTGGCTGCTAAATGAAAATTACGTTGTCACGTCAGTCTCTTGGTATTTTTGACACTAAGCAAAGTGATTGGTAGGAGGATTTAGATATTTATTTGTTTATATATTATTCTTGCTTCTTTGTTGTTAATGCTTTCTCTCTCTCTCTCTCTCACTCTATTTTATTTTTTATTTTTTTTAATTCCTAGTCTTTGCAATGTAAGGATTATTCTTTTCACCTTACATTTTCTTTAGCAGATATAATTGCTGTATAAGTCACCTGTTGAAGGTAACAACAATGGCATGAGTGTATGCTTGCTAAAAGTTTCTCTGTTGGCTGTTCTGATAGTATCAGAATCAGGGCAATCCCAGATGCAAGAATGAACTTGTCCCCTCATGAAGCCCCATCTGTAAAACTGTGTTCATGTTTTGACTCCCTAGCACAAGAAAGTTGTAGGGCTGTTGAAGCTGGGTCCAGAGGAAGATCGAATGATCGGAGGGCTGGAGTACCTCTCTTCTGAAGAAAGGTTGAACGAATTGGACTTGCTTAGCTTGGAGAATGTTCCAGTGAGACCTAAATGTAGCATTCCAGTACTTGAGGGGAGCTTGTAAACAGGAGGAAGACTATTTACACAGCCTAATAGTAATAGGGCAAGGAGGAACAGCTTCAGATGAAAAGAAAGAAAATTTAGGTTATATATTAGGCAGAAATTCTTTACTCAGAGGATGGTGAAATTATGTAACAGGCTGCCCAGAGAAATTGTGGATGTCACACCCCTGGAGATGTCCAAGACCTGGTTGAATGGTGCCCTGGGCAGCCTGATATGGTGGCTGGCAACTCTGTCCAGTACAAGAGGACAGAAACTAGGTGATACAGATGACTTTCAAGGTGCCTTCCAATCCTAACCATTCCATGATTAGGAATGCTGACAGTCTTGCATTTTTAGTCCATGATATCTTCACAAGCTAAGACTCTAGGTTAGTTTCAGGGATCTGGAATTTAAATGATCTCTTACTAGTTTTAGTGTGGCTGTTGTGATTATATCTTATATCAGTGTTAACTTTTATCAAAAATTCTTTTCTCTTGATAGGGTGATTTTTTTGAATCATGCTCTTGGGGGTGCATATCAAGGCAAATGAATGAATCAGTGAAGAGCAGTCTTTTCTTTTATTCTCACCCTTAATTGTGTTTCATTTATCACCAAGATAATGAGGCATCTTCTTTGAAAAAAAGGCATATGGCATTGAATGTTTCAAGTATTGTTAAAAATATGAAAAAGATATTTGCTTCTTCTCTGCTCTGTTGAATCAGAACAACAACAACAAAAAGCCTCTTCCCCAAAGAGTAACTCCCTTGTGTTTTTCCATGCGTTACACTCTGAGAAGTTTCAACCACTGTAAAAGTCGCACATACTGTATCACTATTACAATACAAAGCAATGTGAATGGAAAAAAAATCTAAGGCCTGCATCAGAGTATTGAATATTCTGTTTGATTGCATATTGCTTGCTAGTTATAGAATCAGAGAATGGCTTGGAAGGCACCTTAAAGATCATTCAATTCCATCACCCCTTTCATGGATATAATTGTCACCCACTAGATTAGACTGCCCAGAGCTTCATCCAGTCTTGCCTTAAACATCTGCTGTGATGGGACAGGCAAAACATCTCTGGGCAACCTGGACTTCTGAAAGAATATCTTGCAATGTTGGAAACAAGGGTCTTCAGTTACTTTAACCAAACTCTTACTCTTTACTTATGAGAAATAGGTATGATCTCATGAATGTGACAATAGCAAGCAAAATTTCCTAAGCAGAGTTAGTCACTTAAAATCTACTGAGGTACCTTTATGTACATTGCAAGACATTTCTGCATGTACACAATTTGGGGTTTGATAAGCCACTATCTCCATGAAGATTCTAATTTAGAGGTTCTGAAGACATGAGATTAGTATGGCCAGGTATTGAGAGGCTTTACTTCATGTGGAGGTTTGATTACTTTTTTTTTTTGTATTAAAGAGACATTAAAAGTGATTTTATTTTAATAAATAATTTTTAAACAAAACACTATAAAAAAGAAAAAAAAGACAAATAAAACATGATTAACAGAAAGTTTAGCTAGTGAATTTAAAGGATATGTTAACTTACTTTTGATTAAAAACAGTATGTAATCTTTCATAATTACATTAAAAGTGAGTAAATCATTGTTACGTAATGATTCCTATTTTTCCAGTGTGTTTTGTCTAGGTATTGAGAGAGAACACTAAGATATTATGAAACAGTTTATTTAATTTTGAGTAAAGATAAACCCTGAAATCAATAGTGAAGTGCTTTAAAACGGAATAAAACAGTAAACACTAAATATTCCCCTTGCTCTTTTGGGTTGGGTTTTGTTTATTCTATACAGCTTGTAAGAGCAGCTCTTTTTACTGCAATCTGCTATACATGTGTAATTCACCCATTTGTGAATGTTGCAGTTAGTTGGATGAGTTGTTAGATCTCCTCTGCAACTTCCAGCTCTTTCGAGAAAGGGGAATAAAAGAAAAAGCGTGCAGGGAACTGATGACATTGCCACAGTAACAGTCCTCATAACTTTCTTGAAGGCTTTTCTCTAGGGCCTCTGTTGCTTCATGCCCTTTGTGTAAGTAGCAACTTTTGCTTCACTAGCATCTCTTTATAGGTGATACCTCTTTGTAGTCTGGAGACTTCATCATTATTATTATTTTAATATGTTTTCCCCCTGTTGCAGAAAAGAAGGGTTATAGTGAGGGTACCGAATACTCTGAGCGTTCATTTACATAAGAGCCAAGGTTGAGTATGTATGCAACAGGCACTGGCTAGGCCTCATTCACAATTCTGTTGCAGATAATTGTGCGCAATAAAAAGCCAGCTCCAGCATCTGTGTTCATAGCAAGATGGAATCATGCTCCCTCTTTTACATGGCCATTATAATTCACAGATGTCTGCTGGTGGCTAGTGCTATACAAGCTGTGAATCTTTATATCAGGATTTCAAAGGACAATATTCATGCTGAAATTATCTCTGCCTAGAAAGTTCAGTCCTGCAATAGATGTATAAACCCTAGTCTGCATAGTGCTCTTTTCCAAGCTGATGCTACTTAAGTCCAAAACCAAGTTTGTAGGAATATTATCAACCTGTTTTCCATTACACACTGCTGTACCTGGGTCAAGTTTAATAGTGAAGTATATAGGAACACAGAATTAAAATCAATAGGAATATACACATTTCACAGAACAACATATGATGACTGTTTAAAATCCTGTGACAACAGCCCAACCGTACTAAACTATATCTGCATATACACACCTATATACCCATCTCCTGGCATTTACATCCACTGAAGCTTAAGAACTCCATCTACAAATTCATATGCAGAAATTAAGAGCAAGCTATAGAAATCACTTCTCCAATCAGAATGTAACATATCATCATGAATAAAAAGAAGTCTCACAATCAAACTCTCATTGTACTCAGGGAGTTTTATGAGATAGCATACTTGTAAAAGAATCGTTCTTCAAAAGTACGAAGAATCCAAGGTACTCTCTAGAGAGATAAAGAATAATCACTCATGACTCATTTTTATATGCTGTTTCTCTGGAAACTGCAACACTGAGACCTACAGAACAGTGCAAAATTTATGAAACTACCTAATAAGATTTGTCTACAGTTGTTAATGAAACTGTAGTTGCATAAGTCAGATGTTGGTATGTTTGGTTTTTATTACAAGCAAGATGAATCTGAAATGAGATTCTCAGGTGCATCATAAAATAAAATACTGTTATTCTATAGCTCTTCCCAGTAATTTTTAATACCAGAACTTGATTTCACTACCTTGTATTTCCATTTGAAAATTTGAATTTTTAATACTCAGTCTGCCAGTTAATTTTGACTTAAAACCATAGAACTGTAGAGAAAAAAAAAAAAAAAAAAAATCATTGCAAAGAATGTTTGGAGGTCATCTGGCCAAACCTCCTGCTCAAAGCAAAACTAATTTCAAAGTTTATGTCAGGTTCTTTAGGGCTTTGTACAGTTGAATTTTGAAACTCACTTTTGATGGAAACCTATTCCAGGTTAACTATACTTTCTGAGAAGCAAGTTTTCTTTATATCAAGACCAAGTTTAACCTCCTGAAACATATGTCCTTTTGCTGTACACCTGAGATGAGTCTTACTTCACCTTCTCTACAATTTCCCTTTAGACTGTGGAAAACAGCAATTACAGTTTTGTTTGGTTTTCTGCTCTCCAGAGTAACTAAACCCAGCTCTTTCAGGCTCCCCTCATACGCTGCGTTTGTGTCCCCTGTGTGTTTCAGTGTCCTCTGCTGGACTCTGCTAATCGTGAGTCATAGTTTTTCACAGCATATAAATATGCAAGTCTGCAAGACTCACTACTTGTAAAAAAAACCCACAGAACTTACCTCTTTTGATGGCACAATAAACTTCTTTTAAGTGACTTCTGTTGCTGCTATTTGTCCTCTGATATTATCAATTCCCTTGATTCAATGCATAAACCATCTTCCTTCTACATTATTGCATGAGGAGCTGAACACAGGAAAACCAAGGGCTGTAATATATGGCATACTGTAGTGAAACAGAGGAAAGTGACATTTTTGCACTGACTAGAAATTATTTTGACTCCTTAGAATATTTGAAGATATATATATATATATATATATTTTTTTTTTTTTTCTTAAGAGTACTGTTTTGTACCATTTCTTAGACTAACACTGTGTCATTGCTATATAAATCTTGGACTTATTCTACATTCTTTCTTACACTGAATAATCAAATTTCAGTTTCATATCTTTTCTGCTTTGTTGTTTGTTTGGACAGCCATGGTAGACAGATCTACAGAGCTCAAATGTTGTTTGGGTCATCTGCTGTCTAGGTATCTGAAGTAGACAAATGATGAGTTATATTTTACTACAACATACTTTTATTTTTCTCCATAAAGAGACCTCATACAGTGTTTTCACAACAAGCAATTTATATTTTACTTTTTTTTTTTTTTTTTTTTTTTTTTTTTTTTTTTTTTTCACCAGCAAGTCTTTAGGACAACTGAAATCATTTAACACAACCAATTTCTTCAATTTCTTCCCCAATTATTTCCTTTTGCTTCTATGATGCTATTTCCCCCCATATTGCTGTCAGCTGTCTAAAGTTAATTGCCTCTTTGATTAGGAGATCATGTATGAAGCATTCCAGTAGCAAGCAGAGGAGTAGAACTATGAGGCATTCCAGTAGCAAGCAGAGGAGTAGAACTAGATATCTCCAGAGGTATCTTCCAGCTGCTATGATTCTGTGTGTGTTCTTCCTGTACTAAAGGACCTTCCTTCCCTTCAGCTGTGACCACCAGGACTGAATCCCTGTTGTACTGTAAAATTAATCCAGTCCAGAACCTATTCTGTCAGGAGAAGAGAAACACAGTGAGCAGGTTGTCAGTCTTGTTATTTGTCCTTGTGATTCTCAAAGAATTTATGATTTCAGATTGAGTACAGCGAGACTACTGTGTTGTAAATTTGTTCTGCCCTTTAGTGAGATATATGAAACACAGCCCTAAAGGTAAAAAGAATTATAATCTAAATCTTTTTTCTGAGAATACTTGTCTCCTCTTGCAGTATTTTGGATACTCTAATGTGTCCATATAATTAACTTGTCCACAGTCCACACCTTATATGTTCTTTTTTGAGATTGTGTCACTTCTGTATGACACACCTATTTAGCTGTGTCTTGAGTTAACTGGGTTGTTCTTTTGACCTAGTTAGAGTTACAATTTGCTCTTTCTGTGGACTTAATTTCCATAAGCACTGCAGCAATTTGCTTTTCAGTCTTCCCTTACAGGAATTAATTCTACTTTGCTTAAAACAAGTACATTTAGTTTTTATATGCTGCCCTATATTGATATATGTCTTTACTGATATAGATAGGTAAAAGTTCAAATTACCCCAGAATGAGATAATGACATTAAAAAAAACAAACAAACAAACAAACAAACAAACAAACAAACAAAACATATTACTCACATAAATTCTTTCTTGTGCAGTGCCACCTTCCTTCTAGGCTGTGAGATACTGAGTACCACTGCTTTTCTCATAAATGTTGTTCAGTATTTCAGATAAGTACTTTGAGAGAGTTTAGACACATTCAATTTGTTTCTGATTGCCCAGCATTCAGTTGTCTGTTTGAATGTCAATTCTGGCTAGTGCAGATCAAGAAGACCAGGACACTGGGAGCACTGACTTTCTGGAGAGTTTTTCTTATTGAACAGTTTACATGAAGTAGGAAATTATCCAATAAAATCACAGAATCGTAGGGGTTGGAAGGGACCTCCAGAGATCATCAAGTCCAACCCCCATCTATTCTGATTCCAATATTCCTTCCAGCTCTGATACAGGTCTGAAAAATTTGTTTGGTTTTACAGGACTAGAACAGGAATTAGAACAGCGCAGGGTATGCAAATAGTAAAATTCTGAGACATTTCAAGACACATTTACTAGGAGGGGGGGAGTCTTTTCCTTACATTCACTTGTAGTGTTCATTACACTTTTCTCACTTAGACAAAGCTGACATTACAGGAATCTGGCAGTACAAAGGGTGCAGTATACCTCCCTGTACTCATTAAGTTCTATCACGGCTTTTCTTGCGTAAAGTAGTCTTTGCGAGAAATAGCCTGGCCCAAGGATAGTAACTTCTATGAAAGAGCTAAATATTGGCAATCATCGCTGGCCTGTGGATGTATAAAGATAATCATGTCCTGCAAGATGTACTATACACATCAGGTACAGGTATAATAAGCACTGCTTACTTACTACATACAGTTTTTCTGCAAACAAATGTTATTCAAACCTCTCTGTGAGTTTGATAAATGATTTATTTGCACTACAAGATGTGAGAGAGGCAGAAGCTGACACATCAATATGTAAATAAAACGTTTGTCAGACTTCTCTAGTGATTCTGATAGTTCTCCATTCATTGGAAGAGCAGCCTGGGAGCAGGTAAGCTGAGCTATCAATGTTAATAATATCATAATACAAACTGATGTGGACAGATGCCACAGTTTATGTCATTCCAAATGATTTTATATGTGCATATGAGAGCCTTAGTTTTGTTAAATGAGCTTTCATATGTTTGAAGCTTTTATTTCTTTTTCCACCTGACAAACTGCTATGCTTTTACAAATTAGATTAGTGACACAGGGAGTACCTAATGCTTCTTCCCACAAGCATTTTGCAAGGCATTTTGAGAAAGAAAAATTTCAGAACGGGCTTGGAAATGCCTGACAGAACTGCTTTCAGTGGAACAGAACAGTGTGTCTACAAGCTGCAGCCATTATTTGTTTCATTTATAGCTTTTTTAAAAACTGTGCAGGATATAGCAGAAAATATAAATACACAGCTACCATTTCTTAAACTTTCTAGTACAGAGTTATTAACTACATTCATGCTTTGCAGAGTCATCCAACCTTGTTTAAATATGCTTCTAAAATCTGTGATGTCTATCTGTCTGAATATGTACATGCACACAAAATCTGAGCCTTTTGTCACTCTCCATTATAATGAGTAGATGAGCAGGTCAGGCTGGGAAAAATGTAAGTGGTGTGTAGTGTTAGGCTTTTGGAATATATTACTTTTCTTAGGTGAAACACCAAGTTTGAAGTACCTGTATTTTAAATAACACAATGGAAGTTTTTATAAACATGTTTTGATATGACATGGATACATACAGTGTCAAGCCGTAAGCATGGGAAGACTGCTCCAGCCAGGCAGGAAAACATGGAGTCAGTGAGGACTGTGAAGCCAACCTTTGGCTTTTATCTTCATGTTTACAGGAAATAGGTAGAGTGGCTGAGAGGACCGCACTGTTCAACCCCCTAAGATATATTGTTACTATTACGAAAACACATTTTTCAAGCAGACTTCAGTGCTGCAAATTTAATCAGTGTATTATACATTCTTGTATCTACATAAAGATAAGCAAATGATGATATGAATGGGAACTAGTTTGTTCGAACTGATACCTTTGCAGGGATGATTTGTAAAAGTTCAGATGAAAAATATTCACAAATCCCTTCTACTTAATCATACTTTATCTGTCTTTGAAATGGTCATGGTGCTGTGATACTGCTGTTTGAGAAAAAAATGTTTCTCATTCTTGCCTGTGTTAACAATCAAGGTCATTACATCAGTCTGAGATTCCATGATTACAATTAATTACCCCCACCCATTTGTGTCTTTCTGTTATTTGCATCACAATACTGTCTGTGATTATTTAATCATGCACTATATCACCTACATAAATCCTTGCTTTGCAGGAGTAGAGAACAGACATTTTTTAGGAGGTGAATCAAAGGTCTTTAGTTAAAAAGCTTGGTGTCCATGGCTCCTACCTAATTTGCTGCAGATCCTAAAGATGAGGCAATGATTAGAGCAGTGAATATAGATTTGGAAATGTGGAGGGTTTTTTGTTTGTTTTGTTTTGTTTTGTTTTATTGTTATTGCTCTATTGTTTCAGAACAGAGCAGAAAGGTTTCGGAAAAGTAATTTTTTATTGCAATCAAAAACTAAAACAAATAAAAGGTAACTATATATATATATGTATGTATGTATATACATATATAAATTAATAAAATGTATCTAAGTCTTTTCCTGCTGATGTAGGAGAATTTAGGATGCAGACAGGTATTTTAAAGGAAGAGTCAAAATGCTAATATTTGAATACTCCATTTCTTTCAAATGATGCTGTGCACTGCTACCCTGTATAGCTGTATTCCATTTAAATGCCTCTCATGATCTTTTTTCTTAATCTCTTCTTAATTTACTGACTATTTATTTGCTCTAAAACTACGTTTTCTGACAAATTTTCTACTTGCTGAAGAATGACCTGCAGATATGAGAATTTAACTCTTTAGAGAAAGTCTACAGGTTTTGCTTCAGAAATATTCTATCAAGTGTTATATTCCTGTTCATTCCACATTTTTTTAATGTAGTTGTGGAAGTCTTACCCAGTTTTCACAGATGCTTGATAATATTAAGTTCTTTTGTTTAGGTACCACTTGCTATTTGACTTTCAGTAATGCTCACCAGCTGTCTTCCATTCTCAGTGAGAATTTTCCCTTACATGTACAAAGTATATGTATATATAAAATTTTAATTAGTTCATTAAGTCAGTCCTAAGTATTTTCAAACTGGGCATCCTGAGGTAACGACAGTTTTAATGCATTCAGTTTTAAACCCTGAATCTCATTTTCACATATATAACAGAAATATAGTCCTCTATATGGGAGGTAAAGTATATTTTATAGGAATACTGCAGAAATTAATGTTGATTATGAACTGACATCTAAACTGTGAAATCTCATGTCTCCTTGCTTCACATCTGATGCTAAGTCTAGACCAACCACACTGTTTCCATGAAACTTTGTTGAGAATTAGAAACAAGCATCTGATCTGTAAGAAAATATTTTGTGCTCTGTCTTGATGCCTGATTTAGTTAATTAGAAGGATGAAGGCCCAGAACACAGTCCTTGTTCAGCTGGAAAGAGGTAAATGACTGAATGGTCACTCTGGAAAATCTGCGGTCAACAGCAACAAATGGAGCTCTTCAGAGATTTTTACTGAGACTGGTATTATTTAATATCTTTGTCAGTGACATGGACAATGGGATTGAGTGTGCTTTCAGCAAGTTTTCAGATGACACCAAGCTGAGTGGTGTGATTAAATTGCTAGAGAGAATGGATGCCATTCAGAAGAACTTTGACAAGGCTCAAGAAGTGGGACCACATGAACCTCTTGAACTTTAATAAGGCTAAGTGAAAGGCCCTGCACCTTCATTAGGTCAATTCTAAACATGAGTATAGACAGGACAATGTGTGGATTGAGCGCAGTCCTCCAAATGAGTTAGTGATTTTGGTGGATGAAAAGCTGAATGTGTGACAGCAACTTGTTGCAGCTCAGAAAACTAATTGTATCCTGGGCTGCATCAAAAGAAGCATGACCTGCAGGTTGAGAGGTGATTCTTCCTCTTTACTTTGGTCTCACTAGATCCAACCTGCAGTTCTGTATTCAGCTCACGGGGCCCCAGTATATGAAAGACATGGACCTGTTGGAAAGGGTCCAGAGAATTGTCACTAAGATGATCATGGACCATGAAGATTCTAGAACAGCTCTCCTATGAAGACAGGCTGAGAGCTGGGGTTCTTCAGCCTGGAGAAGTGAGAACATA
The DNA here is from genome assembly GCF_039878825.1 of Excalfactoria chinensis. NCBI lineage: Eukaryota > Metazoa > Chordata > Aves > Galliformes > Phasianidae > Excalfactoria > Excalfactoria chinensis. The sequence continues at coordinate 46,195,286 of NC_092827.1, forward strand.
TAGCAGCCTTGCATTACTTAAAATGGGACTATAAGAAAGGTGTAAAGAGACTTTTTAAAAGACCAATAACTATAGTAATTGTTTTGAACAAGAAGTAATAGTTTTAAACTGAAAAACTGTAGATTTAGATTAGACATAAGGAAGAAATTCTTTGCTATGGGGGCGATGAAGCTGTGAAACAAGCTGCCAGGAGAAGTTACTGATTCCTCATTCCCAGAAATGTTCAGGGCCAGATTTGATAGGGCACTAAGGGGAAGAGATTATGGAATTAGATGGTCTTAAAGGTCCCTTCCAACTAAAACTATCCCATGATTTAACGTTTCTGTAATTTTACTCCCATGATAGATGTTCAGTTTGGACACTGAAAATGTGTCTTGCATCTGAGAGTTTGCTCTATCAAGTAGAGTTATTGTGCTCTTTGCATTTGTTGTAGTTTTCATGGAAATTAATAGGAGGCATTAATTCCAGAGCAAGCTACATATTTCATATGTGAGAAATGATTTGTTCTAGTGTGGGTTTAGCTGGCTCTTTTTACATACTTGCCTTACATACAGCACTTTGTGCCAAAGTGGAGCAAACACAGAGCCCTATCTCATCTAAGACTACTGTGAGCATAAGAGAAGCGCTATTCTACACTCACATGGTGAACAGTAGGTAGTAAACATAGTGAGTGAGGAGGGAGAACAGGAGAAATGCGTAATGAGAACTCTCCCTCTTATTTTTTTTTTTTTCCTTTTTATTTAATTAATCTCATTTGTAATGTGACACTTTTCTTTGTTTTCTGTTATCAAGGAAAATATTTATTTAAATAAGTGTGTCAAAGTATAATTTCTGGCCTTTTATGGATATCAAGTCAAAATATAAAGTATTAACAAAAGTTGTTAAATTCAACACATAACAATTTCAGTTTTTCATCAGTAAGGACAGCAGGGAATTGGAACAAAATGTTTTCATTCAGACTATTATGATACCTTTATGATACCTTTCTGCCAAAAACAACAAAGACAATCAGAATTGGCTGTACTACTTGAAAAAGAAATTATATTGATCTTTCCTTCTGTTGCTAAGTCTAAGGTAGCGAATTGACTCCATAAACATCATGAATGCTGTGCTGTGAGTTCTGAGGTTTGATATTTTTTGTCATATGTTGATTTAAGTGTATATGAAGCTGAAAAGTAATGGCACTACATCATTTTAGCTAGCTGTCAGTGTGTGTTATAGCTAGAATTTTGAATCTCAGATATGAACACTTGTTTCTGGAGGCTTTGTTGCATGTGAGAGAAAATAATGATGAAAAGAGGAAGGCGAGTTCAGAGGTTAAAGGTACGAGATTTCTCTTTTGTAATGTAATATAGTGTGTTCCCTCTCCTTATAAATTTTATCTATAAGCCACTAGCTAAAAGTTGATGTCAGTGTGGCTATAGACAACAACAGGGAATGTATGCAGTGCTGGAGACCACAGTGCCTGGATGCTCTGAAATTTTTCATTTCTGCATTCAGAGCACAATGACAGACTCCAGCTGTCCAATCATTCAGTGACAGTATCTCTTGCACTTTCCTCTTCTTTCAGTGTCAGCCATTTTTGCTTATCATTGTTTCCACTTAAGCCCATTGTGATGAAGCCAGGAAGCAAGAAGAGAAGTACTAATTCATTCTAATAAAAATATCTTTTTATCCTAGCCTTTCAATTTCTTGTTTTTGTCTCCCAGAATCTTCAGAGAGGAGAACTAAGAGTTATTAGAGGCTTTTTATTTTAAAGTATGCAAGCACAAATTGTACTACCTATTGAACAGATCAATGGTTAAAATTAAGAAATCTAAATGACTGGATAAGGGATCTTCTTATGGGGGTATTACATAAAATGTCATTATCATCATTCATCTCCTATCTTTAAAAAACAAATAAACAACTAAGTAATAACAATTGCTATATGTTGTGTTGTACTCAGTGGCATCATTGCATGTTAATCTTGCTTTGAGACTACTTACTGAATCAGATCAGGGGGCAGAGGTACTTGTATATACAGTGAAGATGTAAGTGCCCTTGGTATGTGAAGCAGCAAGTTTTCTTTTGTAAGCTTAAGTGGTGATGGACTCTTGTCCACTTGTGTGTGTTCTCTGATTTATAGCCACAAACTCAGGTGCTGAAATTCATCTACATTATACTGCTAATGCCAGAGTGCTCTTCTGGACCTCACTGCATGGTCAGAAAAGAGCACCAAGAACAGTCAATTTAGAGTTGCATGTGAAGGCCAATAGGGTCTTATCATCATCTTGCTTTTTCTTCTGTGAAACTAGCATACATAATTTTCCATAGATTGTAACTTTTACTTGAGCAAAATATTTAGTTTTTAATGTAGACATTAGGTGATAACGTCTGCAGTATCACTTGATGAGTTATTTAAAAAGGATAATATTACTGTGTAATCGGGTTATCTAGATTTACCCGTGATAGAGGCTGCTGCCCCTGGAAGGAGGGAAATGAACAAAAATAATGGCAGCAATCTAAGGAAAGAACTTATTTTACTAAATACGAATAATATTGGAATACAAGGTGACACAATATGATACAATATAACTACAACTACTAAATCAAACAAGACAGAGAAAAAAGAAAGAGAGAAAAAGAGTCCCCGAGAACCTACTAGATCGCCTACTGTGATCTCTAGGCGACAGGCTGGAACGTTGCTGATAGAGGGAGACGGCAGGGATGGAGCGCTCCAAAGCGATAGACAGAGAGAAAAGAAGGACGTTCCAGCCTGGGAGTGAGATTATATATGTGTCCTCCTCCTCTGGTGATTCGTCTCTGGCCGCGTCGTCCCCTGGGATATGTAGTTTCCTCCAAGAGCTGAGTACTCGGGATGCTGCCATTCCACAGATCTGGAGCATGAACCTTCCACACTTCCGTATACCCTCTGTTACACTTCCACATACCCTCTATTACACTTCCACATACCCTCTGTTACATTTCCACATACCCTCTGTTACACTTCCACATACCCTCTGTTACACTTTCTTATACCACCACAGTTTACCACTATTTGTACCCTCAGTTAATGATTCATACCGCACATGATGTCATGATGTAGAATATTGACAGCACAAAACCATGACATATTGCCACTGCTTATGTATGTTTATGTATGTTTAATCTGTTCTTGTTGAAATGTCATTTCTTTCATTAGGTTCTTTTTTTTTTTTTTTTTTTTTTTTTTTTTTTTTTTTCCTTCTACTAAACTAAGTCAAACCATTGCCAATTTAAAACATAAAAAAGAAAAAAAGAAGATAATACATTTAAACTGCTATTTTGTGAGACCTTAACCTGCTCATAACTTAACAAGAGAGATTTAACTTCTTACTGTATGACATCAAATGATTCAGTTTGCTCTTTTTAATTCTCTCAGTGTTTCCAGCATTATTAGAACTGGACAGGACACTAATATAAAATTAGAAAAGAATGAATTATATTCTATAATTTATATCAATTTACATAAATCTTTTTTCTCACTTTCATTCTGTGAACTATACTCTGGCAGCATATAAAGGTGAAAAAAAAAAATCTTAAGAGACAGAATCTGGACTTCTCAGAGGTGACATTCACAAACAGAGCCCTGCCTCTAGAAGCTCTGTTATAAGTGTCTTTAATTTAACTTAATATTTAGGAATGGGAATTAAGTTATTTCAAAATGAAATTTGTTACTCTTTGTGTTATAAGGATGGAATAAAATAACTTCCTGTAATGGAAGTAGTAAAGGTACCAGAATTTGAGTGCTTCTCTCATCCAGTACTGGAATGATTGAAGTTTATTGACTGCTGCAGTTATAAGCTGAAGGTTTTTACTCAGACAAATACTGATTTATATTGATGAGCTCAGTGCTAGTGATCTGAGGCTTACTTTGTCAATAATCCAGAATAAGTGCTTTATTGGAGTTCTGGCTTTCTTACAAGATTTTTCAAAATTTTCAAAACCAGCATTCTTGCTTCTACTAGTGGCAGAGATACTGTAGTTAAATGCTTAAAACTTATCTTAAATATATTCTCCTCTGTGTGGAAGAGTAAAAGTCCTTAATGTTTGAGGTAGGGAGGACTGCTTCAAACAAACAATAAACCCAAATGGTGTTGCAAAAACAAAGTGAGAAGTTCATAAATGGTAGCTATTTGGAACCAAGGACTGTAGTTTAAATGTCTCACTTTTAGAATCATATGATAAATTTATCTACTTCATCCAGCTGATACTGCTGACCCTAGTTAAATGTCTAACCCTAACAAATTCATATCCGTGTTCACGTGAGGAAGGAGTTGTATGTAGATTTTTGATGTGGAGATGAGGCATAAGTAATAGAAAGTTTCATAGGGGTAAAGAATAGGGAAAAGACTGGACTTGATACTGTTGCAATCTTTAATGTGCTCAGGCTCTTCTGGACTTTGAAAACTTTTCAGTAGAATGAATACACAACGCTGTAAACCTCTGTATTTAGTCATCTCATTTCCATGTGTTGCAAGTTAGAAGAATGTGAAAAATATGGATCTTAGCTGTTACAGTCTTTGTAGTTTCTGTGTTCTCCTCGCTTTACAGCAGAAAAGTGTTTTGAAAAAAGTTAACTTCTTCCTTTGGAGAAGAGAATGCCTTAATTGAACAGCAGATACTAAAATAGCTACGAGCACTGAATATCTTGAAACTGATGTTCTAATTCCTGTAAATTCTGGCATCTGCCATTCTTTTTATACCAAGGTTAATTCATACACAGACCTTCTGAGAAATAATTATCTTTTCATTTACTTAGATAGATCAGCTCCATGGACCTTAACTCACAGCTATCATTTGCAATCCGCTGTGTAGTTTTCTCACTATTTCAGATCATTTTTGTATTGACCTTTAAGGTAACAGCATAATTAAGAACACTGGTGCCATTCTGTAACTTTAAATTCACTACATCAACAAGTTCATGGTGTAAAAAGGCCACTAACACATCCATTAGGTCAATCATGTTCTTTTGAAATCAGTAGCAAAAGCCACAGTGATCTCAGACATTGGAAATTACTTTTATTCACAAAATCATAGGATAGCAGAGACTGGAAGAGACCTTTGGATGGTCATATATACAAACCTCAAGCTCAGAAGACAGGGTACTTGAGTGCAGTTGGGTTTTGAAGATCTCCAAAGATGGAGAGTCCAGAATATCTCTCACTAACCCAGTTCAGTATTCAGACACCCTCACAATATTAAAAACAAACAGAAAACCCCCTTGGTCTGTGCCCATTGCTTTTTATTTTTCACTAGCCACTGCAGAGGAGTCTGGCTCAGTCTATTCCTCCCATCAACACACATACATACACATAAGGTCCACCAGAACTTCCTCTTCTCCAAGCTGAAAAGCTCAGTTCTCAATCTCTCCTCATCTGAGAAATTTTCCAGTGTCTTGGTAATTCTTGTGTTCTTTTGCTGGATTCATTGCATGTCCATGAATCTCTTGATATGGAGAAATGGGGATTTGGACCCAGCAACATAGGTGTGGCCTCACCAGTATTTCATAGTGGAGCAGGATCTTGGCCTGTGATAAGACAGTCTTCCTTATGCAACCCAGGTGGCTGTCAGCTTTCTTTGCAAGGAGGTCATATTGAGGGCTTGTGGTCACCTTGTCATCCACCAGAACTGCAAGGACTTTTATTGCCATAATAAAGAACAGATTTTAACGAATTTGGAAGTAGGAAAATGTAAGATTCTACAAATATATTGATTATCAACACATTCTTCTCCAGTTCAAAATAATAATAATAATTAAAAAAGCTGAAACTAGGAAATTAATAACACATTTAAGCTTAAAGTTCAGCTTACAGTGTTATTTCAATATGAATACAAATTGCCTGGTATTTGTTTTAAAACTTATGCCTATCTAGTCTCTTCCCTGCATCTACTTCTATCCTGTAATTTAGTTTGCTAGGATTTTTCTTAGGAGAAATAATACCAATAAATGCATGCTTTTATAACATAAAAGACAAGATAAGGAACTGGATTAAAATTGTATAGATACAAACCATTACCTGTCAGACTAAGACAACATAGATTACTGCTTGTCAAGAGAGGGAGAAGAATACATTTGTATCTCCTCTACCTGATTAAGTTTCATAAAATAATCAGGAATCCTTTTCTGCAGAAAATAAAAGTTACTTTTTCAACTTAATTACATATCAGCATTAAATGACATCAATTAAATTCTAACAACCTGTAATGCACTTTTAACAGGAATCCTAAAAACCTGCAATTTGCTAAAAAGGTAATTTTGTACCTAAATTAAATTTTAATTATTCTACACACATCTTGTTATTATAAAGCTCATAGAGGTATTGCATGTAGCTTGAAGGTTTGGGTGGTTTTTTTTTTGGTGGGGGAGGAGGAGGGCGGGGGGGAAGTTGTTTGGTTTTTTTTCCACCTAAAATGAATTTATATTGAATTTTTCTAGACACACTTACTTTCTCTTGCAAATATTTCAAAGATTTCTTTGGTATCCTTAGCAGACAGCTTTGGCAAGTGACACTGGTTTTTGGATTATAACACATATAGAACAGAATACAATGAGTTTAGCTTGGTGAATGCTCAAAATCTGTCACAAATGACACTGCATTGGGGACTCTTTTGACAAGACTGGTATATTGTAATACCAGGGATCCTTGAAGCAGCTGTACCTGTTGGCAAGGTGTGTTTGTGGTGGGACCTGAGATGTTCTTCTGCTGGCTCTGCTGTGTAGACGAGGCTTAATATGGAACTGAAGAATGGTGAAAAGGAGGAATGTCAATTACAAAAAGTACGAATTTTATATACTCTGCATCTGTCTATTATAATTTTGAATGCAGTCTTTAATTTCATCATGACTAAGGTTGAGATGTTCTCAAAGTTTGCTCAGGGTGTGGACTGAGAATTTTCTAAGCAGTGAATTTTCTAAGCAGGAAGAAATCCTCACAAGTTTCCATCTATCTATCTGTCTAGTTAGGACCCCCTGACTAAGAGGAAGAATGTAAAAAGGTTACTTTGATTTCAAGAAAAAAGGTCAATTTTGTTCCAAATATTCTGAAATTGATGTATGTTTTTACTGCTAAACTAGGGAGTTGGATTTACTCAGTCTCAAACAGTAGTAAGAGTCTTCACATATTTCTCCATTATGCTCAGGTCTCATTGAATTCTCAAACCTAGCAGGACCAGGAAATGCAGTGAATCCTTTTGTTTCTTTTATATGATATTTTCAATGAAAACTTGTTAATATTTCAAACCACAGGCAATTCCCAAGGACATATATCCAAGAAAGGAGATTTTTTTAGTAGGAATGGTTTTTATCAAAATTGAATTTCCTTCAGAGTGCTGTTGATGAGTAAATTGATAAGATGCTTCTAAATCATTTGAAAATACTTATTTTTGAAAATACTAGTATTGGTGTGCTATGAATAAGAAGCAAAACTTTTTGGCAAATATTCCACATGAGGCTGCTACTAACCAATGACATGATAATTATTTATGGTATATTGCCAGGAGAAGAAAAATGGACTCTTGGCACTTTATGAAAGTGATAACAGGGACAGTATATTGGAAAAACTACAATTCTTAAATAATACAAAGCATACTTCTGATTGGATGAAGGCATGAATCACACATAATGCCTCTATAATCAATTAATTAGTATGTGAATGGCACAAGGTAATCACGCACCTAAGTTTCTTCTCTGATTTGTTGGCAACAAGCAACTTCTTACTTCACCCTAAATTGTAACTTTTTGTTCTTTTGCTAGTGCAGCTCTCTTTCTGCTTATGCATCTCCCTTTTCTTGCCGACTTTATCAAGGATGTGATTGATGAGAGTCAGCATCATATATACCACAACACGTAGGCCTTAGCCTATGCTCACAGTCATGTCCTCCACTAACCAAGTATGTCTCTATAGTATATTTCATTCTACAACAACAGTTTCCTAGGTGTTAAAAAAGAATAACTTAGAATATCAGTTTCTTACAGTTCAGATCCCCTACAGTACTTAAATTTTAAAATCCACTCTATGCTTCATCATTTTGTATGAATTTTTAAGATTGTTTTCTCTTATAAAATTCCAACCACAGTGTACTTTCAGTGTACTTTGTTTTGTTTTACAGAATTTTGCAAAGATTGCCAAGCAAGTTCTCATTAGTGATCAATCAAGATTTTCCTACCATAAAAGCAAATCCTTCACAAATTCAATGAGCAGTGCAGTTTGCATTTTAACATACATTTAAACAAGACCCCACAAAATCTGTAAGTGCAAAAATGATGAAACCATACCTTCTGTCTGTGGGATTAATTTTACCAAAAAGTTCAGGAGAAGAACTCTGGCACTGAAGACATAGAATATGTGTGGGTTGACATGTCATTCTGGAGAGGGTGAGAAGAAAAAAAATCCCCAACTTGTACAACAATAAGAAGCCTCCTTACTTGTACTGGGCAGAACTTTTTTTTCCAGATTAATGAACTGAAATTTTGCTTCCTTATCGTCTTTCATTTCTCCCCAGATTCCTCTACATTCATGAAGTGTCAAGCTGGCTAATTTTATTTAACAATTTGAATAGACTATTTCCCCTTGACATTATTCACACACTTCAGCTCATAAAGAGGAAAATAATAGCAACTTCAACACCTGAAAGGTGATCATTTACAGGCTGTGTTGTACGACCTTTCCTGAAGAAGAATGTAATAAGTCTATTATATTGAAACAATGAAGTATGTGGGCCTAAAGCTCAAGAGAAATAAGAGCTGCTTTTGTCACAGCCATCCAGGGTTCTCTGGAAACAATTAGTAAGCAAGACATAGATCCAGTTTGAGAGAAAATTGCTGCCAGTAAGGTAGCTCAAATTCCTAAATTTATTTTGTAAATGTAAGAGTTTTTACCATTAATAGGAATTGTTAGTGCGCTGTTTTTTTTGTTGTTGTTGTTTTTGTTTTTGGTTTTTTTTTTGTTTTTGTTTTTTTGTTTTTTGTTTTTGTTTTTTTGTTTTTTTAATAAACTCCTTGCAAAATGTGGAAGCTCTTGAAATGGAGGCTTTTCATAATGAATATAGCTGAGGAAGAGAGGGGAAGGAAAGAATAGATGACAGGGGATGTTTGGACAGAAAGCCAGGTAAGTTCCTAGTGATCCACTGTTCTCAGTTACCAGTCTTGTGCATCAGCAGCCCAGGCATCCCCTGGCATTCATCTCCATTCAGCACTTTGATCTGCAGGATCTTCCTGCATTTCCAACAGCTTTCCTCCAGACAGGATTTTCACCTTCTACTTTTGAGGCCCCCATCCTTTCTGAGACCTTGTCGACAAAGTCTAACATTTTCCCAGTCTATATGTGGAAACACAACATGTGATCATCTTCCTAGTTGGTGGTTCTACCTCCTATGTTCTTACCTGTTGAAGGATTCAGGGTGTCTAGGTATCACCAAAATTTGCAACCAGCCCAAACCGTCTGCAGCTAGCAAGCAGCAGTCTTCTGCTTGAGAGCTCAACAGCTCAGTTTCAGGCCTTCACTCATGCAGATACCCGGTTGTCTACTAGTTGCTAGCATTCAACAGATAAGCTATTTTTCCACCTACAGATTTATATTTGGAAAGTAAATTTCCAAGTTATGTCTTAAAACATTTTGAACTCAGCTATCTGTAGTGTGGCAGGAGGGGGGTCTATCCTCAGGACTTTCCTTGGATGACAAGAAATCTGAAAACATTGTTATCATCTCAGGCTTGTTGGATACAAAATGAAAATAAATGTACACATCCTTGAATTCCACTGCAAAATTTAATTCAGACTTTTCTTTTGCTAGTCTATACAGAAATCTCTGAAAGCAGACCTTCTTCTTGGAACAGATCCTGAAAATTGAAAGCAATTGATATTGCAGCAAAGTATAAAATGTTTGCATCCACTGTCTTTGACCTGATAGGTCATTGTTTCCTTCTGTATTGCCACTGAGTATACTCAGATGGAAGTGTAAAGCGCAGTTAGTATGGATTGATGGTCAGCCAAAGCTGCATGATGCTTGAGGACACTGAATACATATTGTAATTTCCTATGTTCTGATTGAGATGAACTGCCTGGATGCATTATGGGTATAAGAAGATATTGCAAAATGGTCCTATGGGTTATTGGGCTGTCAGCTTTTGATTGACAATAAATCATTCGCCTGTCTGAAAAATAGCAGGAATGGATTCCAGTCAGATGTCAGATTGTTATTCAGCAATTTGTAGATAACACATAATCGTGAAAGAGCCTTGATACAGTAATTGCCTCTGCCTTGTCTAGACTCTGAATATTATTATTACTCACATTAGCTTTACAGAAATATCTGGAAATCCTGACTGGAAAGTCATACATAAATAGATAGCCTCTGTTCCAGAGAGCTTGTAATACAAAAAAAAGGAAAGAGAGGTAATGGCTGAGCGTGATGAGAGAGTGGAGAAGAAATATGAGAGATAATTAAGATGAGCTCACATAGTGATACCAGAAAGCTGTGGCTCTCTATTGGCTTTAGCTGATCTTAAGCATTTCTGAAATGACTGCTGAAGTCTTTGTATCTACAGCAGAGTGAAACTTACGTGGGGTCACAATGAGAACTCCACTGTTTCAGGTGCTGTGTCATTACTGAACCAGTCCTCTGTTCACAGAGTACAATTTATAATGTGACAGAGGATTTATAAATTCTGAGGCATATTTCAAAATCTTAGTGACTTACTGCCTATTCTCTTGGGTCACTGACCATCTAAGACTTCCTGGGTAATCACAGATGACATGTAACAGCAGTGTGTACGTATTTATGTATATATATTTCTAGCTTTTTTATTAATGAGATTTTTTTTATTTTACTTATTTATTTATTTATTTATTTTAAATTTGGCTGGAAAAAATACGTAAATGTAGCCTTATTGCGGTATTAACTAGAGTAAATCTGAAAGTATGTTCCTCAACTAATGTGTTCATACACAGCATGAAACTATTTTCACATCTCATTTCCCTGGCAGATGAGATGGAAAATTAATTTAGAAGAAAAAAAATCAAATAAAAAAAAATAAAAATAGAGGATTATTTTCCCTTTATTAAAAACAAAAAAATCCAACTTGAAAAAAAATGATGACATTTCCAGTGAAATAAAGGCTTCATAGCTTAGCCTTTATTCTTAAATCAAGCTTCCTTAGCCAGGTAGCATAAGACAAGGTAAAAGGTAAATTAATATTCCTCTTTAATTATATTACTAAATCCATTTACGAGTATAATCCAACTACAGCTACTAACAGGTCTATTTCTTATCTGTTATGAAAAAGTGAAAAGCATTTAAAAAAAAGTTGTAAACAAAACTGAATCCTAATACAAGTCAAAGTACAATTCTGCATTTATTATTTATTTCAAAATAGATTTAAAGAAATCAAATTTTGAAATAAAATTAAATATTGTTTATCTGAGATTTGAGTATCCAAAATACCCCTGTTGCTTTTTGGAACTCCCATCTTAGACAAAACATTTCTCATTCATGTGGGTTCCTAAAGCAGACCATTAATTTTCTAAAATAAGTCTAACAGACCCAGCAAATACTTGGATCCTTCCAGAACTGAATTCCTAATATTCTGGATCTAGCCCACTGAATCTCCTGGAGCCAATGTGACCAAATGCATCTTATGCATAGCTGGTCTCAGAGATTGGAGCAGAGGAAAATAGTGCTCTCCCATTAGCCCAAGAGCTCACTAAAAATATGCCTAAAGAAAATGGAAAATGCAAAGCTGAAAGCAGCTGGAAGTTGGATGAGGAAGCTATTAAAATAATAGATAAATCTTAGAATATCTTGGGTTGGAAAGGACCTTAAAGCCCATTCAGTTCTAACCTCCTGCTGTAGGCAGGGTTGCTACTCAACAAATCAGACTACCCAGGGCCCCATGCAGCCTGGCCATGAATGCCTCCAGCATTCACAGCTTCCCTTAGCAAAAAATCAATGATGTCTCTGACTCATGAAATCTCTTAAGTTGTCAATTGTTGGAAGCAACTAGGATACAACAGGGAAGATATCACTCTGTGTCTTTCTTGCTTCCTAAATACTTTCCTTGAGAACTTTCTGTTCATTTTTGCCACTGATATTCTAGTGGTCTGGCTGAATCTAATGGGTAAAAGGGCTACACCTATCCTGGTTAAAAAACAATACAAACAAACAAACAAAAACAACAAAAACTGGCCATGGACAGTTTATTGTGGCCAGCTGGCATGACACAACCTATTTCAATGCAATTAACTCTTACTTACCAAATGAGTATGGCTATTTTCAGTCTGTTGGAGATAATTCCTGATAACTGCTAAAGCACACAAGCAAGCCCAAGCTTTGTTTCAGAGGTTGCTAGTTCACACAGAGACCTTGCTAACATTTTGTTAGCATGATGCTGGGACAGTACTCAAGCAGAACTCCTCATGCTGTTTATTCTTAATGTTCCTAAAAAACAAACAAGCAAAACTAACAGAAAAAAAACCCGCCTCTTCCTCTTCTTCTCTGTTGGACCTTAACGTATTCTAAAGGCATTCTTAAATAGAGCATTGGGATGCAGATATGGGTGTGGACGGTCCCCACATGAAAGCATTTCTACTCTGAGTAGCCAGAATAAATGAAAATATGACAGAGTGAAGTGAGATAGTCAAATTCTCTGTAGTACAGTGCCCTCACACACAGTAGTTAATATGTTGGTGTATGCAGTACTGTCATTTTCAGCTTCCAAAATCATTTTCTTTCTTTCTTTGTTAGTTGTCTGGTCCTGTTAATTTCCTTTTCCATACAGTATTTTTGGCTAATACTTCAACTACATACAGCTTCCCAATGGAAATATCTCCCAGATTACACAAAGTATCAGTAATTTCTGGTGACTCAAAGTTTAGTGGAAAGACATTACCTGTTTTTCTCTGCAGTAAAAAAGAGAAGTCATTATACAGAAGTATTAACATGTTCAGGTGTCTTGTAACCTTTCCAAGTGATGTGGCAATCTACATATATTAGATGGGACTTTCAGAGAAATGCAATTTCTTTTGCTAACTGATCTATTTCAGTAAAGATCAAGGAAAGATTCAAAAGTCACTTGCATCAGGTGCAGCCTTAAAAATACTTCAGATTGTTATATAAAAACATCAGTATACTCAATCCTGTTGACCTTTAAAATGGCTATAGACATTTATTCTGAATACTTGTAAAGGTGAAGTCTAAATAAACATTTAAATTGGTGCCACACGTATTCCATTATACAAGGGTTGCAAGTCTTATATAAACCTTAGCTTGTTCTTTTTTCGTGTTTTTAACTCATTGATTGATTATTTAATCTTTTGCTTCTGCAAACACCTGATTATCTAATGAAAAAAAACCACAGGAAATCTGGACTGAATCATTCCTTAGAGGGGGAAAGATGTTAATTTAATTTTCCTTTGTGTGATCATGCAATTAAATGAAGAATAAGTGAACTCCAACGGTGTTGTCAGTTAGAAGAGATCTCTGCATGCAGTTTACTATATTGTGAAACTTCGTTTGAGAATATGTGATTCTCAACATGGAAATCTGTTGAGTCAAACCATAGAATATTAAACAAGTGGTTATTTATTTATTTATCTATTTTTTATCTTAGTCTGAAATCTGTTTTTTATTTAATGCAAAGGAGCCTGAAAAGCAGCTGTATCTCGTTGCCTGTTGTTTGAATTTTACACTTTAAAACCATTTATGTATGATGAGTATGTAAATGCTCCTTGTCCTATATCCTATAAATATCCTATATTTCTGCATGTAATCTTCTCTTGTAATACAAACTGCATTTGCCATTTGTGACATTCATTATTGAGATGGCTTTTAGCTGTTTAATAAGGTAAAATTTATAATTTTTTTTTTTTTTTTTTTTTTTTTTTTTTTTTTTTTTTTTCATTTACTCATTTCAAATTGCTTGGTACATTTTCATTTACTTTATTTTGGTTAATTTTCATTATTGTAACTCAGAATTATTTTTTCTCTCCAAGAAGAATAAAATTCATTTTTCCACAATGCATAATAAAAAAGTTTTATATGTTAGTTTGTCTGGTGGCCAGAATGTGTTGTATTTGGGCAAATGGGCGTGTAATTATAGAAGTGAAAAACAGTTTAAGGATTAGCCCAGTGTTATGTAAGAAATACCTTTTTTCCTTTTTCTAGATTACATTGTTTCCTAATTCTTTGGATTTTCTTTAAGACACTACTCCTTGTGCTTAGATGTGTTAAATGGAAATTCAGTCAAAGATTTATATTCATTTACCTTTTGTCAAATGACAGAAGGGACATATACTTTGAGTGTGAGAATTCAAGCTTTGGGTAAGCTTCAGAGGGCATCTTAAGTGCTGGATAGTCTACCATTAATAAATACATAGTTTCTGTCACCATATAATGATTTAAAGTCCTGATATTGTTATATAGTAAGACAAAATTATTTTTCCATATCTTTGTATTTATGTAGCTTTTGAGTACTGAGACTATCAATTCTTGACTCTCTCTACAGAAAATAGATTTTCTGTTTTATGGGTTGTATTTTCATCTGCTCACAGTTAGTGACTTAAGCATTGTGCTATTACAGAATTATAGAATGGGTGAATTTTGTGGTAACATTCTGTGAAACTATTAATTTTATTGAATTCTGTGTAGGGTAGTTACTGCAGATATACTGTGTAATTCATAGTAATATATTTTTCAATAACTCCAAAAATTTTTTGGAGTCTACATTGGCATTTCATTTAACTTTTTCTCCTGAGTTACCTTTTAATGTAAATATTCATGTATGGGAGTCCTGAGAGATATGAAAGAGTAGTTCACCGCTGTGAAGATTCTCAGCATCTGAAAAGCGTCAGAGCTTCCACAAGCATATGTGCACAATAACAGTGCAACAGCAATTTTAATACTAGAATTTCGTAACTTTTTCAGTACTTGATTTTGTGATCTTAACATTTCCTTTTATACCTTTCAGTGTGCATGAACATAAAAAACTCTTATGTATTTCCAACAGAAGGGAAAAGGTCAATTTTTGTAGTAAATTCTGCTTGCTTGTTCTCTTTTGATCTGATCTTGCAGAACCACTTGGGAGGCTTTTGTTTTCCCCTCAGTAAACTAATGAAATCATATGGTATTTTTGTCTAACATTTTTTAATGGCAATACTTTACACTTATTGAATTTCCAAATGTAATCTGTCTTCTGTTTTCCTCCGTGTTTCTGATGCCTTTGGAAAAATTTATTGATATATCCTAGAAAGGTTGTTTTAGCATTATGTTGTGCTCAGATGCAGAATCTCTATAAATAATTCAGTATTACCTGTACATTACTCCTGTAATAGGAGTGTTTTCATTCTTGACATTTTATATAGATTCATATATATATAAATATTTATATCTAAATTTCAAACCCTAAGGAAAGAAAAAAAAAAAAAAAAACACAACAAAAAAACATAGAGAATACTGTCTGGTATAAATTTGGTATTTTCTGGGATGATCAAGTTAAGCAAACTAGATATCAGACAAACCAAACAAAAGAAAGGTGCCTGAAGAGTGGAGAACTCTAAGAGTAATTACAATTTTTTCTGAAGAGGTAAACAGAAAATCAGTTTAATCAGATTTAGGCAAGGGAGATTTGTATTTTGAGCATTCAGTCTGAGAGGACAATTACCCAACTGAGTTGCCTTCTTTGAATGGAGAGAGCTGCAGTCATTTCTGTATGATGCTGGGTTTGTGCCTATTTCTCTCTGTGCCTGTTCTAAAGAGAATAATATCACTTGCTAAGCTCTGCAGAGTAAAACTTATAGTATGTTCATCTTTCAGGATAATTATGGCTTGCTGTGTGCTGGAGATAATGGTGATTCTGATATGTTAATGCCTTTCTGTGTGAAACAGTCTCAAGCAAATGAATGGAACTCATCAGCTTGGCTTGCTCCGGAAGGTAACATTTCTTTTTGTGAATTGTTTGTCAATGGATGTCATAATAAAAAGTACAATGACATTCACTCTAATACTAGAATGTTATAGTTGTTTCCATAAGGCATAATAATCAGCTCTGAAATCTCTCTTATTTATTTATTTATTTATTTGTTTATTTATTTATTGGCCTGATGACACAACATTTTTGAAGAGACATCTGATGGACGAGTAAAGCAGATTTTGGAACTGTGTTTTAAAATGAGTCAATAAGTCATAGAATTATTTGAGTTGGAAGGGATACTAAGAGGTCATTTAGTCCAATTCCCCTGCAATGAACAGGGACATCTGCAGTTATATCAGGTTTCTCAGGGCCCCCTCCAGCCTGACCTAGTTTGTCTCCAGAGATGGGACATCTACCACCTCTCTGGGCAACCTGTTCCAAACCTCAGCACCCTTATTGTAATAATCTTTTTCTTTATATCCAATCTAAATCTTCCCTCTTTTAGTTTGAAACCATTTCCCTTTGTCCTCTACCAACGTGACATGGACCCTGCTAAAGTGTCTGTCCCCTTCTTTTTTGTAACCCCTGTAAGATACTGAAAGGTTGCTATCAGGTCTCCCCAGAGCCTTCTCTTCTACAGGCTGAACAACCCCAGATCTGTCTGCCTGTCCTTGTAGAGAAGATGTTCCATCCCTTGGATCATTGCCCCTCCTCTTGATGTCATTTATGGAAGATATTAAAGTGCATCAGTTCCAGTAATGATGCCTGAGAAATAGCACCGATCTTAACTTAGTAATTTACCACTATCTGGTTATGGTCTTGCAATCAGCCTAGCAAGTCCCAGTAAAGGTTATGCAATGATTCTGAAGAATGATCAAACAGGTAAAATGGACAAATAATAATGTTGTTAATTACCAGTGGTCAGAAAGAGTACTCGCAATGAATGTTTTCCTAATGTAAGTTCTGGGGCATTGTACATTGTTTACTGCATGCTAGCTATCTGAAGACACCATCTTTGATGACAGTCCTTTGATTCTGAGTGTTAATTTCTCTGAATTATTTCAGTTTTAAAGGCTTGATCCCACATCTGTTGAAGTCAAAGTTGTGTAACTACAAAGTTGCTGGCAATAAAACAGTCTTTTGATAACTCTTCACAGGTTACCCAAGTGTCTTTTGAAGATACTTAAAAGGGCAACAAGAAAACATAACAGTAGTGTTTTGAGACACCGTTTTGCAAATTCCATGTTGTGCTGAAATCTTTAGTAGCTTGATTTCTAAAGCCTACAATCTTGATTTGATTAGCTAGATCAAATTACTAGATTGAGAAAAAGCAATGGATAGGGGAAAATGCAGATAAATAATAACAGCAACAATAATAAAGCTCCCTAGGGCTTTATGTTTAGATCAGAGTTCAAATTACAAATGAAGCAGTGGCTGAAGGAGAAAGGTATTAAGAATATGCTGGGAGGAAATATTAAGTGAATTAACAGAAGGACTTTTTGACTGATTAATTGTTTCTCAGTTAGAAGAAACAACTTTCAAGTCTGAAATTAAGGTAATGTGATTAATAAAGAAAATGTTCACAGTTCTTATCAGCCGAAAGGCAAAGTGAATGTAATGGTGCACTTGCTGCTGTGATGATGTAAACTGCTTATCTTGGCTTGCAGTGAGAAGCCAGGCACAGAGAGATTTTATGTAAAAACTGTGCAGTAAAATGGAAAAAGAGCAGTAGCTGTAGGGTTAATACAATGTTCCTTTTTCTAATCAAGTTCTTTGTTTCGTGTTTGAAGAACGCAAATATTTCAGTGGCTCACTCCCAGTGCCGTGTAGCAGATGGTAAATCTAGAGGTGTAAATGAGGAAGAGCACATGCCAGTCACCTCTTCTGAGACACATCTGACCATAATATCATGGCATAAACACTCCCAAAGCCTAAAATCATCTGCCAGTGAATTAAAGAAAGAAATAATAAATTAGACAGGAGAAACTGAATAAAAATTTCTGACTGAGGTTGGCACTTGTTTGTGTGTGTACAGTTCTTACATTGAAAAGTTGTTTTCTTCCAGCTTCAGGAACAGCAGTGTGCTGACTGCCATTTTGAGATGCACAGGGTTTCAGGCTGAGTGAATTCAATTTCTACAGTTTAATTCTACTCCTTCCTGAATTAAACCACTGTTTTTAGGTTTGTGTAGTATCAGTTCTTCTGAGAATATAAATATTATCTTATTTTAGAAGGAATTTAATCTCAATAGGGATTGAACTTCTTCAAAAAGATATGGAATAGACATAAGAGTCAGTACCAAAAACTCTATTACCACAAAAAATTAACAAAGTTCTTGTAGTAACATATATTCCATGTGTGATCTGATAATGAAGTTTAGCTTTCTTATTCTTAATTATTTTATATCTTAAGGCCAATTCAAATTTCTTTAATGTATTTTGAGCTATTTTGTCTGTGTTTTCTTGATAGCATTGAATCTTCCTTAGAATTTACAGAGTTAAGGATTTCTGCATTGCTGTGAAAACATAGATGACACTAATTATTAAGCCAAGAAAATAACTTCAATGGACTATTTCTTTATGAATATAGTTGATTTTTTCTTCCTATAATTTGCTGATTATTATCCAAAATCATTACAATCTATCAGTTGTTTTTTGGTGGTTTGTTGTTTCTTTTTTCTAATTTATTGTTTTATGCAAAAGTGGTAGCAAGCTTTCATTGCAACCAATGTACAGAATGAAACGGTCTTTGGTCTCTCAGTCATTCTTTGTTGGATCTACATTTTACCCGTATTTTTCAAATAAACATGAAGCATGTTATCAATCTGTGGCACAGGCTGATAATTAGAAGCACTACTAGTTTTGTGTATTTATGAGATACAGAGGAAAATGCAAACAGGTCCAGTTTTCTCATTAGCAGTACTCACTTCTCTCACTGCTTGGTGTGTAGCAGGGTGGAAAACAGCGTCTAAGAAATGGTCCTAGCACACATCATATCTAGACACTTCTTCACCCAGATGCTACTTGTGGGATTAGTCTTCTGCTACTGCCTTTTCTTGTCTCCTTTTGTTATCTAGGTATCTCTCAACATTAAGGGACTTATCTCTGGCGATGTCAGTTTCAGAATGGCAATAACATTGCATTTTCTCAACTGATTGTCGGACCATATTTTATGTTCCTGAACTATATGTATATTCCCTAGGCAACTCACATACTTGCATGAGTTTGCACTACTTGAGTGCATCAGATTTACTGTAAATTTGCAGGCCATCCCTGCAACACCTGTTTGAGAAGTCCAACAGTACATCTGGAAAATAGCAACCTTATTTCATTCTCCTTACATCTGACCCTGGTTTTTTGCACCAAGACCACCTGCATGGCCTTTGGGGAGACATCAGACATATGGCATACTGGATGCTTCATAGAAGATCATGCTTGAGCATTACTAACTACAGTTCAGTTTTCTGATTCTACCTGGGAAAGATTTCTGGTCAGGGAAAAAAGGCAAACATATCTGGCAGCCTCAGTAATACCAACAGTTGCTGTTTTCTGTGTGGAAAATTGTGCACAGTTTCTAGTGCGGATCAGTGCATAATGGGCGTGAATAAACCTTGCTGGTGTCAGAGTCCAAGGAAGCCTGAATTGTTTATTATGTGCCAGTATAATTGCTATCATAAGCATGAGTTAAACAGTGGCACACTGTGAGTGACAGTCCCCAGCCAACAGCTGATGTCACTGTGAATTAGTAGTATTAAATCACGTGGTTGGCTAGTTAGAGAAAATTCATTAATTACCCATATATGGATCTGACTGAACTGAGTTCAACTCTCCAGGATGTAAAATTGTGCAGTGGCACATTGCTGGGGAATATTTCACATATCTTTGCTATGAGATAAAAATTAAATAATCTGATTTAGAATCTCTGTGCTCCCAGTGTTTATGGCCCTTAACATCCCACTAGAATCATAGAATCATAGGATCAGAAGGTTGAACAGGATCTACAAGATCATCTAGTCCAACTGTCCTCCCTTTACCATATCTATAGAAAACCCCTAAACCATATCTCCTAGCTTTTTATCCAGACGCTTCTTGAACACTTCCAGGGACGGTGACTCTACCACCACCCTGGGCAGGCCATTCTAGTGCCTGACCATGCTCTGAGAGAAAAAGTTCAACCAACACCCCCAGGTCCTTTTCCTCTTCACTGTCATCCAGTCACTCAGCCCCAAGCCTATACCACTGCATGGGGTTATTGTGGCCAAAGTGCAGAACCCAGCACTTGGCCTTGTTGAAACTCATCCCATTAATCTCAGCCCAGCGATCCAGCCTATCCAGATCCCTCTGGAGGGCTTCCCTACCTAGCTTCCACCATTGTTAATAGCTTGATATTTGGATGCATGCATCACAACAAAACTTTCAATCTCTAAAAACACTGCTTCCTATTTATAATAGTACATTAAAGTATGTCTCTAGTCCAAAAACCTCACTTGTTTCAGAAGAAGAAATCTTATTTAAAAGTGATCATTATTTGAAATCATTTACTGCAACCTTAGCAATGAAATAAATAGGCTGTTTCCCTCTAGCCACTTGCTATTATTTGAATGTCTACACTCTCATTCTCCATTAAAGTAAGTTGGAATTCATCTAGGTGTTTCTCTATAAGCACATCCTGAAGGGTCTCTTGAAAGCTAGGACAATTCTGAAGGCCAACATGGAGTCGACTAGACAGGGTAAGATGCTTAAAGTAGCTCTACAAGGGAAGAGGCAGCTCTGCAGAAGACGCTGGTTGAGAATGTTTTGAATTCTCAGGCCTCCTTGATTTGTGTTATAACATCATAGAATGGTATGAGTTGGAAGGGCCCTTAAATATTATCCAGCTCCAACCCCCTTGCTATAGACAGGGTTGCCACTCACTAAATCAGGATGCACATCCAACCTGGCCTTGAACACCTCCAGGGATGGGATATCTACAGCTTCTCTCTCATGGATTTGTAGTTTCTTGTGAACATTTTATGTATTTTAATTTTCGTATATTTACATCTTAACATGGTGGAACAGAGAGCATCCTCAGCACTCTCAGGGTCATTCAGTGTCAGGGTCAGGGTCAGTGTCCCATTCATTCTTATCTACATCCAACTTACTTAAGTAATTCTAAATTCATTTTCACCTACTACAGTCTCCCTCTTCAGCTTTTTGACTAAGCACAAGGACATGGGAGGCCTGACAATGGTCCTTGTCAATAAGGACAAAGCAAGGAGATCTCTTGAGACTTTGCCACATCCTCAGTCACTAGATCACTTTCTGCTTTTAGCAGCGGGCCATTTTTTTCTCAGTATTCTTTTTGCTGCAAATGAAGCTGTAAAAAGTTATGCAGCTCTGCGCATCCCATTCATCTCCTCCTTTCAGACAGTCTTTGTCCTTGTTAATTCCACCACCACGCACCCCACAGTGCTTTTGTGCTGCTGTGGGGCAGCCTCTGCCTGCTCCCTCATTTTGAGCTTCTCTGAGGGGGAAGGCTCATCCAGGTGCTCCCCATTCAATCACAGTAGCCTCCTGCCATGCAGACCTTGTTGCCTCACATGCTGAGATGGACTATTCTTATGCATGAATGCTGAACAGGTCTGGTAGACACCTTTGCTCTTCAGAACAATTTCCTCTTGCATTGTGCTTCAAGCAAAATACACTTTTGAACCTTAAATAGCTGAAATTGAAGGTCAAATGCTATGAAGTTTAACTCAATGATTGTAGGCAATGATCTATTTGAGATGAGCGCCAACATTGCTTATAGATACAAGAAAATGATTCTGTTATTGTTAATGGGAGACTAACACATCTATGGTACTGTATGAATATTCATAACTGTGGGCCACTGGTTTAATGTTATTTAATATCTGTAGAAAATCAACCTATTTCCTATAGTCAGTGTGGAATATTTGGAGTTATTTCTTTAAAAGAATACCATCCAGATTTTAGCTTCTTTGTTGTACTGTATTTGGAGAAAAGTAAATAATATGACAAAATAAATCAATGGGAAAGTACTCAGCTAGATGTCTTTTTCAGACTTTCATCTTCTAGTCAATGGTGAAAAATGAAATTGGAGAAAGCATCTTTTAAATTTTATCATTGTGATAAACTGCCATAAGAGGAATACACTGGACAGGGAGCTGTAATTTACCATGCAAAACAATACAAATAATCCTGACACTAAATGTGTGAATAACATAAAGCTTTGAGATCTTTTGCAGATTCAAAATAAAAAAGCAAATATTGCTGATAGTGCAGCCTTGTTTCAATCACATTTGCTCTTTAGTCCTTTCTAGTGGATGGCAAGGTCTGACATCACAAGCATAAAACCCAATTCCCAGTGATGTGATTGTGGGTGGGAAAGATGACTATCTTGGCTCTATAAAGCTAAGCCAGCACCTTAGATTAGATAAGGACTAGTATTCTCTCTGATTAAAACAAAAACAATTCATGTATCTGATGTCAGGGGAAGTAAATACCTTCCAATCAGTGAGCACAATTGCAATATTATAGTGGGGGGGGGGGGAAAGAAAAAAATTTAAAAAAAAAGCAGGATTTTTTTTTTTTTCCAATTGATGAATTTCTCTGTCATTTGATGAGTTTCTCTGTCATTTGATTTTCACGTGGGAAGTTTTGCAAATGCTGTGAAATGATCAGATAACCATCAGGCAGCAGCCTGGCAAGAAATTCAAACAGGAGACATTCATTTTCAACATCCTGATGTTGACCAAAACAGGAAGAAGTAGTCATTAAGAGTATGAGGCAGGAAGGAGTGATAGGGAGAGGATAGCTGATGACAGCTGTCTACTGTGAGAGCAAACCAGTGAAACAGCAGCTTTTTATGGAAATCCAAGAAAGGAGAGGAGAAGATTCCTTCATTCTTAATGCAGTTGATTATTGGGAGTGGAAATGTTCAGATTTAAGAAAAACCTTTGGCTTAAAATAGATTTCAGAATAAATTTTGGTAGCTGCATCAACACAGATCTTATTTTGTAATCAATATTTCATTAGCCTAGAGAATGTGTAGTGTAATTCTTTCCCTTAGAAAAACCCACTGTCTAACAGAAAGGAAACTAAATGTCAGAGAGCAAGCAAGGGGGACAAAGTAAGCAATTGTGTCAGCAGTGATGTTTCACTAATAGTTCCCTGTTATAAGTCAAATGTACAAAGAATCCCCACAGCATGAGCCTGCAGGGTTGGTTTTCTCATTCTTGGCAGTGTCTGTCAGTAGTCACTGACTCCTCTTCCTTCCTTGAAATGGGCAGCCTCCCTGTAGTACCCAACTCAGCTGTACCTGCAAGGAGAATCGCACAAACATCTCTTATTCCCAGAGTTATATGTAGTGGCAAGAGCTAGAATAAGATTTAAGAGTAACTAACAAACTCCTTAGTAGCTAATAGCACAAATTGGGAAAATAGAGCTAATCCTTTCAAAGGATGACTCAATTTTATTAAAACCCATAAAAGTCCTTATTTCCTCTTATGTCATGCAAGAACACAAGTGTTTCAATGATCATACTTGAGTAAATCTTAAAATATTCTTACTACACATGCCATTTCATACACTTAGCCCAGAGCAGTAAAACATTATAATCAATTCATCATCTTTACTATAGTGAATGACTTGTTATGGCAAAGCATTATAGACTCTGCCACATATGTTCAAGAGCGAAGCACACATGGTAAGGCAGAGATATATTCCCATTTATCTCAGTCTTCTTAATTTCACTGCCAATGAAAAACAATCTTACAGATGTCAATTAAAAGTGTGTAGCCTTTGTAGTGGTCAAGTTGTATAAATGATCTTTATATAAATGAGAATTTAGGCTGAGATCATCATCACTAGACTTAAAAGAAAACTGCAGATAATGCCAGGCAGTGCAGATGCTGTAAACACTGTGTACTTGGCTTCAGTGAAGTCATGTTTTCTTTGGACCATGAGCGTAACTCACAGATGACAGTTTTATGCCTTTCTCCACAACTCTTTTTTTCTCTCTATGGGGCTGTCTTCCACCTGTCCCTGAGTTTGATGCTTTTTTTTTTTTTTTTTTTTTTTTTTTTTTTTTTTTTTTTTTTTTTTTTATGTCCAGTGCTTTAATTGCTGAAAAATTGTTCCATATATTCACCTCACCAGCCTTACAGACTTGTTGCACACCAGCAGTCCAAGTGATAATCTTGACTTCCCCTTTTTACCACGCTGATGATCTAGTAAGACAGCATAATGAATTATCAAATACACAACAAGCTGTTAGCCCTATAAACTGTTTATAGCAAAAAATAAAAAATGTAAAAAATTTTAAAAAAATGGAATTTGGTTAAAGAATCCATTGCTACTTCTAGCATCTATTGTGTATTTAGCATGTACAGTCAACTAGCTTTTGGGAATAGGACTGGTGAGGTTGATTGCTGTTGTACCCCTGAGTGACTTCAGATAGATAAATCATATTATTACATCTGTGTCTCAGAGAAATAGCACAGTGGAAAGCTTACATTTCTTGTATGAGCCTGAATACCAGCGATTGTCTAGGCCACAAGTAATGATATTTAAAGTCCCCTGAAGCAATAAATGACTGCTACAGGAAAAAACTGCACTCTACAAAATAACACCCAGCATGTCTATACCATCAGTTAAGTATAGGTTTTCAAGACAGATTTCCTCACAACCCTGCATTATAAATCCTCTGGCCTGCCATTATTGCTCCTCCAAGCCCAAGATTGGAGTGCTCTTCATACTGGGAACTCAGGTAAGACTGGCCACTGATTATAGGTGTAAGCTTTCTCTGAAGTATACTAGATGGTAAGTTGGGATGGGACAATCTGATACAGGTCAGCTTTTCCAAGTTAAGACTTTTTAATTTGAAGCTACACATGGCAGAGTGGGCTGAAAGCACCTGTGTGCTACTCTTGAGCTTCCTCTTCTCTGTGAAATGCTGACAGAACCCAGAGTATCCAACAGCCTGGAGTTAGTTGCTGTAAATTTCTTTCTACAGAGAGGAAATTAGAAGATAAAACATGTAGTTCTCTGGGAAAAATAAAAAGAAGAAGAACTCACCATAATATTAATGCTATGGAACTCAGTCCTGGAGCAGGTACAGCCATATTCATGATAAAAGCTGCATTATGCATCTCACTCCAGTGTTTGGTGATTCTGGAACCTGCTTTTAATGCTAAATATCTATGACTGCTTTTGCATGTATAATCTACATTTCGTTAAAAGGAGCAAGCCTCAGAAAGTTCCTAGGCTATGGTCTGGTGCTTTTTAAGTACCCATCAGCAAGGCAAGTCAGGGTCAATTGTCACTTTCCTGCACGTTCCTACTCCTGATGTGAGTTAGAGAGGTGATCTGGCTTGATGATAACATAAATAAATTTTAAAAAAAGGGGAGGAAAAAAACCCATGGGATTATTTCCAGCTGGATCAGTTCCTGGTCTGGTTCACAGGAAAGCCTCTCAGACAGTTGTGCCAGAACAAGTGAGAAAGTAATGTGCTGTGACAGGAGTCACCGGTGCTGAAGTCTTTATTTTATGAAATTGGTCTCGCTTCTGCCTACAGTTTGAGCAAGGTCAGACTCCAAAAATGATTGCTCTGTTAAATGACCAGTGAATGGATTCACACTTCAGAGCTAGTAGGGTTTCAAAAGAAAATGAAGGCCTAGGAGAGGGGGATTTATTTTTAAATCCAGTTATACTTTTTTTTTTAGCTCTTATTAGCTTGATTTTCTGTGAAATTTTGGCCAACTGGTGATCAATTTTACATTTGCAACTGATACATATCAACACCTTGTCTTGTTTATATCTTCACTGAGAAGTAGTATATTTTTATCATTTACATTTAGTTGAAACTGTATAAGATGTTATAATTTAAATTTGTAATGATAGGTTCATAGCTGCACCCCATATGGGGTCTCACTGTGGGCCTTTAGAGTTAAAATGTCAGTTTGATCATTTGTTAATATAATGACAACATCTCAGGTATTTAAAAGGAAAGGAAAAGTAAAATGAAGCCAAAATAAATATATACAAAAAGAAAAAAACAACCACAGCAACAACAACAACAACAAAAAACAACCAATAAACAAACAAACCAAAGAACAACAGAACAACTTTATGCTTTTACCTGCAGGTCTCATAAGTGGCAAACCAAAATCCTTGTGGGTTTCTTTTTGTTTGTTTTCTTTTCCCTATCAGCTATCTTGCGAATTATATCTGAAAATATTGCAATTTAGCTAAAAATAAACAGACTAGAGTTCTCATCCTCTACCCTGCAGAGCTGTAGCACAAGGAGTCCTGTTGATGGATGACAGAGTGCTTTTCACGGGAGTGATGGATGCTCAGTTTTTCTCTCTGCCATTGGCTGTTAAAGCTAAAGCAAATGGTTGCACTCACTCAGGAGGCTACCAAAGATGAGCCAACAGACACCACCTGATGGATGTGTGATGAATCTGTTCTGTCACTTGTGCTTTGTGTCTGAATTGTCACATCTGATGCTTTAATCCCAACTTACTTCTCTTTTTCAGACAGCAAAAGTGAGCTGTACTTCTCCTTCCTTCTCTTCTTTCTTCTTTTTCTTCTGCCTCCTTCCTAAATCACAGAGTTTCAGGACAGGATTTTTAGGAACTTCACTGTGTAAAACTTAAGAAGTGATAAGGAGTCTTTTCAAAAGGACTTTTAAAAGTCCAGCCTTTTTTAAAAAGAAGGAAAGTAAAAAGCTTTTATTTTCAGGCAGGGATCCAAAGTGACTGAGCAAAGGTGAGTAAAGGTGTCTCAGAATAGATAGATTTCTAGGTCAGACTCCCAGGTATCTTCTACCATCTATACACATGTACAGTAGTGTAAAGTCTTTATGAGAACTTGAGCTATATTTTGCTTACATGGCAGGACAACAGCCAATCATCTGTTGAATCAGAGAGCTGAGGCTTCAGAAAGAATTTACAGACAAAAGAAGTACCCTTATTTTTCTTTAATGGGTCAGCAGCACAATCCTGAACTTCAAAACCATTAAGGAATGGAGGAGATTAACATGTAGTCTAATCAAGAAGGATATTATTGTGCAACCTCATTTTAAAGTGTAGAAATAAGTTTTGCTATGGACCACTTGGAGAATAAGAACTGTCATAGAAGCAGTGT
This sequence comes from Excalfactoria chinensis, assembly GCF_039878825.1. Lineage (NCBI taxonomy): Eukaryota > Metazoa > Chordata > Aves > Galliformes > Phasianidae > Excalfactoria > Excalfactoria chinensis. Next base: position 46,222,361 of record NC_092827.1, read on the forward strand.
TTCATATCTTCTAATTCAGACCTCTACTACAAGATGGGGAGTAATGAGATATGCAGAAGCACAGAATCACAGAACTGCAGGGGCTGCAAGGCAACTTCAGAGATCATCCAGTCCAAATTCCCTATGAAAGCAGGCTCCCTAGACCAGTTTGCATGAGTAGGCAGCCAGGCAGGTCTTCAGAATCTCCAGAGAAGGAGATTCCACAAACTCCCTGGGCAGTCTGTTCCAGTGCTCCAACACCCTTACCGTGAAGTTCTCATGCACATTTGTGCAGAATTTCCTATGTTCCAGTTTGTGGCTGTTAACATGGAAGTATGACATGATGAGCAGGATTTCACTGTGTTGCTAATGTCTCCTTTGGATATATCAAATGGTGAAGTTGTTCTACCATCTTCCTATCTGATCTCTCACTTTCTTTCTTTTTTTTTTTTTTTTTTTTTAATTATCTTCCAAAAATGCTTACCTGAACTTTATACTAAGAGGAAGCACAAAAGTGCAATAAGAGAAAATGATTAGACTGTTTGCTCATCATGAGGCATTCTGGTGGAAATGTGTGGTGCTGTTTTTTTCATTTGTAAAATCACCTTTTTTTTTTTTCTTTCTTTCTTTTTTTTTTTTTTAAAATTATTATTATGATAGTGAAAAATCAAGATAAATCTGCCAAGGATGTACAATGGGATGCAGAAAGAAAGGGAAAGTAAACGAAGCACTGCGAAGGAGTACATATAAGAACTCGGCTGTACATTTTTAGCCCGAGGTCTGAATTGCTTATTTAGGTATAAATTATTGAAATGAAGTTAAATTAGCTTTGCAGAGATAGTAAGGAATTGTATAGCGCTTTTTGCTTCTGTGGTGATTCTTAGAATATCTGAGAACTCTTACGGATATCTTGGTTATTCAGCTCCATAATATTCCCTCAACTATCTGGTTATAAGTAATGCTCTCTTTCAATTACTGAGTAGCATAACTTCACATTTGGGCTTCTATAAAATACTAAAATATATAAAATACATACCTTGTAATCTTCCCTTTAGCTTTTTCTTCCAATAATTTCCTAATTTGATTTACTTATTTACTATTATATAATATTTAGATTGAGTCTTACTTTTTATACTCTCACAGGCTTCCTGTCATAGAAGGGTTGGATTTGGAAGAGATCCTAAAGATCATCTCATTCTACATCCTCTGCCATGGGCAAGGATACTTTTAATCTACTGAATTCCGAGTATTTTTGTAATGTGTTTTTGAATTCTCACAATTTTAACATTTTCTGTAAATGTTGGTTTCTGGTCTTCTAGGTCATGCTCTTATTGTTCTCAGAACCATTCAGATAAGACCTGTGTACCCACCAAAATTCATTTATGGCCTCTTGTTTTCAGTCATGCAGTATACCTAGCTCTGAACAAATCCCTTGTGCCAGCATGCAGATAATCAGAGCGTGTGAGCTGGATTAGAACATGAGCCTTCAGGCATGGCTCTAAAAGTCCTGTTATAGGCATTCTTGACATGCCAACACAATATCTGACATTTGTATGGGTATCCCCTATGCTTTTAACACCACCCACATTGTCTTCTTTCTGGTATGTTGCAACTTCTTATTGTCTCCATTGTTCCCTGGTGACTGCACAGGCAAATGTCTGAATACATGTTAGACATACACAGTAATATGCCTAATTGTTCCAGATAACTAGCCATGTCTCTGACCCAGATTAGTTGGACATGGATAGTCCAATCCTGAGTGACACACTGTGGAATCCAAAGTGTAAATTCTTGATCGACGACACAGCTATCTTTGCAGATATACGGTGCACCATCACCTGGTTTACAACCATCCACACTCCTCTTAGTTCAGACCAGTGTCTACTCAGACAATCCCCTTTTGTGAAGTAATAGTGTTCTCCTCAGGGGCTTCACTATGGTACATCACTGGGCCTCATATCGTTTGTAGCTCTTCTTTAATGGTGAGGAGGACAAGTGATTTCACTGTCCAGATAGGTGACCCAATATGCCACTGTTTGGGCTTGGGCCACCCCTGTCATAGGAATATGCTATAGGTCTTTTACCCATCCTTGAACAGGTAGTGTTTTTAGTACTACCTCTGCAGTTTTGCTATTGACTCTGCTGCCTGCAAGGCAGAGTAGATGGCCAGTAACTACTTTTCAATCAAGCTATACCTTTCTTCTGCTCCATGCCAAAACTGTGACCAGAAACTGGGGTGTGGATAGAACTCTGACACTGCCACAAACCCACCCAAACCCTTCCTGGGTTACATGCACATCAAATGCAGCAGGTAGGGTGGGATCAAATATACTAAGTGCCAATGTTTGTTTGACAGATTATTTGACTTGCTGTAAAGTCTCCAGTCCCACAGTTGGCTTTTCTTAGTCTATACAGAGGCTGTAGGACCTGTGAAGATGGGTTACAAATATCCTCCGGTAGTCCAGGATGCCCAAAAATTCTTGTAGCTGTTTTGCTGTGGAATAAATCTCTCATCACTGCAGTGAATTTGATCGTCAGGACTCTCAAAAGTGTTCTCAGAGATGGCTTCCCTCATATGTATCTCTCACATGTGATTCTGGAGCTCTTCCATAGAATTGCATAAACCACTAAGGGTAGGTATATCTAGTTTATTAGGCCTTGCTAGTTGACAGTCTACCATAATCCACTGAATTAAGGAATTATTTTCCTCACTATGTATGTCAGTCACATATAATTACTGTCTTAATGCTGGTTGTGTCATAATGGAGGCTAACTTAGCTATTTTGGGGCCATTTACCAGAACACTTTCAGCTCCTATTTCTCATAGCCTCAACAAGCAGGTTGAGACGCATTCCCTCTGCCTTTGCAAGAACTGTTGGACTAAGCACATCAATTCAACAGCCATATATGGGCACACAGTAACACACATCATAGTTTAGGGAGGAAGCTACTCTTTGAGTGACATCCCCACAGATCTTTTTCGATTTAGGGGTTGTTTTTTTTGAGATGCTATTGGCAAGATTTCTAGAGGGTCCACTTCTACCAGAGCCTCTAGTTAAGGCTTTTTAGAATTCTCTTTTGCAACAATGTCAAAACCATAGGGGTTTAATTGCTTGTGCTCCTCTTCTGTATGGGAACTGTTAAGTTACAGCCTGAACCACTGATCTCCTTGGGAAAGAACTGGGTCAGCCCTGAGAGCACAGGTGAAGGCAATTCACCTGTGTGACGAGAAAGGGTGGAGCCTGGTTCACCTCTCTTAGACCTTCCCATTTAAGGACTAACTGCCACTTGGAAAGAATCTCTCTTTCTGGAGCTCCCTCTCTGGTAGAGTTTTCCCCTGCAAACCTGAAATTTTCTGATACAGGTAAGCAGTCTTTTTTTCCTTCTCTTATTGTACTTTTCTGTTGTGCCAGTTCTCACATCATATTGATCTGCCCATTTGCTACCATATGAGACAAGACCCTGACTTATTGTATTGTGTTAGTTTGGGTAGGTTTACCTGTTAATACAGCAGTCTTACATTCTAGCTGTTTAACTCAGTTGTGTATTAGTTGATTTTTGTCCTAGAGGTGTTATACTGAGGTATATAAATGAATTAAGGCTGTTAACAGAGGTCAGCCGGACTACAGTGGATGCCATGAGTTGTCTTTGTTCATTGAAATGTCCTTTCCTAAGCCCTTAAAATATGTTATCATTCAGGTTGATGTTTCCCCATCCTTTAAATGGGCACTATCTTTCTGCTATAGAAGCCAGCCTGTGCAGTGGAGAACCTAGGAATCCCAGTATGTGTCCAGGTAATTCCTTTTCCAGGGAAATGGATTTCCTCTTCTCCAAACCAATTCACTGCACCTTTTTAATAAAGCCATCTCAGAATGTATTTTGCCTTTTATAGGTGCTCCTGCCCTAGATTGCCAAATGTAAAGTTAGGTGATAGGAGATACAGCTGCTTTAAACCTGTTTCAGATCACTGTAGGTGATCTGAGATATAGAGGTTGCAATCCAGTAATAAAGAATAATTGCTTACTGCTTTCCAAGAATAAGGACTCATCAAACTTTTCCAAAGGAAGCAGTCTCCAAGTAGAGATATTTGCCTAGTTGTTGTTGGCCCTTAAAATGAGGTTAGGGAGGAGCAGACCTTCATGTCACAAAGGTGAATGGCTTCCAGATGTGCTCCTGAGGCTGGCTACGCAGTTTTGCCAAGTACTCAGCTGCTGGTTCAGGCTGTGAACTAATGGTTCCCATACAGCCTGATTCTTCATTTTCCTTAGCCTTTTTCAGATGTGTAAAAGTACGTCTAATTTAGCAGATGTCCTCAGTGGGAAGTACTCCTGCCAGGAGGTCTTCATTTATGTCTGTGTCAGAGAGACTAGAAGTCCTAGAATTTGTTCTGGCAGAGTAGAGACATTGTAGACTTATTTCTTCTCCTTCTCTGTTCCTGTAGTGAATTTTTTTCTGCCTGGATGGGGAAATAGTGCTATCTATGTGGCTGCTGTTCAAAAAAGGAGGAGGCACTGAAGTAAAGCAACTGTTATAGCATTTTTTTCTTCCACTCATGAAGCATCAACTGAACTCTTTGTTGCTTTAGGCTTTGCTTTCTGCATAGAGTATAAAAATGTGAAATGAATGCATGTACTGAAGAAACAATATCACAGCCCCAGAAATATTTCTTTAAAATAAAAAAAATAAAAACACACACACACACACACACACACAAAGGAAATATGATCAAAGTTACCTCAGTTTGAATACTATAAATCTAGGCTAGTGTTCTTCAGCCAATGAGTAACAGCTTCTCAGAGAAATTGCAAAGAGTCACCACAGGCACCATGATAGACTGAAAGTTTTATTAGAAAACTAAAGAAAATATTTTGTTCTCTTTTCTGCACACTATTAGCTTGCATTGGAAAATGTTCTGTCAACTCCTTGATAAGGTGAAACCCAAGTTTAGCTTTGCCTGTAACAGAATTTCATCTTCTGTAAAGTTACTGGAGAAACTTATTTCCTATGTATACTTTTCCCCCCACATAAGAAATTAAAGAAAATAGAATGATAACATTATGTTGTTTCCACCACTCTTAACACTTCTTTTTTTCTGTCTAGTGACTAACTTTTCCAAACAGCGTAGATTCAAAAAGGAGGAGTGAACCTCTAAGTTATCTTGTGTGTTACTGCAGCCAACTGAAAAGTGAATGTTTAGATCTGATCTTTGCCTAGCTTATGCCATGTGTATAAGTAAAATTATCTACTCCAAATATTTGTTCATGAGATCTGGACTCAGATCTCTAGAAAGAAATGAATTTAGAACTGTAGACAGGAGTTGCTGTGCTAACTTCAGTTCTTCACCAGTTTCATGAACCTTTTCCTTATTCCTCTTTATGCTACAGAGAAAATTTCATCTATAATATTTGAAGTGACTTAGATTATTAGATAATTTGAAAATAGTGACAATTGTTGTCTTTTCAGTGACTGAAATACTCACTGACAAAAACATACAAAAAAAGAAAAAAAGCTTACTATATTGTAGTTCCTGAATTTAAGAGGGGCAAACATTAAGACACTTGATTTTTTTTATTTATTATTTTTAAAGCTCCTCTATAAGATGTACCGTTTTGAATGTCTTACAGTATAGAGGAAATGCTAGATCACAGCTTGAACCAGTGATTAACCACCCAGTAGGAAGGCAGGCCTAATCCGAAGGAACTTGGGTGCATGCAATGAGGAATTAGGAAAAGCATAGCAGTAAAGGAAAACGAGTTAAAGTTTTGTTTCTTTTGAATCAGAGAAAAGGAGGTGGGGCTTAGATTGGTCATAAAATGGTCATTACTTTCTGCTAATTTAGAAATTAGAGAAGTCTGTAGAAGAGGCAGGAAAGAACAAAATGGATTGCAGTTAATATACAGCTTATTTAAATGCAGCTGCTTGTCTGCTTTTGAAGTGCTCAAAAACTTCCTAAATATTTTTTGGTGTATGTTAAGGTTATTGTTTTAGATTGAGCTCTCTAGGAACTCAGTACAGGGGTATATTTGTGAGAATCATTTGGAAGAAATTTTCCTACTTCTCATATCTATTTTGTGGCTAAGTTCATATATGAGTTGAAATAGCAATGAGTTAGAGCAGCAAGTTTAACTTCTAAAACAGGAACACTTTGTTGTGTGCTTGCTGGCACTTATTTGTAACTTTTCAGCATTTATTGTGATGTTACATCTGGTGATGCAGAACAATGTGCTGCATTATCTGAACTATGAAGAAACACCAGCTGCAGTTTCAGTAGCTTAGACTAACTACGGCTTTTCTGCTATTTCATATAAAATATGGAGGTGACAGGAATGTTTTTGTAGCTAAAATATGTAATTTGCAGTTTGCTGATACGTCTTCTAACTGTTCTTCTAATGTGGTTTTATTAAGAAACCTCTGAATTTTTCATCTTGTGCAGTTATATTTCCTTCTGTTCTTAGCACGATATATACATATATTTTTTTAACTGAAGTTTCTGAAGGAAATGCACTCTACTGCCACCAAAGCTCTTCAACTGAATTTTTTAAGGAAACGGTACAATAGAAAGCTGAATTACTGAAAATGTCAAGAGGGTAGACAAAGAGCAAATACTTTACATGAAAGATGTAAAACATGATTGTTTCTGGTGTCTCAGTCTTCTAAGCCTTTCCTTAGAAAAGAACAGAAACCAAGTGATTCTATACTTTATTGCTAATCATCCGGCTATTTAGAGCCTTATATTCTACAGTTAGAAATAGATTTCATTTATTATATCAGCATATTATAGAGATGTTTTATTGTTATTATCGTTATTATGAGCTGTTACACAGTGACAGTTACACACAGACTGAGAGTTTTTAGCAACTCAAGTTGTCATCATGCTTAGAAAAGCCAAAGGCAAACCTTCAGATGTATATCCTGATACATGAATGCTGGGTCACTGGCAGCCACAGTTTTAGGAAGTGCTGGGGAGTGCTAATTTATTGCAGCCAGCAGTCAGAATTCTGCAAACAAGAAAATAAGAATAAGCTGTCATTTCAGGCTTCAAATGTTTATGCTGTTAGAAAAATGGTTGAAGTGGCTCTCTTTCTTCCAGAGTTTGTTGGTGTATACTTAAATCTGCAGCTTGTACAGTGGGAACAGGCTGCAATTACAACTCCTCCCTAGTAAACTGAGCTGCCACAAAAAACAAGTGAGACAAAAAAATATGTGTAACATACTGGACGTTAAATGGGATTTTCCCCTACAACTCAGCTGTATAAACACGGTATAGTTTATACATATTTATTATTAGATTTATGGACAGAAGATTTATGGAAATTAAGGTATTTTCAAAAGTGATTTTTTGCACTGTCAGCAGAAGAGCTCATTCAAGTGAGTACTGTGTAGAAAAAAAGAATGAAATATTTCAAGGGGTTTAAAATATTATTGGGTACAATAATACAAAAATGGTAAATGTTAATTTAAAACTGAATTTTGTAAATTTATTACTAGTAGCACCTCAATTTCTCCTGTGTAATGGAGTACAAAGTAGCTGCAACTGGTAGTTAACGACTGTTTATACCATTCAGGGAACAGTTAATAACCCCTAATTACAAACACCATTTTGTATCCCGTGTGGTGGGGAAAGGTGAACTAAGTTGTTCCCAATAATTACATCTGATTCTCTCTCCCTTACTGCCTAGGAGAGGGGCTGCTGCCAGCAGTCCAAGGTAGTAGCTTTTGTGAGGATGGGGATAACACAAAGGCAATGAAAACCAGAAAAGGTCAGGCTTTCAGGGAGCTTGAGAAAAGCTGGCTTACAATCATCAGGTTCCTTTAGGGGACAAGTTAGGCCACCTGTGTTTCAGAGCCTGCTCTCAGCTGCCTTTCAGAGAACCCATTTTCCTTCTACAGGGAGAATTCTGGGAGGTTTTCTTTCCTGTCTTAAAGAAAACCTTTTTAATTACTCCCATTGCACACCATCAATGGGTTAACTATTATTATTATTTTTAAGTCTCTCGATGAAAATTTTCTTCTGAAAACTGGAGTTGGATTCTTAAAAATGGGTGTTTGATTCTTTCCCAAGCAGGGGTAGCTTTGAAAGTGCAATACAGAAACAGTTTATTAAGCCAGAAAGTTGTTCTGCTTCTTCAGCAAGCCATGTTGCACTGTCAGGAATGAGATGATGCTGAGATCACTGAACTACTACTACAAGAGTTTTTCGTAGTAATCAGAGAAGCAGCTTTGGCTGGTGGCATATTAATCAGATACTTGATGTTCCATTACTGTTCCCTTGTGTTCTGTATGGCACCTTACACGTGAGGTGCTGTAGCAGTTAATTTGTGTTCATTTCATAAATGAGCGGTAATTGTGTTAGATCAACAGTGATAGTGATATTTGTGCTGGAAAGCACGTAGACCTAGAGATTCAGTGGTAGCTGTACTCCTGAATGTGTAGAGAGTGGGCACCAAAGTCTTAAAAACTCTCCCTACATGTTTGAAGCATCTTTCAATAGGCAACAAATAGTAGCCAGTTTTGTTAAGAAAAAGCATTTTTTCTCTCTTTGTCTTGCTAGATACTAATCCTTCAACAAAATTTTCCATGTCACTGCAATCAAAATGCTAAGGATAAAATTTCATACTTTTCTTGCTGTTGGTATTTGGTTTAGTGTTGGGGGAGACTTGGGGAAAAAGGGAAATGTATTTCTTTCACTAAGGTATGTGAAAGCTAGAAAAAGAACTTTTTTACCTGGGCAAATAATGTCTGCAGCTGTTTCATTGAAGATCTCTGATTCAAAGAAGTTAAATATTTTATTTAAATAGTGTACTATCTTACTGAACTGTCAAACCAACATGGATGAGAAATTCATTTTTTAAGGTTTGAAGGCTGTCTGTTTTCCAAAAAAGAATGCTTACTCACAGCAGAACATCAAATATCTCAAATCAAAATAATTGTAAGGGAAAGACATTTTTCAAATGCACTGTTTACTCATAAAACTATTGTTACTTGTACAGCCTTAAGCAAGTTCAAGGTCTTTGCAAGAAATCTCACTTGAATCAGATGAAAAATTGTTATTTTCACTGGGGTTGCCACTTGTCTCAGTGTGAATGGTTATGTAACTTCTAAAACTGGGGGCTCAGAGAGGCAGTTCAGGTGGATAAAAGTTAACATGAAAGAAATGCACTTTTAGAAAGCATGGGATCTGTTTCTTTTTTCTTTTTTTTTTTTTTTTTCAGACTGTTAATAAATTCCACACGTATTAATCTGTAACACAGAATGGTTTGGGTTGGAAGGGACCTTTAAGATATCCCTTATCTATATCCCTATCTATGACAGGGGGATTAGAATTAGACCAGGTTTCTCAAAGCCTCATCAAGCCTGGCCTTGAATGCCTCCAGAGTTGAAGCAACCACAGCCTCTCTGGACAACCTGTTCCAGTGTCTCACCACCCTCACAGTAAAGAATTTCTTTCCAATATCTAGTCTAAATCTACCTTCTTCCCTTTTAATGTCATTTCCCTTCATCTTGTTGCTATAAGCCCTTCTAAAAAATCCATCCCTAGCTTTCCTGTTGGCTTGCTTCAGGTACTGGAAGGCTGATATAAGGTCTCCTCAGATCCTTCACTTCTCCAGGCTGTAGAGCCCTAACTCTCAGCCTGTCCTTATAGCCCTTTGGTCATCTTCATGGTCCTTCTCTGGATCTGCTCCAGCAGATCCATGTCCTTCTTATGTTGGGGGCCCCAGAACTGGATGTAATACTCTAGGTGATGTTTCATAAGAGCAAAGCAGAGGGGCTTTGATCAACTTTATGATCAAACTTCTCTTGATGCAGTCCAGGATACAGTTGGCCTTCTGGTCTGCAAGTGCACCTTGCCAGCTCATATGAGTCCTTCATTAACCAACACTCCCAAATCTTTCTTCTCAGGGCTGCTCTCAAGCTATTCTCCACCCAACATGTATTTGTATTTGGGTTTGACCCAACACTGGTGCAGTGCCTTGCACTTGGCTGTATTGAACTTCATGAGGTTGGCATGGGCTGCCTCTCAAGCCTGTCCAGGTCCCTCTGGATAGCACTGCTTCCCTCTACTGTTTCAACTACACCACTCAGCTTAGTGTCATCTGTGAACTTGCTGAGGGTACACTCAACCCCACTGTCCATTTTGCTTATGAAGATGTTAAGAAGCACCAGTCCCAGCAGAGAACCCTGAGGAAGATTACTCATTACTGGTATCTGCTGGTATGTTGAGCTGTTGTTCGTAACTCTCTTGAGTGTAACCATCCAGCCAATTCATTATCCAGCGATTGGTTCATCTGTCAAATATTTTTTTGTCTCCACTTTGGTGACCAGGATGCCAGGATGTCATGCAGGATGGTATAAAATGCTTTGCATAAGTCTAGGTAGTCTATGGAGATGTCAACAGTTTCTCTTCTTTTATCCACTGGTGCTGTAGTACATTCTTTTTTCCCTTCTTGAAAATGATACAACACCTCCATTTGAAAGTGAAAGAACAGCAGAAATATTAGTTAGTAGGCTGAATCTCAACTCGGATTAACCGAGATTGTAATGGTTGGGAAAGTAGCCAACAGAGAAAGTAATCTTAGCTTCTCTGTAGGAAGAAATATCTGTCATTTGCTATCTGCACTCACTGCTTAGATGTAATTATAATCTCCCAGTTGCTGTTTGACAATTATGTCACAATTGCATCACAAATAGTCTTGAATTACTGGTGTTTGGCTAACGAAATATGACCTTACTTTGCAGATGCAGACATTAGCTGTTGCATCCAAGTCTTATTTCCTTTAAGATTAAAATATTTCTTAACAATTGACATTTATGGAGAGGCTAATGGAGGTTGTGGCAGTTTTCTTATGGGAGAGAAATTTGATAGGAACTCGGTTCCTTTCAGATCTGTATAAGCTTCCTGTGACTACGAGTAACCCAGTGGGTTTTGTCTGTTTTTTTGCCTACATAACTCCAGTTGGTATTGCTTTTTAGCACTAACTGAGATTATATCAAGATTTGGGAATATGGTTTGATATTGCCCAAATTTGGTCATGGTCTAGTCTTGGTGAAAAAGACTTTTAGATACTCTTGAGTGCACTGCAAGGGTAGTAAAGGAGGTAGCATTTTTGGGAAAAAAGATAACTTCATGGGTTGGTTATTCTAGGTCTGAATGAAGCAGTTAATTATTTCACTCCATTGTGAGCAAAAGCCATCTATAGATGAGACCTGAGAACCTCAACCCTTGATCTCAGATTCCTGGAAAAACATTATTTATTTATCTGGAAGATATGAACCACTATTGCCACAGTTTATCAGGAATTCTGTTTAATATTATTATGCAGATCTTATGAAAGTCCAGAAAGTGTAACTAATTCCTGGCATTTAGAAGCTGCATGAGTGATCTATGCATTTATTGGAAGGATGAAACTGGAATATGTGTCATAAGACACCCTTGGGTTGAGACCCAAGAACTGTGCCAGCAGAACATGTTGCTTTAGAGGAAGGTTATAATTTGCATTAGAATGCAGTGGAAAGAAGCAAAAGAAAGCCTTTTTACTTTGTCTTTCACTCTGGCCAAAGTAAAGAATTTCAAGAATGTCAGGTTAGTTGTTCACTCTTCCCTCATTCTCTCCTATCCTTATTCATGTTTCAATTGATATTTAAAGATTTAAAAGAAAAAAGAAGTGATGAACGAAAGGGATTTTGGGTAGCGTTTGTTTAGGGGAATTGTGCCTTACCTCCCTACTGGCCTCGTAGTAGAGCCCTAGAAGAGCATGGGGTTTCATAAGCTCTGGGAATAATAGCACTAGGCTGTTGGGGGCTTTGTTTTGTTATAGTCAAATAGCATTTCTTAGGTCCGCATATATATTAAGAAACCTCAAATTTAAGCAGCTGGTAATGTGAAAAGTTTGGCAACATCATCTGAATTGTACATGAAGCATTGCCTCTGGTTACCAGAAGTAAAATGTTAATTTAGTCTTTGATAGAACATATTAGCATGATAACTCACAAAACAGTTTTGGTATGCTAATTCTGGAATAATATGTTCTGATTAATGCCTGAATCAATATGAAAAATACCGGATGCCTGAAATGACAAAGCTGATCAAAGCTGCCAAAATTGTGTGGCACACACATGAACAGCAATAGAGGCTATTTCTTTTTCTTCATGTCAGAAACAGTGTGAAATTTGACTTTAAGTGGAACACATTTAAATACATAAATCTGAAGGATTAAACCTGTGTTCTGTTCTTACTTTAATACAAGCATTATTGAGTTTTCCTGGCACAGATTTCATAGCTAATGCTTTTCATCAGTTGTCACAAGTGTTATGCTCCTCTGAACTGACAGTAAGGATTTTTCTTTAGAACTTTGCTAGCTATAATTTCAAAAACTGTTGCTGTGTTTTGTTGTTTGATAAATTAAATTACTAGAGCAAAACATTATTGCCCCTTTAGGGTATGGATTACTCACTGTACTCATAAGATGCAGAAAGACCCATTGTCAGGAATGCAGTGTGGCAACAATGTGTTGGATATTCTGTTCTGGATACTTTCTTTTCTGTTTTCAACACTTTAACTCTCTCAGACCTAATACTGTATTGGGTACCTGGTGATTTACAAAATGCGTAAGAGAAAACAGTGTCTGCCTTGAATAACTTGATGTCTGAATGCACCAACTAGAGGGAGAGCAGGGAGGCACAGTATAAAGACTGAGGTACAATTCAAAGCACTGTAATAAGATGAAATACTCTACATTTATTTTCTGAATATTAGCAACCAAGGTGAGCTTCTTTTTTTCAGTATTTGTAAGACTGCATACTTTTAACCTTGTTCAAGATTAAGCCTTCCAGCATGCCTAGGGTATGCAATAAATTATACTTCATTGTAGACAGACATGCTTAAGGCCTGGAGCCTTAAAAACTGCTTTGACATAGCACTTGAACAAATTTGTTTCAGTTGTCTGGACCTAGGCTAAGTGATCATGGCTGTGTATATGTTCTTCTGAGTTGACTCATGGAGTATTGCTGCAGGTGGATTAATGATGACTGTGATAATATAAAATCTTTCCCATTCAAGAGTTCCAAAAAACTGTCACACTGCATCCTTAACATGTTATGATTGTTCTTTGTAATTTACCTGAAGTATGTGTGGTACGTCTTGTTAAAGATATGCTAGCACATTCACATGCAATTAATTCTATACAGTATAATTGCAGTATAGAATATAAAAATGTAACAGTATAAAGTACAGTAATATAATTACACAGTAGCTTATCCAAGCCTCGAGTCAGTAGAAATTCCTGCATCAATTTCAATGATGAGTGGGATGTAAATGAGAATATTTCTATATTCTCATGATGTGGTGCTTTCAGGAGGGAGGACCAACAATTGCAACGTGTCATCCCTCCCATGCTCCAAAGAAGGTCTTTCTGGCTTAATGAGTGTTCAGGAAGTCTATACAAATGAAAATAATCACTGTGCAGCTCAGAAGATTCCTACAGTGCTGATAATAGGCACTCTGTGGGGGGAAATTCAGATATTCTTAGCTAGAAGCTGAGGCTGAGAGTGCCCAGCCCGTGGTTGTGTGAGTGATAGAATGACTGATATTAATGGAATGCAACAGAAAGAATAAAGCAGAGGTGATGCTGTAACTATGCTCCAAACTAGGATGTTTCAAAGAGATGCAGTGGAAGGAGATTGATTGATTGTTTTTGAAAAATGTCCCTAGTTAAGCAGCTTAATAATTTCACTCAACTAAAAAATATTGCTCATTTATACTGCAATTCACCTTACTTAAAAAACAGTGAAAGCAAAGACTCAGCAGTAGGATGATTTGAAGCTATCACTCCTATTCCTGAAGGAATTACATGATTGGAAACAGAAGGATTATCAACAGCCTTTGACATGGTGAGCTCCTTCTTCTGAGACCAGAAGAAGGAAGAGACAGTCAGGTTTTGTATTGTGTATGAATTTTCTCTCTTATTTTACTACTTCTACTTCTTTTATATATAGATTCTACAGATCTGGAAAAGGAGGGACAGGAGGAGGAATGAAAAAACAAAGATGAAAGGCACTAAGTATGCAGGAAAATTATAAGCAAGTTTGTCTCTAGGAAAATAAAGGAAATGAGAGAAAAGAGGGAAACAAAAAATCAGGGAATGGAGCTTGAAATGATGCATGTACTAGAGAGAATGAAAATAAGAAAAAAAAAAAAAGAAAAAAAAAATAGGAGAAAAGGAAATGAACCATATATGTCACTTGCCTAGACCCAGGAGAGGGACAAACTGTACTGTAGAATGGTATGAGGAGTGATAAAATAGTAAGAAATTAAGGTAACTAAAGAACAGAGAGTTTACCAAGAAACTGTGGAACTATTCCTCTTGAGGAGCAAAATCACAGGAGTAAAATGATTGTATCTTAGCCATATATTAAAAACCAACAAAGAAAAATAGCACTTCTTTTCTTTTAAAGATATGATCCCTTAATAAAAAATCAAAATATTCCAAACCAATAAACTAATATTGTAATTTTTGTTGTCATGACTTTAATGCTCATTAAAAAAACAAACAAGTGAAAACATGTTGGTGATTTTTTTTTTTTCCAACCTAAGAAATTCTACAATTATATTCTATGTTGCTACACTTTTGATCTTTAAAAAAACAAACTGTTTTTGTTCAAAAAATTATCCTGGCTTCATTAGCTCAGCAGTGATTTGGGGAACCTGCTCTCAGGTTTCAGCTATAGACTGTGGTTTCAATTATGTTTTTAATTTAATCTCTTTCCTAAATTGTCGATGTGGATTCCAGTTAATGAAAGTTATGGTGGCATCAGAACTTTTTCTTCACCCTTGTACTCATTTCATTTTACATATCATTTCCCACAGTATATTATATTGCTCAATTAATAAACACCGGTTCATAGAATCATAGAATTACTCAGGTTGGAAAAGCCTAACCATAGTACCCTAATTCTAACAACCGTCTGTTAAATCATATCTCTGAGCACCACATCCAAACTGCTCATAAACACATCCATGGATGGTGATTCAGCCACCTCCCTGGGGAGCCTATTCCAGTGTTAACTACCCTTTCTGTAAAAAAGTGTTTTCTAACATCCAGCCTAAACTTACCTTGGCACAACTTGAGGCCGTTTCCTTTCGTCCTGTCACCAGCAAGAAGAAACTTGCCCTGCTCTCACTATAAGCACCTTTCAGGTACTGAAAGAGAGCAAGGAAGTTCCCCCCTCAGCCTCCTTCTCCCCAGACTAAACAGCCCGAGCTTCCTCAGCCTATCCTCATAGGGCTGATTTTTCCAAGCCCTTCACAAGACTTGTTGCCCTTCTCTGGACCTGCTCCAGTACCGCCATGTCATTTTTGTACTGAGGTGTCCAAAACTGAACACAGTACTCAAGGTGAGGCCTCGCCAATGCCAAGTACAGGGGCAGGATTCCTTCCCTAGTACTGCTCACCACACCATTCTTGATACAAGCCAGAGTGACATTGGCCTTCTTGGCCACCTGGGCACACTGCTGGCCCATATTCAGCCGGCTGTCCATCAGCACACCAAGGTCCCATTCCATTCCAGCCACGCCTCTCCAAGCCTGTAGGGTTGCCTGGGGTTGTTGTGACCAAAATGCTGGACCCGACACTTGGCCCTATTGAAACTCATTCTGTTCACCTTGGCCCATCGATGCAGTCTATCCAGGTCCCTCTGTAGTGCCCTTCTTCCCTCTGGCAGATCAATGACAGATCAATGATCCCTCCCAGCTTGGTGTCATCTGCGGACTTACTGAGGGTGCATTCAATTCCCTCATCAAGATCATCTGTGAAGATGTTGAACAGAAGCAGTCCCAGCACTGAGCCCTGGGGATCATCGTTCATGACCAGCTGTCAACTGGATTCAACTCCATTCACCACAACTCTTTGGGTCTGGCCATCCAGTGCTTCACCCAGTGGAGCGTATGCCCATCCAGATCATGGGCAGTCAGCTTCTCTATGAGAACGTTATGGGGGACAGTGTCAAAGGCCCTACTGAAGTCCAGGTAGACCACATCAACAGCTTTCCCTCATCCACCAAGCAGGTCACCTTGTCATAGAATGAAATCAGGTTCGTCAGACAGGATCATAACAGGATGAATGAGAAAAAGAAAGTATTTGATAATGTTTGTAGCAGCTGTCTTACAGTGAATGAGTTGGTGAAAGAAAATCCCGTGTATTTTGGTGTGCTGGGGGCTTCAGGTAACACTTGTCAGTTGGTTGCCACATTTAATGTCTGAGATAGAATTACTAAAGTTGGAAGATCTGCAGGTAAATCAATCCATGGAAAACAATTGGGTTTCAGCTCCCAGGCTTGAAACGATCAATGTGACTGCACCAGGCATTCTCATCCTGCTTTGTGGTTTTCTAGGTAACAGCGTAGCTTGCCCTAATCAGTGTGCTGAGATTATAGTTAATTCTAAAACTCAAGGTGGTGGTGTTTTTTTCTCATTGACTGAATAGAGTCTATGTACATTATGGAGAAGACTCTGCAGCTGTAAATAAATGTAAGTGGTTATCACATTCCCTTATTGCTATCTCTGTTACACCCAAGGGAGTTTCCTTTCTGTGTTCTGTTCTGACTTTAGTTGGGACAGAGATTTTTGGTCTTTTTTTCTTTGTAGTGTCTGGTATGATGCTTTGTTTTTACTTTAGTAGAAAAACAACATTGATAATGCACCAGTGTTTGTTGCTGTTGCTCAGTAACACTGGTCAGAGCCAAGAGTATTTCAGATTTTCAGCTTCCAGTACAGTCCTGCCATGAAGTAAACCAAGAGGGCACAAGGAGCTGTGAGAGGGACAGAACCAGGATAGCTGACCCAAAGTCGCAAAAAATATTTCATACCCTATGAAATTGTGTGAAAAAACTTTATAACAGATGGGAGTTGCCTGGGAGGGAAGCCTCTTCTGGGCTGGACATGGGCTGATCAGTGGTAAACAATTGCTTTGCACATCACTTGTCTTATATATGTGTGTGTATTATTAACACTCTTATTTCTGTCTTCCTTTTCTGTCTTAGTAAAGAGTTTTTTGTTGTTGTTGTTGTTTTTTTGTCCCAACCCATGAGTTCTATTTCTTCCCTTCATTATTCTGAAGGTGAGTAAAAGGCTGCATGCTTTTTAGCAACCTGAAAGGTTAAACCACAACAGCATTATTTATCTGTCCATCTAGATTCTTAAATGCAGAAGACCATGTGAGGAAGATGCAAAAAGCATTTCCTTCTTTTATCTATGTCATTTAGTATAATTGTGTTTAATGCAAATAATATGCTGTTATGTTATAGTATTTTTTTTGTGTGTGTTTTTTCCCTTGATTCCCTTTTTAAAAAATATTTATTTATTTGTTTATTTTGTTCATAGCCAAGAATGTGTCCAGTAACTGAAAAATAGATGGATATAAACTGATTAAGGCTGCTTTTTACTAAACGACTTTAATAAAATTTAAGTAAATGCATGGTTTCTCTTGGACATATATTTGTTTTAGCCAGTGTAGCAGACTCTCATTACTGTTGCTCTTTAGTATTGCAGTTTTGTATTTTAGTATTGCTAGTCTTGAAAATAACAGATACTCCAAATTGCAAAACTAGTAACATAACCTACAAACAGCTGCTGCATGTAGGTGACAGGATGAGGGGAAATGGCCTCAAGTTGCACTAGGGTAAGTTCAAGTTGGATATCAGAAAACACTTCTTTACAGAAAATGTAGTTAAGCACTGGAGTAGGCTCCCCAAGGAGGTGGTTGAGTCACTGTCCCTGGATGGGTTTAAAAACCGTTTGGATGTGGTGCTCAGGGACATGATTTAGCTGAGGGATTTTAGTTAGGATAGTATGATTATGTTGTAGTTGGACTCAGTGATCTTTAAAGTCTTTTCCAACTTGAGTGATCCTATGATTCTACGTGCTTTTCTACTTCCTGAAATTATTTGTTCACTTTAAATTACTGGTCTAAGAGCTGAAAAGTCGTACCAAACAACATGTTTGAGAGAAACTATATTAAATTAATGGATACTTGCTATTGGTATGCAAACTTTCAATATGTCTGGGTCACTTTTAGCTGTATATGTTTTGTGATTAAAGTATTAATTTCTAGTGACCAGTATCAACTATTTCCTTAATGTAGATATGTCCAAGTAATTTAAGTTCAAACAGTCTGAACTGATGAATTGGTCTATTTGAAGCAGACGAATATAATGGAAAATTTAGCTGTTCCTTTAATTTGCAATGTATTTCTCCTGGCAGCTAAGCATGTTACATTTTCCCAGAATTAATTGTGTGTGGATAATAAGGAATCACTGTACTCTTCTTTTTTTTAGGTCTCTACTAGTCTTCAGGATTGTCTCTTTCACTTCTGTGGAATGTACTAGCTTCACACAATTTGAGTCCTCATTTTATTTCAGATATCTTCTATGGCATAAAGAATAAACAAAGATAATCATCTTCTGATTATTGCAATATATGATGTTCAAATAACTTGGAACAGCTTACACTTGGAAGGTTCTTGTTCTTCAGCACTAGTGTTCAGCCTCTTTGATCGTACTGGTCCACGTAAGGAGGAGCCTCTGTATTCCACCTTTGCAAATACTGTAATGGCACTCAGAAGCTAGATGCTGCTTCTGGTGACAGTTGTATTATTGGACTTAGAAGAACAACCAGCTCATTGTGATCACTTAATCTCATATGAAAATTTATTGTTTTACTCAGATCTTTATCAAAGGGTAGCACTCCACTTTTCTTATGGGACTTTTGTAGACTCTGGTTCCACTTTGAGCAGTAAGGCAGAAAAATCTGTCTTTGGGGAGCATGTTTTGTGAGAATTCTTCCTGAAATCTGCAGAGAGGTATAAACTAGAAATCTGTCTTAAGTTTTATAATACATTTTCTATATTGGTAATGCCTCTTCTACAAGTCAGGAATTTTCTTCCCATGATCCCTTTGAATGGCTGAGTCTATCATCAATTTCTGACTTGTTGGAAAGATGAAGGTAAAAGAAAGCCTGAGAAGAAGAAGGAGTTTTTATAAACTGGCTCAAACTGTTATAATTACATGAAGATAAATGACATTTGAAAATTCCAAGTGCTTATTGCTGGTGTCTAAGGCTGTGGATACTCACCCCAGTTTTATTTCTAGGCAGGAAAAACAGTAGTCTATCTCTGTAGAGGTAGTGGTGATACATTGGGACCTGTGGAAAAATTATTGCAAGTTAACAAGGATATCTGTTCCTCACAAGGAAACATTCTGAATAACAAGAGTCCTACTGGTGAACCAGAGCAGCCGCTCAGCCTAGCATCAGAAAGGTACAGATTTTAGACTTCTATGGAGAAACATGCTGTTACTTTATTGGAGAGGATCTGTTTAACTTTTTCATGTGGTAGTCATGTAATTCTGCTCTCTTCAAATCCTAGAAAGATAAAATTGAAGCATATTCATCTTTTAATGTTGCCTATTTAATATATTTTTAAATGTTTATCACTAAATTGTTTGCCTTCAAAAAGCCCTTCTAATGTCATTTATCTGCTTACTTTGTAACTGTTTATCTCCCTTACACTGTAAATTAGTGATGTAAATACTCTTGACTGAGTTTCTATTGAGCTTCGTCAATATGAGATGGAAAAAAGCAATGACACAGATCTACTCTAAGACTAGAAATAATCATATCAGCATTATTACATTTGCATTATCAGGAAGGGCACAAATAATGAAGAGTGCATGAAGAGTGCGTTCTCCTGAACATTTGTAAAATGGCTTATTTTTATTGGTGGAGTCCTTAATACACTCTGCTGGTGCAAAATTTCTTTCCTTTTTTTTTTTTTTTTTGTTTGTTTGTTTGTTTGTTTTTTTGTTTTCTTCTGCCCTTTCCAGAAAAACTCACAGGAAAGAGGAAATATATAACAAGATCCCCAGTGGGCTGAGTTGACTTCTTAGTATCTGAGTGAGCAGAAGTTATTCAATGTATGTTGCAAAATCTCTTCTTTCTGCCCTAAAGCAGCTGACATACTAATGCAGGCAAGTTTTCAACTGCAGATGTATTTTATAGTAAGCAACCGCTGTTATTTCATTATCTGTTTTGTTAACAAATTAAGTGAATTCTTGTTCAGTGGCTGGTGAAAGTCTTCATTGTGGTCTTACTGGGGCACAGACCATCAGCAGAAGAATGAAAAGTAGCTAGTGTGAGCCAGGGACAAAAAGTCTCTTGCAGCTCTTAACTTATAGTGAAGTGACTCAGAACACTGAATTGCAGTGAAAGTTCTAACCTGATCATCCAGAATTTCTTCACAGCTTTTCATCTCATGGTTAACAATCCTAATAACTTTTGCTTTTTCTTGGGGAAAAAAAATAAAATAAAAATGAATTACATCTATTGGTAAGAAAGACTTAAATGGCTGATGCTGTGCAGCAACGTACTGTTTTCTGTTTCTAGTTGCTTGAACTTCATTTCAAGCATCTGCTCCCTGACATTCACTCAGTTCCAAACACTGATTTGTGTTTGTCAAAGCACAACGGGGTTGGGGGGGGAAAGGGGGGTGTTAAACACTTTTAAATAAGTGAAATAATGAAAATTACAAATAAACAAATATAAAACTGGAGGATCAAAACACTACTTAGAATGGAGGAGAGGAAAAAACAGTTCTATTTTTCTCTGTAGTTGTATATTTATTATATATATATTTCTTAAAAAGAGTTTTAAATTTCATTTTATTTTTCATAATTTAGTCCCATTCCCTACCAGTAAAAGTTTCACTGATGTAGTGTTATACCATGAAAATGTGCTTTCTGCTTTGAAAAACTGCTGTTTTTTCCTGTCTACTCAAAACTGAACAAAATAATTGTGGGATCATAATTGTGGTTCCCTCTTCTTTCTTTGAAGCAGTAGCTTATTTGAGATTAATTCAGGATGACAGAAAAATTACCCCACAGTTCTTTCTGTTGACATGGGACTTTTCTAAAGTGACTATGAAGTGTGTGGTTGAATTAATGGAATGATCTTATCTGCATCCTCAATACCTTCTTTCAGTCTAGTATCTTTTTAATTTTTAATTTTTATTTTTCTCTGTGTTTCCCAGAAAATGATAGACCAAAGAAATTCTGTCTTTTCTACTTCGAAGGGATAGGACAAGTGCAATTCATTTTGGTGAACTGGTGTACAATCATTCTTATTGGTATAAATAATAAGACATAAATATATACCATTTTTATTGGTATAGGAACATCTTAATATTTTTCCCTTGAATACATGTTGTTGGTGGAGAATAGTAGTGTTGTAACCCTACTGAATATCCCTGATGATTTTGCTCAACGTGATTTATTTTGTGTAGTTTCTGTACTAAGCTGTTCTTATTTCAGAGGCGATCAGAAAACAAAAGAATTATACAGTTTCAAGCCCTTAGGGGGTTTAAGCATTGTGTTCTGTTTCTTAAAGTATGTTTTGCTGTACTGAAGTTGGGCAAGAACAGTCTTTCCATGTGCCAGAACTAAATAGCTCATGCTACTGAATTTGATGATTCCAGCTGATACACAGTATTGGGTAGAATGGCTTTTTAACAGTATTTTTACAGTGAAGCACACTCATTTTAAAAACTTATCTTGACATTTTAAGATACAGGATGGAAGGACACAATCAGCTGAAATTCCTGTTTCTTCTACAGAGAACAAGCACTTCATTTTCTTTTGTGTGCAACAGGTTGGCTTTTGTTGTCATTGTTGATTGTTTTTTTTCCCCCTTTTTGTTTTGAATGTAGAAGCAGTAAAGACACAGACTAGAGGTAAATGTAGAACCAGCTCTTTTCAAACCTCTTGGGTAGGAAAAATGTGTTAAGATACACAAAGAAAAAGCTTTGTTTGAGATCAGCTTCACTGTTCTGGTAAAACTGCTTGTTGATGCCAATCACGCAATAAGGTTGAATCAGTACTGAAAAAGAAATGTTATGTACTGGGATACATTGTGGTCTTAGCCTTGTTCCAACTACTGTCAGATTTGGTCTAGGACCAGAGATCACTTACTACACATTTATGGACAGACTGGAATAATATTTAATTTTTATATTAAAAAAAAAAGAACTAAGGGAGTAAAAGAGAACACTGGGTTAGCTGAAATATTCTCTTTGGTTTGATACTGAGCTCAATAAAGTTGCACTGGGCCTTTTTGATTGTTGTTGTTGATCCAATTGCATAATTCCATTACAGTAAGTTTTCCTGTCTGTGTGAGATTGCTACAACAAAGTAGATCATAGGCATTACTAAATTCAAATAGATTTCATCATCTTTTCCCCTGTGTTTTCTAGGAAATTTGTCTTTTTAAGAGTACAGAAAAATGTTATGATTAAAACCTCTTTTTGACTAACAAATTTTAGATGTTCATTGTTACTTACTTATATTTGAGTTGCTTACAAACTGGTTACTTAATGATGTGTCATCATTAGGTGAAAATTTTTCCAGACATCAGTGCTACATGTATTATTAAGTCTGCACTTCCTTTAATCTTCTCTCACTTCCATTTTAATTTTTTTTAATTTTTATTTTATTTTTATTTTTCCCCTTCAGTCCTGTGAGTTCTTATGAGCCTTCCAAGAAAACTGCCTGAACTAGTTTCCTTGAATGATTCTCAGCAGAGACAGAGAACATTAAAGATCTAATTTATCTAAATGTTGTTAGCTTGGTCTTCCTCTAATATGGCCTCCATTCTTTCTCCCTTATTCTTAATTATAAACATTGAGTGTTTGATCTCAATTAACATCTTTATATAGAATAAGGCAATGAAATGGAAAGAAGAAAATTTCAGCTTTTTTGTCACCTGCAATACTTTTCTCCTCCAGTATATAACAAGTCCCTCTTTCTCCCATTACATTATCAGATTGAATGCATTTCAGAGCACTTCCTGATTGCCTTTTATGTTTTCTTCCAGCTGTATATCGTTTTGTGCCATCATCTCTGCTTATCTCTCCATCATGTGCTATTCTTCTAAATGGCTTTTTAGTGTTATGTCCTTGTTTCTGTTGTGTACAACTACCTGTTCCCCTCTCCCACTTCCTGATCACTGAAGAGCTCCTGATGGAGGTGGCGTCTTACTACACCCATCACCTATTCACTATACTGGAGATCGTTGTCATCAGAATTTGCAGTCTCATTATAATCAGCTATTCTCCTGCACTATGACAAAAATTAAAGATCTATTATTAAAAGAAATATGAGAAGAGATTGCAGGAAGTATAGACTAGTACTTCCCTAAGTAGTATTAAGAAATAAAATAGTCAGAAATGGTTACACTAAAAAGATAATAATAATAATAATATAGAAAAATATGTATGAGATACGTATTACTATAGCTTTTGTAAGATACAATACATCAGTTATTATTAATTGTTATTAGTTTGTGTGTCTGGGAAGTAGCCTTGTTTGTGGATCATACTTTGCAAAGTAGCTTGCAAATATATGTAAAGGGGTGAGAACCCAGAAGATGACAAAGATGACACTTTGCACATTAAAATCTCTCTGTGAACATCATCTTTTGCAAAGACTGAGATAGGGCAATAACCCAGGTGGTCCTGTGGAGCAATTAAATTCTCATTTCCCCATAGGAATCTATTAAATCTCAGCTGGTTGCATCTGAACATACAGATCTTCCAGCCTTCACTACTGAGCAAATCCTTCATTTGACAGTTGAGCTTTAAGTACTGAAACCCAGGAGCAAATAAATTTTTTCAATAATGAAAAAAGAAGTTGTGATTTTTCCATGCAAATTAAATGCTGAAATTATGGTGCCAAATCTTGTACTTGTGTTGTGAAATAAAGCAATAACCAAAATAAGAAGAGCCTTGATGAGATGAGATAGTAAAGTGGGGGAAAAAAAATGAGCGTGGGTGCCATCACCTGAGGGTGTCATTGGAAAATCAGTGGAAAGGTAAGGTGACTGAAGTTTTTTCAGTACAACATAAAACATAACATGAGTTTGCTGTGTTAGTTAAAGCATTTTTGCTGCCTAGATGTTTGATTGATTGAAATGGGTTGTTTTTGTTTGTTTGTTTGTTTGTTTGTTTTTAAGAATTATAATGTATGGATTGTAAACACTAAACATATTATATTTTATGCTCATTTTTGCAAAACCTAGCTCTGTTGTGAAGTATGTTAGACTGATAATCCTTACCTTATAACATCACCCCGTGAGCAGCAATTCTCCATTTTTAGTTCAGTAAGTAACTTCTCACTCATGCTGTACAAATACAAATGATTTCCCACAATGGCATAAGCCCTTCATGGCACAGCACATCATCTTATGTGGATGCAGTGTTGTTGGTAGTGTTATGCTGTAAATATATATATATATATAAATACCTATCTACATAAGATTGACCATTTCCTTCAAAACAGAGGTTACAATCACTGAAGGGGCCACGGGACTGAAGAAATAAGGAAAGCTTAATGCATTAGTGTACAATCTTTTCCCTTGTCTAGATCATATCAAATGAAGAGGAAATGCCTTGGGCTGCATATACGTAGATTGCACTGAAAGGAATGCTCCTATGTATTTCCATGGGATCTACAACAGCTATGAAGAGCACAATAATACTATTAGATAGAACAAATTCTCATCTACAAAGCACTATTTTAAAACATATTCACCACCATTAGCTATGGATTTTCATCAGCAATGAACAAGAGCATGAATTCCATGGTCATAAAAAACTGCATCAGTGGAGTTGACCTGCTGTTGCCACTGCTGAAATGCACCACCCATGACCTCACTCTGCTGACATCCACTGTTTCAACTGCATCAGCATTCAGCAACTATTGATGACTGTCAATGAATGCCATTTTTTTCCTACACGGAGGAATTCAGTGACACATCTTTGCTTCATATTTGCTTCCATAGCAGATGCCATTCTGACAGACAGCAAAATGGCACAGCAGCAAAATGTAATGGAATATTGGTGGGAAGGTTCATCTTCTACTTCCGTATCACCATCTGTCTCTGATGTTTTGAACCAGTATAATAAAACAGGAGGCATTACTTTTGGAGCAGTCCTTATAAGATATATAGTAGAGTTGATGTTTATAAATAAGAAAACACATCTTAACTTTTAATACATTTTATAAAAACAAAAAAACCAATGCACCAGTCCAGTTTGACGGCAGTGGTTCCAATTGTTAGTGAGTTCTCAAGGTGTTCATCAGAGATTTTTGATGAAATTTTATTCTTCCTGTGTTTCATTCTTGAAAAAAATTCAAAAATGTATGTACTTCAAGAAAGCAGTGATGTGAATAAGGTGTTATGGTGAAGGGAGAGATATTTTTCTCTGGTGAGGTCTTATAAAAGTCTAGTAAAGAGACATGATCCACTTTTGAGTTGAATATCTGATTGCAACTTTATAATTTCCATTTAATAATGTGCAAGTTACATATGTGAACTGAAAATATAATCTCAAGCATACTACAAAAATAAATAAATAAACAAAACCTTTTCCAGCAGTCTGTAAACCTATTCTCAAATTCCTTTATCAAAGCAAAAAGCAGGACTGAGTATTTTTTGCTGTTTACAAAACTGTGTTCAGCCAGTGTAACAAAATGCATGAAAATATTTGTGGTGCTAACTTGAGTTTGCGCTGCACTGAGCCCTCCCTTTGTCCTGGTTTCTACTGATACGCTGTTAATATGGGTGTGTGCAGTGGAGGATGAGCCACGTAGCCCTTGGGCTGGACATGTTTGGTTTAATGGTTTTAGATTGATTGCTTTGGTTTATTGGGTCATCAGTTGCCAATTACAAGAACTCCACTGTGTACAATTTTTAAACAAACAAGCAGCCAGCTAGAACCCAGATACTGTGATGCCTCTATGGCTCCTGCAAAAGATCTCAGAATGTGCACTGATTTTTAAAGGCCTACACTGTTTCAGCTGACAGTGTGACCATGGCTGTTGAATAAATACAAGAATTAATTATCCTTATTTAAATGCTGAACAAGACAAGAAAATAAATGAATAAGGAAGACTCTGAGGCAAAAGGTAAATAAATAAATAAATAAATAAATAAATAAATAAAATTGCAGTCTGACCTCAAAGCAAAGGGCTGATATAAAATTTGGGGTTGTTTTCTGGTACTGTAGATTTTGAGTAGAATTGGTTGTCATTCCACATATGACCACCAGAGGATCCATTTTCAATAGTGTGAACTATTGATCTATGCTAATTTTGCTGATTACTCAGTTTGAATTGCAATGAACTCTCAGCTTTTTCAAATGCCCAGGGGCACTGCTCCACATTCTATAATTGGCTAGTGAATGCTGTTATCACCTGACAATTCCAATTTTATATCAAATCACCTTACTTCCCCTAGTTGTCTCTTTTTTCTAGCTCAGTGGTCAGTCATTGTTTTAATTGCTGAAACTCTGCCAGAACAGAAAAAGGAAGACTTTGATGCCCTTTTAGAACTGGTGGAAGAGTTACCCTGACTCCACAGAATCTGTGCTTGTGATCATGATTGTCTCCAGCTGAGAGGCTGTTAAATGTGAAAGAGCTGGATGGATATTACAAGGATTAGCAAATATTAAAAGGTAGAAGGAAAAATAAATAAGTAAAAAAAGCAAAACAAACAAAACAAACAAACAAACAACAACAACAACAACAACAAAAAAACAGCTGGAAATTTGTAGGAATGAAAGATTCCTCTTGAAAGGTAAAGAAGTGCTTAGTAGCTTCTACAAAAATCAGCTATTCAATGGTGATCCAATGCAAGATAGTGTGGTACAAAATACTTTCTGTGACAGAACTCATTGTAGACCCACAAAACAGTAGCTAAGGGTGATTGCAACTTTGCAGCGTCAAACTACAAAATGTTTCTGATACTTCAACCACTGACAAAATCCTCAAGTACGGGCATGGTTTGGGGAATATTTTTTTTATACACACACACATATATATATATATTCCTTCTTTCTTGACCTGGTGGAAGAACATTTTCAATTAGGAGAACAGCAAACAAAAAAATTATTCTCCATCCCTCTCCCTTTTGTTCATTATCAGAAATCAGTATCGATAGCAGTCATTCTAAAAGCAACTCTACAAAGAAATCATCTTCTCATTTGTTTTTTTTTTTTTAAAAAAAAAAGCAATCAGAAAGGGGACATGAATGTGACTCAAGAGAAGCTCCACTCAAAGAAGGCCAATAGGGGGATCCCAATGGCCGAGAGGCACAAGACAACCCCTAGTCACAGTCCTCTCCAGGGGTGACATCTACTACCATGGGTCAGCAGCAGACCCTGTTCTAAGATCTACAATCTCCACAGACTGAGGGGTAACTACTAGAGGTGGGGGTTCTTAATGCAATAGCAGTGTAGAGCATTTGGGCATTTTACAAGACTTGTTATTGGGAGTTTTTGGAAAAAACAGAAGGTAAATCAGAAAATGTAGCTGAGAAAAATCTATTTATTCTTAAAGGGGAAAAAGGTTTCTATATTCTTTGATAACTTTAAAAAGCTTTCAAATGTACATTTTAGGTCAACCTGAAGCAAAATTAAAAATTTTGTTCATATCTGAAGAAGTCTTGAACAAATCTGCTCTTATAATTTTGAAGTTAAAAAAGAAATCATCTCTATTTTTCTTCAGTCAATTCAAAATACTTGAGATTTCTGATTTTTTGAAGCCATATTGTCCTAATTGCAATGGAATTATTTTTCTGTGACACTGCAATAATCTAAAATATTTACTTCTATTCCCATGAAAGTTTCAAATTGAGGTCTTAAAGGTAATATTTTAAATCCTAGAAATTGTGTCTTCATAGAGAAGAAATACATCTTGATGGACTTTCAAATCCCTAAAATGCATTTGTGGAGGGGAAGTAGGGCAGTAAAGATAGAAGTGTGGAGACATTGTGCTCTGCTAGCACAATTCAAGCAGTCAAAGAAAAAAATCATTTTTATTTTTATTAAATACAAATTCATACCATCTTGCTAGCCCTCAGTGCCTAAAAGCACTGGAAACGAATGCCTTTGTTGGGTCCACAACCAAAGTAAACCAGCCTAACATTTTTGAAGCTATAGTAACAGTTACTGTCAGAAATGATTTTATTGAACTGTGGTAAATTTATCATAATTCTCATTGCTTACACAGGGATGTGTTGATCTCTGCTTGAAGCAAAGGTTGGTGCTTGATAATGTGGGAGGAGTGCTGTGCTTTTATTTTCCTCTCTTTTTTGTCTTATTATAGTCCTGACCTCATGTGAAACCAGATCCTGCCATGCCCTGAGGCTTGACTTATGCTGGAATCTGTGTCTAAGGAAATGTACTGGAGGGGGTTATTTTTATTTCTTAGAAGTCTTATAATATGTTCACCTTCACCATGAAGTGATACAAAAGTCAGGTCCTCTTTGCAAAGGAGGGTAGTCTCCACTGGGCTTTTAAAAGTCTGGATTTGTCTTCTCCACTCTCATTTCTGGAGCTGCTTCACCTATTACTGACACTGGGAAGTTAGGAGGAAAAAGCCATGATTCTCTATCTTAAAACTTAGTGGTATGACATATGCCATAAGAAAGACATTATCCCATACAGGAAAACTGTCAATTGAATTAGTATTTCCTTAAGTGACAGAACTTAAGCCAATGAAATCTGGTGACAGTACTCTAATTTCTGAGTGGTATAAAGATTTTGGTTTCATTAAAGATGATTTGGTTTAGAAGCACATATTTTGAATTATGTCTTTTATTTACATAGCCCAGGTCTTAGACAAATTTAATATAGTAGTTTCCCAAGAATCTGGATATACGGTGTGAAGGAGTCTGTCTTTAACCTGCTTATTCAGTGAGGTGCCAGTTTCACCTAGACTGGTCACTCTGAGTACATTTAATTCCCTCTCCACATATAAATATGTTTTGTTTGTTTAAAATGGCAATAGGGGAAATGCTACTAGTCTCCTCCTTGGTGTCCAGCCTTAATGAATACCACCCTTGTCTCAGAATTTTCTTATCAGAACAAACTGAGTAATTGCTGTAGACCACTACACAAGCTGACTGGGAGCTGAAAGTGCAGTACTAGTTTGAATCAGATGTACAGTGTAAAGACCATGCTTCACCAATAGGAGCAGAAGAACTACTGCAGGAGCACAACTACCAGTATCTCATCATGGTGGAAGTAGGGTGCAGAAGCACATGCTAGCAGGTGGAAAAAGTGGCTGTTGTGACAACAGTTGCATCAGCATAACTGTACCATAGTTTACCACCAGTATCTTGGCTCAGTAGAAATATCTTTCTCAATCCCACTATCATGCAATGTGTTGAATTGTATGTGAGTGTTTAAGCTCAGTTACTCAGATGAGAAATTCAGATCTTATACCTAATGCTTCTGTTGGCATGATGGTACACAAAAGCCCTACTTAAAAATATGTTATTTTGGGGTTTCTTTGTCTTTCTTGCTAAAGCAGGAGGCCCACTGTCATGGTTTTGCAATTTTGTAATTTTGCTATCAGTATTCCACATCATAACATCATGTTAAGCATAGATAATTTTGACGAATCTGCTGCTCACAGAAAGAAGACTACATGTCCCAGGGAGCACCACGGTCAGTCATATGACCAGGACTATATAATCTCACTTCAGTGCTGGACTCGCTCTCTCGGATCCTGCCAGCCATGGGGGAGTGTGTGGAAGCGTTCCAGCCGTTTCGCCTAGAGTTACAGTAGGCCTCTCGGTTTTGGGACTCACTCTCTCTTATTTTACTTGATTTGTTAGCCTTAATTCCAATTATATTGCATTATATTGTGTTATTCTGTATTCTGATATAGTATTTAGTAAAATAGTGTGCCTCTTTAGATCGCTGCCGCTGTATTTATTTTCTCTTTCCCTGTTTTCTTTTCCTTTTGGGATAGCGGCCCTGCAGGCCGTCTATACCCCTGTCATGGGTGCCGGTAGATTTTAGGGTAACCTTTGACATAATTGGTGGAGAATGCGGGCAGATTGCCAAGAAATTTGGGCAAAAAGGGGCAAAAGTGGGGAAAAACTGCAAAAGCTGCTGTTTTCCCTGCTGTTCCTTTAGCTTTTACAGAGCTACGAGTTTTTTTTTCGTTAAGGAGCTATCTAAAGTTTACGTTTCTGCACCTGGGAGCTTGACCTTGAAAGTCCAGGCGGACGGCCAATACCCCAGAATATTTTGTAAACTTTTAGCTCTGCTATCTCGTTATTGAAGAGAGGAAAAAAAAAATGTGTGCTCTGTTAAAACTGCTAGTAAAACTGCTTTTCAGGGGACTGCATGCTCCTTGTCCCTTCCCTGAATCCATTATGCAGTTTTTGAATGCCCATTTGACCACACTGTTAATTTCCCTGAACATACTGTTGGTTATTTTATTAATCTCACTCAGTATCTGGATTTATAACATTCTGAGGAAGTCTTCCCCAGAACCAGAGAATACTGAGTGGCAGGGAGTGTGGAGAGGCTTTGAGGAGACTTTAAAAAGGCAGACATCTTCAGTGTCATGGAGCTTTACTCCTGAACACTTGAAGAATCCTGAGAGCTTGATCGCATATTTGAGGCAGGAATGTTGCGGCACAGGCAGATCTCAGGAGGCACAAATGATTTGGGGCCTGGCTAATGCCTATTGGGCCTTATTCAATTTTGAAGCTGAGAGAGAGAGTCTCAGAGCTGAAAAGGCAGAGAGGGAAAAAGTTTCTGAAGCTGAGATAGAGAGTCTCAGAACTGAGATGGAGAGTCTCAGAGCTGAGAGAAATGACCTCCTATATCAGCGTGACACCCTCCGGTCCGAACTTGATGCCCTCTGGTCCAGGCAAGACACACCCCAGTCTGAGCGAGACGCCCTTCGGTCTGAGCGAGATGCCCTTCGGTCCGAGCGTGACACTCTCCAGTCCGAGCGTGACACTCTCCAGTCCAAGCGCAACGCCCTCCAGTCTGAGCACGACGCCCTCCAGTCTGAGTGTAACAACCTCCGGTCAGAGCAAGGCTCCTTCCCGAGCCCAGGCGAGGCAGCCTGTAGCGGAGCAGCGCAACCCCAAGCGGACGTCACCGGTCTCAGCTCTCCCGGTGGGTCTGTTCCATATCTGGAAGGGGTTGGTGCGCTTCCAGGCTGAGCAGGCGCCCACCGCTATGGCCATGGGGCAGGAGAACTGCACTGCCCCCATCCAGCCCACTGGAGGCCCGGCTGTCCGGCATGAGGGGTGGCCTTAGATGTGGCTGAACGGGAGAGGTGGCCAATGCTTCATCTTTATACTGACTCATGGATGGTGGAAAATGCCTTATGGGGGTGGTTGCAGCAGTGGGAACAAGACAACTGGCAACGACGAAGAGGTAAACCTATTTGGGCTGCTGAACTGTGGAAAGACATTGCTGCCCAAATAAGAAACATTGTTGTAAAGGTGCGCCATGTAGATGCTCACGTGCCTAAAAGTAAGGCTACTGAAGAACATCAAAATAACCATCAGGTTGATCGAGCTGCCAAAACTGAGGTGGCTCAAATAGACTTGGACTGGCAGAACAAGACTGAATTATTCCTAGCTCGATGGGCCCATGAGACCTCAGGCCATCAAGCAACAGATGCAACATACAAGTGGTCCAGAGACCGAGGGGTGGACTTAATTATGCATGCTATTGCTCAGGTCATTCATGACTGTGAAATATGTGCCATAATTAAACAAGCCAAGAGGATGAAAACTTTTTGGGGGGAAGGGCGATGGCAAAAATATAAATATGGGGAGGCATGGTAGATTGATTATATCACCTTGCCATGATCTCGCAATGGTAAGCGTTATGTGCTCACCATGGTGGAGGCAACCACTGGGTGGCTTGAAACATACGCAGTACCAGTACCCCATGCTATCGCCCGAAATACCATATTAGGGCTGGAGAAGCAAGTTCTATGGAGGCATGGTACTCCAGACACTGCCCCAGCAGTTCCACTCCTATCCCTGTCACCTGGGCAAGAAGCAGGAGCTCATGGTGAGGATGGTGTGGATGTGCCAAGTGAGCCACCCCGCAGTGAGGGGGGTCATCCTGCAGCCACGAGGCCTGGGTTCACTGTTCCCCTATGAGGGTTTGGAGCTGAACTCTCCAGGCCAGGATGTGAAGCTGCTGGCACAATCGTGTGCCCCGGTGGCGCGGTGATAGAAGTGCTGCTTGCAACACCGGAGGCCTGGGTTCGAATCCCCGCTGTGGCACAAGTGGTAGAAGTGCCGCTCTGCTACACAGAGGGCTCGAATCCTGGGAGTTGGACTCGATGATCTCTAAGGTCCCTTCCAACTCGCACAATACTGTGATACTGTGATCACCTGCTGGGGAGTTTCTTGCTGAGCCTCTCCTTGATGCTTCTGTTCCACTGAAGGGAATGGATGACTTGGAGGATGGCCATACCACCAGCAGTGATGCTGGTCTGCTTCTCCCCTCTGCTTATGCTCTGGGCTCCTGCCCTGACATCCAGTGATGGAGACAGAGGAGGACAGTCCCAAGAAGTCCTCTGTGCAGTGGCCCTGTAGCTTAGGGAAAGGATGAGTGCACCTTGACGTGGGGGACGCCCTGCTAGTGCTGCCTTTCTCCCTTTCTTCCCTCCACCATGTTCCTCTTTCTGGCAGTTTTGCCATTTCCTCGACTTAGCAAATAATAGTGTGTTAAGTTACGGAGTTTTATTTTCAGCCTAAAGATTTGCATGAAAATAGATATAAATTGTTAAGAAAATAAGGTTGCTGATTGCTCACGACTATATATATGTGTGTGTGTGTATAATAAGCATAATGTAATGATGTAGAATAAGGGGTGGAATGTCATGGTTTTGCAATTTTGTAATTTTGCTATCAGTATTCCACATCATAACATCATGTTAAGCATAGATAATTTTGACGAATCTGCTGCTCACAGAAAGAAGACTACATGTCCCAGGGAGCACCACGGTCAGTCATATGACCAGGACTATATAATCTCACTTCAGTGCTGGACTCGCTCTCTCGGATCCTGCCAGCCATGGGGGAGTGTGTGGAAGCGTTCCAGCCGTTTCGCCTAGAGTTACAGTAGGCCTCTCGGTTTTGGGACTCACTCTCTCTTATTTTACTTGATTTGTTAGCCTTAATTCCAATTATATTGCATTATATTGTGTTATTCTGTATTCTGATATAGTATTTAGTAAAATAGTGTGCCTCTTTAGATCGCTGCCGCTGTATTTATTTTCTCTTTCCCTGTTTTCTTTTCCTTTTGGGATAGCGGCCCTGCAGGCCGTCTATACCCCTGTCATGGGTGCCGGTAGATTTTAGGGTAACCTTTGACACCCACGCATGATAAAAAGAGGAATAGTGTAGGGGGGTGATGCTTGACTGTTCTCTCCAAACACAGACTGAAGGTGAAACTTTTGATATAACTAAAAATAAAAAGACACAAAGTCAAATAAAAGTGTAGAAAGCTTCATTGGCTATAACCAGATATTGTAAGAACTGTGTCAGAGGGAGGAAGTACTTGTTTAACCGCTTCTCTCTTGACAGGAGCAGAACAGAAGTTTTCCACTGCCCATGTAATTTACAGCTCACACCAAGCACTCTGTGACTCAGTGCACCATCCTGTAAAATGAATAAAAGTAGGGTCATACTTCATACAGCATTTTTGAATTATACTATTCCCGGTGAGGTGAGGGCCAGCTTCACAAGTAATACTTGTACAGAGCAAAGAGCTTTGTCCTAGACTAGAGAACAGCCTGAACAGCCTAAAGAAAAGTGACTTCAGACCTCTCATATAATAGGATTGCTAGCCATTTTAGATAGAGTTAAATATTTTCACAAAATATCATCTTTTCTGTCTTCAGGAGAGCCCACAATTTTCAGTGGTCTTGGCAAGCTCCAAAACAAACAGACAAACAAACAAACAAACAAAATAAAAATAAGAGAAAATAATTTAAAAGCCTGTTTTTTATGGATGTTGTTGGGGAGTTAGACCACAAAAAGAAGATACTGAACTCTTCTTACT
Source organism: Excalfactoria chinensis (assembly GCF_039878825.1). Lineage (NCBI taxonomy): Eukaryota > Metazoa > Chordata > Aves > Galliformes > Phasianidae > Excalfactoria > Excalfactoria chinensis. The sequence continues at coordinate 46,256,277 of NC_092827.1, forward strand.
CATTTACTCTGGACAGCTCTTTAATAAGCTGGACAACTACACAGTACAACATATAGCAGGATCTGTAGAGCTTCATAACAAAATAATCTGACTTAAGCTTAAGTCTGTAAACAACCTTTGGCAAGATTTCTACTGCATCTCTCTCTCTCTTTTTTTTTTCTTCTTTTATGTTTGTACCCAGTGAACCTGTTATCAGTTTTTTTTTCTTTTCCAGACAAATTAGACAAATTATAACCAGCCTCAAGACCTAGATGAAAATGAGCTAACTCAGTACCCAATAATACTATTTGGAGCTGAAAGCAAACAACGTCTTTCCTGGAGTCAGACCTCTTTTCAGACTGAAGCGTAAAAAATAGCACTGTTTAAAGACTTTTCTGGATATGATATCCTGGATTTCTCTTCTGTGCTTTCTTGGTTTGTAAAGCGAATCCAAGTTTATTCCTGCTTCAGCTTTGGAGAGCACTACTGGAATGATGTCCACTAAAACAATATGAAGAAGCTGAAACGTCAGCCTGGGTAAACAACCTAAGAAAAATTATATTCCACAGCAGTAGCTGGTGACAGACTGTCCATTACTCCTTCTCCTCCTCCTCCTCTCACCTACTTTATTTGGAAAAACCTTTTTAGAAATTACTAGAGCTGTAGTAAAAGTAAGTGTTTCAGATTCAACAGTACTTTACTGCATCATTATTTATTATTTTGACTTAGTGAAGAACAAGCTTATTCTAAACTCTGAGGAAGTGCATGAAATAACACACAAGTTAGAGCCAGTTCCAGAATCTAAAAGCCTTCTGAAAGTACAGAAAATGAGATCTTACTCATCATCCAAAACAAGCTACTCATCCCGCTTTCTCAGAAAGAACTTGGTAAAAAGAAATATCCTTTGTAGTGTGATGTAGAGGTCAACTAATTCAGTTTTTGTGGAAGGATAGGAAAAGCAAGTTCTTGAGTTCAAGACCTTCTGTCAGAACACTCTGTATCACCTCTTTGCAATTATATTAGGTTCTGTTAAAATCGTGGGCATTGTCCATTGTCATGTTATTCACCTGAAAAGAAAGAAAAAGAAAGCATCAAACGTAATCTTTCAGAACTTCTAGATTTAGCACTTTCAGGTACAAGGAAATGGCTTGCTGTAGAAAATGATGCTTATTAATTAAATATTATTAGCTCAGAACCTTATTTGTGCTTGGAAAATGGTTAGATATCCCAAAATTAGAGATTTTGATTATTATTTGTATTATGGTAACACCAGGAGGCTATAGCCCTACTGTGCATTGTGCTGTACAGTGTACACAGGGGGTTGGTTATTGCTTTAAGGACTATATTACAAATGCAAAATGTAAGCAGCAAATGGATAATGCAGGAGAATGCAGAACAAGAACATTGAAGATAGTGGTGATCAGTCTGAAAAGAATGACTTCATTGACTTACTTGCGGGCCTCGCGTTGGTTTTAGAGAGGGACTATATCAAAGACATCCCAGGAGTAACTTGAAAAAGGCTTATGGGCCACAGACATATAGTAAGGAATGCCATTAAATATATGCTTTATTATATGCATTTACCACCATCTCTCACTGTCTTCATATTCCATTTATTTTGGTAAGACTGTTTTCATGTGATCAGCAGTAATTGAGAGATTATAAAGAAATAATTTGCCTGAAGTTGATAGTCTTTTATGGGAGTGATTAATGTTGGATTTACACGTGTCCTGGAAACTGAGAATGTTGTATATTCAGTTTTTCTTTTCAACGTTCTTAACATATTTACATAAAAACTATTGGTAGCATTGAATAATCCTGGAATGGCTTCGCCCTGTTTTTCTGCCTTTTGGTCTATTCAATGAGTTGGTAACAGAAAATTGTTAAAGTTTAAAAAGATGAAGCAAACTCATAGATAACATTACTACTGTTGTCTGTTTAAATTTCATGGCAAATGTTCTCTTACTTTCTGCTGAAGAATGTTATGAAATCTGACAGTGACTTAAGACAGGGGGTCATATTTGAGGGCTGAGTGTTAGTATTGGCTATGGTTCAAGCAGCGAGCCTACTATTGAGGGAGTTTATTAGTGTTAGTGAGTAGATTCTTCTATTCTTATAAAACAGCTGTGAGAGCCTCCTTGGAAGTGGGTGACATTTGGCTGGTCAGCTAGCAGTAAAAAAGTTGCAAGTTTTGTGATATTTATCCATGCCAACAGTTTGCTCTCGCAGCAAGTATTCTGTGGAGCATTATTCTTGTTATCAATGGCACTGGACAGCTTTCTAGTGCCTCCCCTGAATGTTTTCCAAAACTATCTGGTTGGCTGGGACTACACAAAACTTATGTTTGCCAACTGCTGACCCATCTGTGGTGCCTGGCACATGTTACTTCCTTAACTTGGATGGGCATGAATTGAAAACCACAGCCCACAGCTTGGCAGAGCAATCAGAGCCTTATCACGAACAGCTTTGTGATGGCACTGGCTTGTCATGTATCATCTTTAAGTCCCACATCATGTGCTTGTTATAAAGAAGCAATTAAAGAGAGGATTAAAATCTTGGTTCTAAAATGTAAACACTGTCATATACGTGTAACAGGAACTGGAGAGTTCCTGACTGTGTGTCCAGCTCCTCAGAAATCCAGTAATGCTGTCTCATTTCACTCATCAATTTCTCTAATTTCCCTCATCTATTATCCACTCTGAATTGCATTTTTCTATTTCTATACTGTTACATTTCTACTATACAGACAGATTCTTCCTCCTAAATCCTCACAAACTGTTTTCACTGGTGAAGTCACAATGAAACGTACAATCCCAAATCTTGAGACATCAGGTAATTCCAGGTAGCCATTAGCAGAAATATCTTTATAGCTTCAATACTTCTGTCTTAGCCTATCTCCAGAAGCACATTTTTTTCCTTGTTTATATTTAAATTATTCTTTTATGTGTAAAGTGAGAAGAAACTGTCAGACAAAGAGACAAGACCTAACCCAATTAGGGTTAATTTGACAAGTGAAAGACTATCAATAAGACAAGCTATATTTTTATCACAGATAATTGAGGGTTACTGACTGAACAAGGGTTTCTGGAATTAAACCTGCTAAGGTCTGGAAAAGACCAATATGATAATGCATATTGAAATTCAGGTAGCAAACCAGTGGTATACTCTGTGAAGGCTGCTAGGATATGATAATCTTCAGTGATGTTTTGCTGCTGTTGGAAAGATAGATAAAATATTCTTCAGCCATCAGCTTTCCTATGCATTTAAAGACAATGGCAGCAGACATTTGACAACAAAGGCTCTGCATCTGAATGTTGTTTTCCCCACTTTGCTCCTTCATAGTTTTCAAATTCTCTTCCAGCTTTACCAGTAAGAGACAGCAATTTAGTGCAGAGATCAGCATCGCTATCTTACAGTCCCTCAGTGAAAGTTCCAGCCTTCACCTTTGTGCTTTTCTGTACTCACTTCAACTGTGAGTTGATGTTTGCAGATTAACATCCAGGGCAGCTCCAAGACTGAACACTGTATATTAATGGAGAAAAGTGGGTGCCTTTTCATATGTATTTTAGGATGTTAATACTCTATGCTTAGACTGTGAAAACTGCAGCATGGACACTGTAAATACAACAGAGCTGTTGATTTCTTGTTCTTGGCACTCTTTAATCTCATGCACTGTAAAACAGATTTATTTGTCCAAATTTCCCTTTATTTCAAGTGTAAGTTCAATGATCATCATTTCTGTTCATATGGGGTGCAGAGACAGCTCCTTCAAAAGATGTAGAATTATTTTACTGTCAGGTGCTGAGAATGAGATCTTTCTGCGAAAATAATAGATTTGATTCTTTCTTCTTTCTGCTTAGAAATATCAACTCAGGATATCACTGAGGTGACACTGGGGAAGGAGTGGAGAATCAGTCTCAGAAAATTTCATTGCATGGTGCTTTCTGTTCTCCCAGGTTCAAGAAACAAGACCAGAGAGAGAAAACAGTATCCTGACTTTTTTTAGGAGGGCAGAACTGTTACCAAGCTGTTACTGAAGTGACTAAGAGAGGCAATTAAATCAACTGTGGGTTAAAAACAAAACAAAACAACAACAACAAAAAACACACACAAAAAAACCACCTTTCAATTACTGCTTTCTAACCCAGTGTCTGAATATGTGATATGCACAAATGATTTGGATCCAGCCACTTTTGTATTCCTTCAGCTGTAGCTTAAGTTTGCATCTTCATCTCACAGCCATTTTCAGAGCAGATTCTTGCACTGATTTATACAGATTTTTTTATTTTTTTTTCTTTTCCTGAGAGCGTGCCTGCTGCTCATGTCTTCCTAATATTGCTATGAATATTGATCATATCTTACATGCAGTCAGAACAATTTATTATTTGTTTTGGCTGATAACTTATATACCAAATTCTGTCTCTATAGCATCCAAGCAACTGCATTTTCACTGTCTATGCAGACAAGTGGTAAATTATCTTATATGAATGTAAACATTTTGTCATTGAGAATTTTATAGTTCTCATTCTTTGTGACTGCTCTTGTAACCTAAGGAGCTCTTCTCTTCAAAGTAAAAGGTAACATCTGCAGTCATGAGACCATAACCATTTAATTAAGTAGTAATTCATGTAGTTTTACCAGAAGACTGTGAAAATTTGTTTCATTTTTCATTTAGCATACATCTGATAAAATATATTTCCTGATATGCAGAGATCTAAACACAATCTCTTAACATTTAAAACATTTTTCTTTTGATAAATCAAAATTGTTTTGCCTTGGATGTATTCAGAAATGTGGAACTTTGTACAAATTTGTCACAAGAGAAGCACTTGGGTTATTAATTGCCAAAAATACAATACTTTTCATCCCAGTAGTGAAAAGTAAACCCTGATGGTCAGCACTCCAATGAAAGACATAGGCTCCTCATTCCCTGCTGAGAGGGGGGACACAGAGCAAAATCCTGTGCCAGGCCCTCTGAGGTTTAACTGCTTAGAGGGGCTTCAGATTGTGGCATAATATTTGTCCTGACATGACAAGTAAATAAATACCTTGGCACAGAGCCTAGAGCCTGTCAACACTGCCCCTGCTGCAACCTCCTGTTCAAAATACAGAGCTCTATTTATAATCTTTTCATATAAATCCTGTTCAGAGGAAATCACCTAGGACATATTTAATTTCCTTCTTTGGCTTCTTGATGATGTCACCTAGATAAACCCTGTATCCAGAGACCATCACTGAGAGCATTAGGCCAAAGTAGCTGTGAAGGATGTTACTTGTCAAAGTAATTTAATTTATAATGACATGTTTCACAGTTTGAATGTGCAAAGTCAGCTTAAGCAAATAACTTCTGTGCTATTTCTCCTAAATGTTAAAGTACAGGATAGTTACAGCTGCTGTTTAATGAAACATTTCACAGTCACAAGGATTTTCACACTAGATTGGAACCCCACTGCTGAGTCATTTTACCTCTTCAGTGCTGTAAATATTCCCAAGCATTCTTACTAAAAAGTGGTGAAACACTACCAAAAATGTACTGTGAGCAGGAAAGTAATTTTTATTTTTTATCTTTGCATGAGAAAGAATTGTTGAGTATTACAAAAGTAGAATTGGATGCATTTTGTGTAAAGGTAGGAACATGGGGAAGAAAGATGGAGGTAAGTACAAAGAAATTGTGGATGATATACTGAAACTGAAAACTAAAAGAGAAGAAAGAATGGTAATCCAGGGAAAGGCAGCCATGAGAGTGAGCAAATCCAGTGTTACCCATGAATGGAGGAAAAAAACGGTTGAAAAGATTATGTTTTGAGAGATACAGAAAGGAAAACATCCAGAAAAAGCAGTGTTCCATGCTATTGAAATCTATGGTCTTGGAGGTCCTTCCCACTGGATTTGGCTACTGTAAGAGAAGACTTTCAGGGCACAGGATTGTGTATAAGTTCAACATATCTTAGCTGACCAGGAAAGCAGAGTCATGGTCTATGTCTGGGCAGCCATTCTCTGATTAGTCTAGAACATACATGCCCACTCTGCTAGTTTTATGTTTTTGTTGCCCTCTTTTTAAAATATATTTTAACTAAACATATTAAAAATTTTGATACTTGTATGCATAAAATATGTTATATATTTTATATGCAGCCCAAGACAATACCTTTTCATTCAATATGTCCTAGGCAAGCCAAAATTTTGAACACTCTTTGATCAGTCCATTTCTTTAGAGTACTAAACATGCATTGAAGGACCTGGTGTGGAAGAAAACAGACAGCACATGAACAAGAACGTGTCCTTGGATTGTCCTTCTGACCTCAGAATTTATGAATATCTTTCTAGAAAAGAATAGTGCTCTGGTACCTAATTCTTACCTTTTCTTTGGAAAGCATTTAATTTTTCAAAGTGATGGAATAGGGATTTTTCTTCTTTTCTTCAGAATGCTAACCTTTCAAGATCAACAGGGAGCACAATATAACCCAGTATTTCAATCCTGTTTCACCTCTGATGGCTATTTATAATGGCTGCTCAAATAGGAAATTTGCTTCTGACCTTTGTAGCTGGAATATACTTGAAATTCATGCCTCACTGTGCTCTGTCAGCTCCTTTTCATGCATGCTTTTATATGTGGATTAATAAATATGAGTTTGGGAGCAAAAGTTCTGCCAGTGAAATCTCACTCATGATTTTTCTGTGAGACACATTTGTAAAAACCTCATCCAGAAACTGGAGGAGAACAGTGTTTCACTTAGAGCAGTTTTGAATATGACATCACCATCTATGACTGACAGCATCAAGTACTTTTAATGTCAGAGTGACACATACGACAAGATCACTAAAGCTTAAGTAACCTAGGGAAATAGATTTTAATTACGGCTCTTTGTTGAAATGTATTTTACTGTAATATGTGACATGAGATAATAGTTTAGTTTAGTATCAACCAGGCTACAATTCTGTTATTACAGTACACTGCATTGCAGCCTGTGTGTGTCAAGAGAAACCTGCATATTCCAAACTAAAGAGTGCTCATCTCTGAGTTATGAAATGAATTCGGCAAACACACTATCTTGCTCTACATCCACAAAACACAGCAAACAGAAAGCATTACACGGATGGTATTAGGAAGACTTTGAGGAATAATGGTGTGCACTAAATCTTTTCATTCTCACAGATCAGGCTGGAGCTGAAGCAGAGTCAGAAACTACTCCTTAAACTGAGTCTTAGACTCTCTAAAGCAGATAGGAACAGTATTTTCTGCCAAAGCACACTCTTAAGAATTTGTCTATAGTATAAATTGACCTGGTACATTCTGTATAGCATAGATAAAAATCCTCTGTAAAAAAAATCATGCTATATTATGCTAACTAAAAGTACTAGGCTGAAATAAATTCTGATAGGAATAGGAATGAAATAGGTAATTGTGTGTTAATTTGTAAGGTTGTATCCCTAGGTTTTTGAGATACAGTGAAGGTAATGTTTTGTGTGAACAGGTAAGCATTTGAGAATAGAATATTTTGTTACCTGAAAACTCTCAGTGTAATTGCTTCAGGAGTTTATTCATCATGACAAAAGTAATCTTTAGGCTCTGACTGTATAGATAGAACGGTAGGCACATAAGAACAAAAATAACCATGATTCTGCTAAGATAAAACTGAAAGACTAGATATATTTGATATATTTTTATTTTCACTTTTCTATGGCTTTCTCATGACACACTGAAGTGAAAGTCAGTTTCATCTTTCAGGAAAAAGCTTTTTTTTTTTTTTTTTTTCTTTTTTTTTTTTTTTTTTCTAGAAAATAAGCAGACTGCCTTTCCTATGAACTTGGATATGCACATGAAAAAATGCTTCCGTGCTTCTGAAATAACGTGGAACATAATGCTGAGTAGCTGTAATTTAAGTTTTGCAAAGAACGTATTTTTTAAACAAGATTCAGTATAAGAATGATTGTGACTGAAATGTTTCTGCATCTTTAACACGCAAAGAACTCTGAGTGCAAGAGTTAGAAAGAAACTTGTCAACTGGAAATGGTTTCTGTTTGCGTTGTTTCAGAATAATGTATTAAAAACTGTTTCTCTCTGAAGAATTCAATATTTGTGTTTTAGTTCTTTCAGTTTGGAAAGGGAAACCTCAAAATAAACTTTTTTTTTTTTTTGCAAATATATTTTTACTTGGATCCAAATGACAGATCTCTATTTGCTTTGAACTCAGCAGCCTTTGGATAAAACACTGTTTTCTCTAGGGTAATATAAATCCAGTTGGGGTTGTACCAAATACCAGTAGGGTCTCATTTCAGCTGCAATCAGATGAAGGTGCACTTGGGGAAAAATTATGTTGCAATTACTGTTGTTGAAGACAAAACTACCCTCTTATCCCTAGACATGGTTGTGCATGTGAAAACTCGGGCAGAAATTATTTGCTAGTACAGGAGAGACAATATCTACTTGTTTTATTTGGAGTGCAAACCCACAGTGCTGCTGATTCTATCAGACCAGACAAGCCTTTTTTATATACCCTTTAATTTCTTTTCTGTGCCTCCTGGGAGTGATGCTCTGACTGAAGTGCCCTCAGTCTCGCCTTGATCTTATTCCTGTGTGTATAAAGTACTCACATTCAAAACTGACTGAAATTAATATCAGTGGCTCCATAAGCTGGCAGTTAGAACATCTGTGTAAGCGACACCACCAGATATACTTACAGTCTATCCCAAGCAGGGAAAGAAGATTCCCAAGCCCTTGGGAGAGGTCTATATTAATGTATTAACTGGGGTCATATGGGCAAGTCTTCCTTAATCTCACCAGAAGTATTTGATTTTGAATATATATATTCTTAAAGTAAAGTATTAATCAGGTCACAAAGCCCCTAGGAATGATGCCCCGTCCTGGCAGAAAAGGGATGCCAGGGAGGTGGAACACCTGTGTGCAATGAATCTTTTAATGGTTTAATGTGAATCTGAAGTGCCTTAGTTAGAGAGTTTGAAAAGCCATCAGCACTCTGTCCTGCAGTGTTAACAACCAGGTCACTGGGACACCTTTTCCCAGGCAGGTGGCAACCCTACTGACCCTTGCCCTGGCTGCTGTGCATGATCTGCTCCTTAATTAGATAAAACAGACTGACAAATTTCTTCTCTTGTTATCCTGAGAGAACCAACTGCAAGCATAGCACATATGGTGAATTAGAATCCAATATTTCAGCTGCCTTTTCCAGTTTCCATTGAAGACTTTTCTCAATGAAAAAAAAAAAATAAAAAAATAGCCTCTGACGAATGAAAGAGGACACAGGAATCTAAGCCACTTTTGTGGTCTGATAAACATTTGTCCAGAATATTTTCTACTTGATCCATTATTTTTTACTGAATGGGTAAAATGTGCCTCCATGATAAAATTGACAAATGTGATATGTTTTAGTGTTTGCTTTGAGATCTTGACTGGAAATACTTGATCTAAAACATCAAGACCATATGGCTAAAGGTAACAAAGAGTTCATTAATTCTAAACTGTAATATATATTTGAGTCCTATAGGACTATATGATTGCCATTTAAGACCCCTTACTCTTGATAACCTCTAGTGGAAAACAATTATACCACATACAAGTTTTCATTCCTTCCTTATGTCATTTTGCCCATCTTATTTTGAGATTAACTGTCCTATTCTAGTTCATCCTTTTCCATTTTTTTTGCTATGTCTTGAGCATTTAATGTCTCTTATGTCCATAATTCCCCTTCAGCTTCCTTCAGTGAGATCAACAATCTCAACCTGGATTCTGAACCATGGCACAATGTGAGTTTCTAACAGCATCCTTTATTATTCATCTTGCTTTTTAGTCCTTTCTTTGCTATTTTACAAAGCTTTTACCTAGCTTTTGTGACAAACTTTGCACATTGAGACAAGATTTATACTGAAATAATAGGACGGGCACTTTTTGATTGGAATCAAACAGGTAATTTAGGTTCCTCTACTGTCTCTGAGCAGTATCATGTAATATATCACGAATACATTTGTGTACTTGTACAAAGGGAATATGTTTGCAAAGAATAGCAGCTGATAGAAAAGGTGCCAGTCACTCTTGAAAACTTTCAGTGTGTCTGATTCACAACTAACAAGTCTGTGATGGCTGATGATAAATTAACTTTCAAAAGATAGGAAGGTAGGTGAAAGGTCAATGCACTGCTCTGTTTATGAGTATCTAAACAGTTGTATCAGCTTGTTTTTGTTATACCTGTCTCATTAGCTCTTGCCAAGTCAGCTGTCTGCAAACTGGCAAGGTAGAAAAAAATATTTATCAAACTTTTATACAAGAAACACAGTTCAAGGAGACCTCAGTCATGACATGTTTCAAGGGACTAGAAGAATGCAAGTAAGAGCAACATGGAGGCCAAGGAGGGAGAGGGTGTCTCTAAGGCAGCCCACAAAGTTATCTTGAGACAAAAAAATCTATTTATTTGAGCTTGGCTGATGATGCATTTTCTAATGGTGGCATCTATCAGCATGATACAGTCTCTAGAGGGAAGCAGTACAAACTCCAGCAGTGAACAATTTAAAAATTAGTCTGATAGAAAACACTTGTGAAAATAGTAAAGGGAAAAGGCGTGTGTGTTGGAGAAGGAGTACTGAAGAAAATGAACTTCAGATCTCAGTTCCATGAGTCTTGGACAGCTACAGCATGCTTGCTGTTTGCTTATACTTCTTGTCTAGTAAAACTGGGCTCACCTCATATCACATGAGAAAGGGAGAGATATACTCTATTAAATGCTTCTACATAGGAGCTGCATATATGCCACTTAATAAATGTCAGTTATTTTCTTCCCAGTGGAGGGATTTCTGCTTAATGTTTCTTTCCAGCAAAACAAATAACTCAATCAGATTCAGGTGCAAAAAGAAAATGTGGCTTAGTATTGTTCTTCAACATGATCAAAGCCAACTGCATAAGACAATATACTTCAACATGTGTATGTTTCCAAAATCATGTCTAGAATGCACTGTATAGTGAGATAGATAGATTTATTCTAGTTCTAGACAATTTTAAGTTCATTTTCTAGCAACAGCATGTGAGCCAAAATGAGAAAGAAAAAAAATTCAATTTTCACTCACTGTGTTATGTTACAGTGTGATGTTGTATGAGAGCAGTTTTTTCATTTCATCTGAACTGGAATATCTTTCAAATAAAAGGGAAAGGTATTATATGAGATGGTTTAGAGATTGTGGAAAGAGCTAAACACCTTTAATTCTTGTAGAAGGAAAATTTCAAATGATTGCAGCAACTGCCTACCTCGGAGTGTAAAAGTAAAAACCTGCTTGAACTGAAACAGATATAAAGTTTGTATTGTTACTACCAATGCATCACCACCAAAACAGTCCATCATAAGTAAAATCCATTCTTTTCTTTAAAGAATCAGAACCATTGCAAACAATTGGCATGTTAATCAGTTTGTTTTTCTTAATTTATTTTATACGCCTGAGTTTAAAAGGTGTAGCTACTGTAAAGGAGTAATCCAAAGTCCCTTTAGCTCTGCACACACATGCTGAAGAAATCACAGGTCATCAAATCCAGTTACGACTTGTTTCTAAGAGCCCACAAAGGTTGCCCTATTTCTGCTTCCATGCTGCTTGCTCATTACACTGGACTGCAGCGCCCTGAGACCTCATTGGTGTTGGACAAACTACATACGCACATATTGTCCTAATTCTTTAGGATTTTTCAGTCTACTTGAAAATGGATGTTCAGGTATAATGAAAAGTGGGACACGATAAAAGAGCAGTGATGGGGAAACTACAGAGGCACTGTGGCTTATCTCACATTTGCAGAACTTGGCAGGTCTGATATACTTTAAGTTTTAAAGTAGGTTTAATGAAAGACTCCAAACCTTCTGCCCTTGTGCTTTAGCTCTTCCCACCCTTATTTGCTGCAACTTAGCTTACTTTAACCTTTATCTATCATTCACTTTACATTATTTAACTTATCTTCATACTTTCCCCAGCTGCTGGCTGCACTCTCTGGGAATACAATAAAGAAGACATGCTTCTGGTAGGGCTGCTGAGAGTTAAGTATTCTCCCATGCTGGCTGGAGGCTATACAGGTGATGTTTGAGACTTGTCCACTCCCTGGGCTGCTTTCTTTTACACAACAGCTTAGATCGCAGCTCAGCTAAGTACCAGTAGCACCCTGGTGCTAGAGCAGAGGGAAAAAGGAAATAGTTCTATAGCTTCTGATGTTCTTTGGTGAGATGTGAACCAAATACTCATGTGCTGTTCTGGTAGACTCATAGCAAAGTGTCTTGATCAGTGCCTGGACCAGGTGGCCAGACTTTACTTTTATTAAGTCATATTTGTAAATTTGAGCTACCACTTATGTACTGTAAAGGTCTTACACTTTTCTGGGCTGGAATCAAGGCAACATGATGTTTGTATGTGTAAACAATGTACAAATTCATAGAAAAATCATCTATCCTTTCTACTTGTTTTCCTGGACTGTGTATTTCCCCCAAACAAGCACAGTACTAGTTTGTTACATTGTCCAATTAAATGTATGTGTGTATATATATATACATACATATATAATGAAAACTTAGTGGGTGTTATGCTGTGAACTTTCCAAAAGCTGTCCACTGAAAACAGTTCCTAAGAGATTAGACATAATAAGGCAGTCAGTTAGTGAGGTTCGTGGTATTCGTTGCTCATCGAAGAAGGAAATGGAGTACGTATAGACAGAAATAGCAAATGCTTTGAGCAGAATGTTTAGACAACAAAGACTGACTGTTGGTAGTGTATTTCTCTAGAATCTGGATAGCAGGTATGTTGGGTAACTGTACTGCATTCAGAAAGAGACAGGATTCCTGTGACAAATCCTTTTATTGACACAAAAATAAGAAAGGGAACTCCAGATCATTTCAAAATATTTCTGCAGAAAAGTACATTAGACCTAATGACTGCATACTGGGTGATGGAAGGCACTTATCTGGGAAAAAATATTTTTAATGACTTCATTTATTCATTTTTAGAAAACAGTAAAGTTGTCAAGTTATAACCTCCCAGAGATACTCCTGGGTGAGTTGTTGAAAGGTAATTTCAGCACACCTAGGGCTCCAACACTGCAGTATAACCTGTTGTGTCTTACTCCTTAATCATGCTGTGGCATTTAGAAATCATTCATTGTAGCTGGCAACACTGTCTTGCAATAACACCATTATCGCAACTTACAATTTTACAGCACTTTTTACTTAGGCAAACACACTGAAGTAGTCTACAAAACATTCTAAGTACATTGCAGGCACTGAATCACCAAGCATTGTGAGTCCCTTATGATCTAGCAGTGTCTTTTATATAATAAAAATATATCACCTTTTTCATAAGAAATTATCACTGTTATAAAATATGCATATGTTTCTAACTTACATAAAACTGCCTTTTCCAAGAGATCACACCGAGTAGAGGACTGAGATACTGAGTTTAGAAGACAAGACAGTACCTTATATCCACTTGGAGACTAGAAATCTGCTATCAACCAATGATATGTTTTGAAGAAAATTTTAATGTAGGCTGTGATTAAAATGCTTTCAACAGTCTGCTAAGCTCAGCTGAGATATACTAAACTCAGAAGCATTCAACACAGGCAGTTCAGCATGCAGTATTCTTAGTGCTCAATGAACAGACTCATCCACTTTGAGGATGCTAATGATCTGTGATGGCAAAATATCAATGAGAGTGGAAGGTTTTATCTGTTAATGGTAAAAAGCATGTCTAATTTGCAAGGATTATTGTTGTTATGAAAAGAGTTTACTTCTGTCCGTGCACCTCTGCAGTAATTATGTTAGGTTTCTGGGCTGTCAGATTGTGTCTAAGATGGCTGAGTAGGTCATTAACACTTGGGGCTCATAGCTCAGATGGCCCTTAGGGCACATTGACCAACAACAAACTTGTCTCAGGGCACAGTGAAATGTCCTTATTAAAACTGAAGGGATGTATGTTTAATTGACAGAGTAGGTGAGTCAGGAAATACTTTTACATACATTTTACATATGGTTTGTCATTACTATATATACAATAGCCATTATATGATTTTTATAAGCACAAACTGACAATGGGATCAGAGCATTTTACATTTGTAGATAATAAATGGACTGCGCAAATGAGATGGAAATTAGCCTCTTTCTTATATTACAGTCAGCATGAAGATATGATTATATGCATATGACATACTTGAGATATACTTGAAAAACTAATGAGTGTATTGTTCTTTGCTGAGTGAAATAAATCCATTCATCTTTGTTAACTGGGAGGATAGCCAGAGGATGACAAGTAATGACATTTAACATTGCTATTAGTATATTTAAAATAGCAATCAGAATGCCATTTTACATATTGAAAGTGAAGAAATAACGTACTTAACATAACATCATTCTGTTCTGGTTATTCTTAATAAATAAATAAATAAAACCTAATCATAATACTTTATATTTTGATAGCAGAATACTTTACATTTTTGATAGCAGAAAAGAACATTGTTGACAAGTGACCTTCAGTGCTGGTTAAAAAACATTATAGCTTGAGCCCTGTTTATCAGAAATTCCTAAACATGAATGACCTTGCTGGATATTTAGAATTTTTTGGATCTAAGAATAGAAAGATCTCACCTGGAAGTAAAAATTCAAAGCCTCAATTCACATTTTCAGCCCTTAGGAATGGAAAGGGAATTGAAATGCTGTTTGTTTAATTTGCAAACTCACAATCTATATTCAGGAGCAATGCGGAATGCCAGCTTTCTTAGAAAAACAACCTACACACAGGCAAAACAGACTATAAGTAAAGAAGCTGATAAAGCATTCTTCACATCAAGTGCCTTACTTTAAAATTCACAGAATTGGTGGCTGTAAGTCTCAGAGGTCACCCTCCACAGTGTGATTCAAAGCTGACACCTTCATCCTATATTCATCCTATCCTTGACACCTATATTGCATTATTGGACTCCAAATTGAGTCAATTCTTAAATAAATTTTGCTTAGGAAATGTTTTTAATGTTAAAGGAAATAGGGAATAGACTTCAAAATAGAAACTTTCAAAGTATAATCTAATCAAGATAAGAAAAAGCCAGAGATCTGACAACCAAATGGAGTTATAATAAGGCAAATATGAGGAGGTTCTAGCCAGGACAGTGAGACAGATAGATAAATATTACTGATCAGATCATCCACAGCAGAGTTGTCTGTGTGGAATTTTATATGCAATTGCATAGACCTGGAATGCTCTGAAGTCAAACTAATTTTAAAATAAACACTGTGGTGTCATCTACACAACAAAGCGAACCGTGTCCTAGACTTTGGGCTGATATCATCCCTACATTCCTCAGCTACCGTTCTACTGTTTTTGTACTTCTGTTCTCTTATTTCCCATATCTATACTTCTTATGACGGAATAAAAAAAAAAGCAAACAAACAAACAACAACATCAACAAAAATCCTTAAAAAACTATATAAAGATTTGTAAGCAGCAGAGGAAGAATGCACTCTCATTTATGATCCAGGCCTACAAATATCTGAGGTGTGGGGGGCAAAGTGGCGAGGCCAGACTCTTTTCAGCAGTGTGTGGAGACAGGACAAGGGAGAATGGCCAGAAACTGGAGCATAGGAAGTTCCATGTGAATGCGCGCAAGAACTTCTTTACAGTGAGGGTGACAGAGCACTGGAACGGGCTGCCCAGGGTGGTTGTAGAGTCTCCTTATCTGGAGATATTCAAGACCCGCCTGGATGCCTACCTGTGTGACCTGGTGTAAGGAACCTACTTTGGCAGGGCTGTTGGACTTGATGGTCTCTGGAGGTCCCTCCCAATCCCTATGATTCTGTGATTCTGTGATTTGGAGTTGAGACAAACAGGTATTGTGGATTTTCAGTACTAGAACATTTGGTGTTAGCGTATCTTGAATTTCCAGGTGGAGTCTGCACTTCAAACTCTTCAGGTGGTCCAGGATCGGAATATTAGCTTATTACCTCAGACTGAATTGATTTTCACTTCATATCTGATCTGATCATGATAAAAATAATCTACATTATGGTCCATATGAAAACAAACATCCTTGATCATTATGGATATTACCATGAGATCTTATGGACATTACCATGAGAATTTTTAATATGTTAATAGTTCCATTTCAAAAATGCCATGTATTTGGAGCATAAATTTTTCTTAGGCCTGAGAATGTGTCTAAAAGCTTCAATTCTTATCACTGTATATTTGCAGACAAAAGTACTTGGATCTGATTCTCCATCTGCCATTACCTTATCACACCTGCAGGCAGAGGGATCCTGATCCAGGTGTGCTTAGTGCTGTTGTGACAGTGATCAGACAACACTTCATCAGTGTTCATCAGCCACTTTGGCCAGATGAAGGAAAAGCACCTTTTCAGGGAGGGGGAGATTCTGGTAATATTTTAGGAAGATAGCATGTACAAGGGGCTGTATTGTGGCCTAGGTCTGGGTTGAAAATGTAAAATGAAAATGAAAAGACATCTTGGTGTCTTTGATATTCTCACTACATATCAATTTTTCAGGCCATTAGAAGTTTGGAAATAACAGATGTTTGTTAATAAGGAACTAACTGCTTTAATGATTTTTAAATGTTCTAGCAATTAACAAAGGCAGATTAAATGTAATGAGAGAGGGAAGTGTGGAATAACTCTTAAATCATCATTTCATTAATACTGCACTTTAAAAGAAGAAAAAGGAAAGCTTGGGTACAATACTTCATTTTTTTCAAGACTTCTTTTTTTAGAAGTGGGATTCACGATGTAGTAACTGGCTAGTTATTACCAAGCTCTTATGACAGAAATTTTTGGGAGAACCATTTCAGAAGAAAAACAAACAAACAAAATAAGGTTGGATCCAAAAGAGATGTATTTGCCTAAAGGAATATTTAAAACACCCAAGTATGAAACTGTACTAAAACTCCTTACATGCCAGGTAGATATTTAAAAATTGAATATGACTCAAAGTTTTTTTTTTTTGTTGTTTGTTTGTCTTTTTTATGGGGTGCATGTGCATGTGCATGTTTTCTGTATTCCTGCACTGTCTTGCATCTAGCTCACAGTTAAGCTACCAGGTAAACTGTTCTTTGCGTTTCTCTTTGAAGTGATTCAAACTGAATAAGAATACAGACCAAAAGCATCAGCACCATTTATTTTCCTAAGGGCTGTTGGAGTGTGGGGACAACACCCCTGAGAGGTGAGAAAGTCAGGCCTGTTTATGTGCTGCTTCTCTCCATGTCTCTCATCTCTCAGAATAATACTGCAAGTAATAGGTTTACAGGTAGTCTCCAGGCAGAGAATCTCCATAAAAGCTGTTTTGCTTCCCATAAGCTGTCTGAGATTCAGTGCATTAGAGAGAGGAAACGTGACCTCCTAGTCTACACGGGAAATACTGTATGTGGGGCCTGAGCCATAATGGAAATTCACATAATAGCTGTGAAGTCTAAATGGGTCTCTGCGCCACAAACATTTACTTCTGGAAACTCAGGGGATTACTCATGCGATTGAGCATCTGTCAGAACTGAGCCTTAAATATGTCACACATCCAATCTGATTGTGGATGTGAATTTATAGTGATGCAAAAATATAAACACATAAATATGCCATCCTTCATGTAGCAGTTGGTGACTGATAGAATCAACTGCTTATTGAAAATGAATTCTTAATTAAAATAGGAGATTATTATTAATGTTTTTTGTGCTTTTTTTTTCCTCTCTTTTCTGAATGGTAGGAAACTAATTAGAGTTCTAATTAAGCAATTTCACCTGACATAGTTATCTGAACATTAACTCATCAGTAGTGCAGTGAGAAATTTTACATACTCAGGGAAATCTGCTCACATTCTTTCAATTCTCCTGAGTTTTGTGTCTATCAGTTTTATGTGGCCTCTGCAGGCTTTTGCCTGGGAATTGCATAGATTTTGGTCTGCTTTATTTTTCTGGTGTATATTAGCACAAGATCTCAGTGGATATTGTTTTTCATGGGTAGTTTGTTGGTTGTTGTTTTGGTTTTTTTAGGTTTTGTGTGTGTGTGTGTGGGTTTGTTGTTTCTGCTGTTGTTGTTCGTTTTGTTTTTGTTTTTATTTTTTGGTAACGTCCTCAAATACGAGGAAGGTGTGAACTTTATGCAATAGTAAGGGACACGATTTGATATGTCAGACAGCTCTTTCCAGGTCTTCATTCCCAGTTCATGCTTTGCTTCGTGGTGTTCCTAGGTGTGGACTACAGTATACTTGGATACTTTGTTCTTCCTCTTTTTTTTTCCTACATTAGTTACACAATAGCAGCCTTACACAATTCTACCTTTTAGCCCTGTTTGTTTTGTAGGATTTTGCTCAGGACAAACATTCAGCACTACACAGCTAGGTAAAGTTACACCCAGCTGTCTGTGCACTACTGAGATAAACCATAGACCTGCACCACCGTGCCCTTTTCACATTAAAATATGCACATAAAAAATGCTCTGCCTCCTGCTTTAAAATGAAAGCATTTGGGAATCCTCCTATTTAAATCCAGATTACACTTTCCCCACAGCCATTTGGAACCATAAGTACTTTCAGGAGCTTTTTCTTAGGGTGTAGAGAGATAATGCAGTTGCCTTTTTTATTCTGTGCAAACCTTTAGCTTTTAGCAACTGATAGATCTTCCCAGGTTTTGCTGAAAGAGAAGGAGACAAGAAAAAATAATTTATTTTTTTTTAAATTCAAGAATTGGAAAAGATTCATTGTTTCCAGTATGTGTTTTTGCACTGAGCAAGGTTTTGAACCTATCTGACTTTATTCTGGGAAACACTCCAGCTTTTCTAGTAAGTTATAGTTACTATAATGTCAGCTCTTATTGGTAGACTACATCTAAAGAGACTTTTGAGTATATTCCTTATCTAATATTTTGAGACTTGCTGCTTGAAGCCAAGTTATCCTAGCAGATGAGTTTGGGTTAAGTGGAGTTATGTTCAAGATGTAATGGGGTCAGTACTTAATTCTTCTGCATAATGACCAAGCATCTATCTTCAACCAGTTAAATGGGAGAAGGTCTTTCTGACCACCCTCAAGGAGTATTGAACACAGGCAAAAGGATCAGAAGCAATCCACTTAATGTATTCTGCTGGCATATTCTTGTGTTAATTAACTATGATATGATGCATCTGAGAGCCAAGTTAGTTTAGGGTTTACTGTAACACAAAAGGTAGTTGCCTTTCCCGAGGATCTTCATTTCAGATAAACCTGATGATTTTTCTGTTACTTACAGAAGGAAGAGTTCAACTTGAGGTACTCTGATAAGGCAAGTGGAGCAATGGAATATCTCAACAGAGGTACTGAACACTGCCCTGAAGGCATTTTAAACTCATGTGCTTTGTTTTTCCTAAGGGTATGTGTGCTATACTATGGAGCATAAAAGAT